>NC_069391.1:39808833-40115666 GCF_027475565.1 Acinonyx jubatus
AGGCATACATGAAGCTCTAGCCTCTCCACACCCATCCTACCAGAACCGAATTACTGAGTTTTTATTTTGCCACTGAAGGGTTCTAAAATATACCACCTGTATGTGGTTTTTTATGTATTTCCTTCTGTCTGTTCGACATGATATGCACATAACCAGGACTATCCCTTAGGCAAAGAGTTCTGGACTCTTGGTAACATTGATAAAAACTGAACTAAAATTTGGAATTGACTTCCTGAGAAATGAGATTACCATAGAAAAGTTTTTGATTTTTATTTTTCCCATTTACAGTACAAATAACTAAACATAAAGAGGGTAAATCTGAAAAATTCGTGATATTGAAATTGTTTACTACAATATAATATAAAACTGATTTTTCTCCTTCTGTGAAGTCATTAATGTGTGTGTGTAATAAAGTTAGAGTATAACTTTCTAATAACACCCATAAATACAGTGAATTCCAATATAATTTATCATCAAAAATTAAAAACAAAGCCAACACGTATTTCAACTACTGAATCTCCTTTAGGGCATCGTAACTATTCTCTGATGCAGTTCATGGTCTCTGTATTGACAGTTTTGCCATTACTATTTTCCTTCAGTAAGCCACGTTCATAGTGATGGCTATTCATTGGAAATGGACATTCTTTCTGAATAGCCTTGTAACATGAATGAATCTTTAATTATGGAATAGCAGTGGTTTTCTGTAAAGCTTCAGCAAGATCAGTTCTTGGGTCTGCCTTTGGTAAATAAAGAAATGACAGAAACTAAGGCACATTCCTCTCCCCCTCTACTCCAATGAATAAATAAGAAGCAGCTACGTTCAACAAGCTGCTTTATTTTCGACTCCTTTTTATTCCCCTCTTGCTTTTCTATAGATCAAGGAGAAGTAATAGAGCAATTAATCATATGATATTCCTATCCTGACAGCACCGGCCTCTTCTGACTACATTTATTGCTCTATTGCCAAAGCCTCTTTCTGCCACATCCTCTGGCTTGTCACAGCTTTCGCTGTAAATCTCCGTGCTATCAATTATTTAGACCAAGCAGCATTATGCATCAATTCCAGAATGATTACTTAGGTAGAGAAATCAATAAACAGCAGGTCTATTAAAACCCAGGTAATAATGGAAGATACCAGAAAGATTATATATAATCTGCCCTGTGCTTTACACAAAAGGTGCTATCATGAGCTACTTGGAGTTCATTTGCACAAGTAACACCATTTTAAAATTTTCTGACAGTAGAACAGAATCCTCTCAAAATTCTGGCTTGCTAAAAGATTTTTAGAGGGGGTACAAGTTGATCCACTGACAGATTTTTGAAGTTTCAGATTTTGACCACGAAAATAATAGAACTATACTTTATTTGTCATTTTTCTGACTGTGAGTTTCGGTGATGGAAGCACTCCGAGGGGCTTTTTAGACATGACCTGGTCACTTATAATTAGGGAGATTCCAGAAGGCACTGCAATCTGGATAAAACTGAAATTTGCTGAACAATCTCATAGTCCTTTGAATAGGTCTTAATCTCCAGCTACTTCTCAACATATAGGAAAGGCATCGCGAGACAGATACCTAAGCTTACAGTTTTCTTCCTGAGGTCCTAGGGGAATATGTCAAATTCATTTGTGTGCCTGTTCAGAACATTCTTTCAAGAAGCAGCCTCTAAATGTTACTTTTGCTCCCTCCCACCACTGAAAGCCAGGTGTGCATGCTGGTGAGTGCATTGATTGTGGAATGTATAGCATGACGCTTAACCAGCAATTCAGTCTGCCCTGAATAGCCCTGCCAGACAGTGGAGTGGAAGGGAAGAAATGAATCCTTTCCAGACATCACAGAGGGCGTATTTTCTTTTTTTTTTTCAATATATGAAGTTTATTGTCAAATTGGTTTCCATACAACACCCAGTGCTGATCCCAAAAGGTGCCCTCCTCAATACCCATCACCCACCCTCCCCTCCCTCCCACCCCCCATCAACCCTCAGTTTGTTTTCAGTTTTTAAGAGTCTCTTAAGCCTTGGCTCTCTTCCACTCTAACCTCTTTTTTTTTTTCCTTCCCCTCCCCCATGGGTTTCTGTTAACTTTCTTAGGATCCACATAAGAGTGAAACCATATGGTATCTGTCTTTCTCTGTACGGCTTATTTCACTTAGCATCACACTGTCCAGTTCCATCCATGTTGCTACAACGGGCCATATTTCATTCTTTCTCATTGCCACGTAGTACTCCATTGTGTATATAAACCACAATTTTTTTTATCCATTCATCAGTTGATGGACATTTAGGCTCTTTCCGTAATTTGGCTATTGTTGAGAGTGCCGCTATAAACATTGGGGTACAAGTGCCCCTATGCACAGGATACTCCTGTATCCCTTGGGTAAATTCCTAGCAGTGCTATTGCTGGGTCGTAGCAATTTCTTACTTGACACATCCCCAAAGGCAAGGGAATTAAAAGCAAAAATGAACTACTGGGACCTTATGAAGATAAAAAGCTTCTGCACAGAGGGCGTATTTTCTAACAGAGACTCAGCCCCTCTGAGGTTCACATGGTTACTTACGTTCATCTTTCGTTTTATGTAAACTTGAAAAGAGGTTGAAGTGGCTGGCTTCATTCAGCATTATCTTCTTAAAGAAGAAAGACTGGGCTTTAGGGTGATGAGTATGTGTTGGTGTCTGTTACAAAATCCTGAAAATTTATGTTTATATTCTAGACTAACAAGAATCTAACTCATACTCTTGAAGATGTGCAGTTATAATTGCCTGTATAAAATATACTGAATACACAAAGTGATTTTAGAATTTACTGTCTGGACAAGACAATCGATGATATTTCTAGCTTGTTTCTTTTAATATTTATTCCAAATAGTGACTGATAATGCTTACAAAAATATGTGCTGCCTAAATGTAATTAAACACAGGAATTCAGGTCCTTAGAAACATAAAAAGGAAAGAGAGAGTAGTTTATGTTCTTAGAACTCTACATATAAGGATACCCTGTCTTTTTGAAAATAGTTTTGTTTATCTCCATGTTGATATGTTCAGTAAAAATAAATACCGTTTCATTTTCAAACTATATTAAATCAAAAGATACAGCTCCAATACAATATTTTTCTTTTATCCTTTCTAGAATTTCATTTAGCTAATTTTTTCTCTATATTATATGGCAGTAAATCATGTTTACATGTATCAATGGCAAGGAAAAAGATAAAGTCATTTGATCCCAGGTCAAGTCCCTACAATGAAGCCATTGTTTCTTTTTCTCGAGAAATCCCAGGCATAAAAGACAATTTAAAAAATTAGGACACACACACACACAGGCACACACACACACTATATATGTGTGTGTGTGTGTGTGTGTGTGTATATATGTGTGTGTGTGTATATATATATGTATATATATAAAATAGCAGAAACAACATCAGCTTAAATCCATTCACTATCAAAGCCATTTCTGACTCTGTGGTAGCAGCCAGTATTCAATCTGCCTTGGTGATGTCCTCACTTACATAAGTTTTTGAGTGATAAAATGTTTTCTCCCCCACAGAATGTTTATTCCAACCTAAATGATTCAGCCAAAGTATGGAGGGATGGAGGGAAGTAAAATCCATGTGTTCTGAAGAGGCAGAATTAGAGGTAATTTTTAAGGGTGATGTAATGAGACCAGTGAGTTAGCTCTGAGGCACTGCAACCCCTCCACACAGTTTTCTAAATAATGGTTTTATATTTCCCTCAGCACAGCAAGATTGTTTCGTTTTGTTTTGTTTTTCTGAGAAGCCATGAGTACTTTTCATGTCTGGGTTCTGACAAGGAAAGTAGTCATTAGAATCATGAAGTTTTTAAAAAAATGACTGCTGATCATAACACTTCGGACAAAAAAAATTCAAATGTTCTGTGCATCCAAAGAGTGCTACCATCCAGTTTTTCACATAAAATCAAGAACAGGTTGATTTCTGCTCACAGAGGGAGTGTAGTCATCCATGTTTTAGTCGGGTTAGTCTTAGGGGAAAAAAATAGATTTGTGCCACATAGTGCTTGAAAAAAAAACCTAAACAGAATGCTATTAGATTTCTTCTACCCTAATAGAAAGCAAAGTAAGTCTTCACTTCTAAATTACTAATTAAAAAAAAAAAACAAACATTGGTGAATGGTCTTTATATGAAATGTGGTACTACAGGACTATCTATAACTTATTAAATAACAGCTTCAATTTCATATTTTTCTGGCAATAGAAAAAAACATGATTGAGTTTTGGTTAATATTAAGGAGCTTAGATTTTAAAGGGGACCTCAACTAAGAAACTTACAAAATATTTCTCTATACTGTCTCCTTTAGTGTTCTCACTTGTTGTTTTGATAAAACCATTTCTGTGCTGAGGTCTCCTAAACATATTCTCTGACCAATCTACCTAGCCCCAACTTTATATATGTAGTAGCCTACTTAACAATTTTATCTTATTTTCAGAATGACCAAATTAGGACTCATGATTTCTCTCCTCCACGGATCCCTAATGTATTTCCCCCTCCCACCCTCCCACCCCCCCGTATTCCTCATTACAACAAATAAAACCCACTCAGTAGCTCTATCAAAAAACTGCAAAATCCTCCTTTCTGTCAAATCCTATATTTAAGACAGGAGCAACCAGTATATTGAGTTATTTCACTTTCCATTTCACAGCTGCCATACTGGCCCCAAACCATTTTCATTTCTTAATACTGTGGTATTCGCTGTACTGGTTAGAACTGTTCTGTCTAGCTCCCTCTACAGTTCATTTTTGGTACAGCTGTCAGAATGATCTCTAAAATGCCAACACCTCTAGATTACTTCCCTTGGTAAAAATCCTCTGCCGCTCATCCTATCACCTGACATAAAGTCCATTTTTCTTACCATAGCCTTAAAGTACCTTGATTTGGTTATTTAACTCTGAATTTGTTCCCCAGGACTCCTCCCATGACCTATGGCTCAAAACTTTGCTTGCTTTCTGTTCTTTGAACACCAAGCTCATTTCCTTTGTAGAGCTTCTGTCTTGGTTTGTCCAGATGAACTTTCCTTCCACTATGTAAGGCTCTAAGGCTCTTGCTTGTCTTTTAGGTCCAAGTTATATTACACCTTGTCAGCAAAGTTTTACCTCACAGTCCTCTCTACGTCACCCACGAATCCCTGCCATATCATCCAGATTTCCATTTTCATTACTCTATCACTCCTTCAGTTTATGTTTTACATTTGAACAGGGATGTGTCTATTCACCACTACATCCTCAGTGACTTGAATGTCTGGATGCAATTATAGGATAAGAAGTAGAGGATGAATAAATATTTATTAAAAATGAATAAGTTTTTTGTTTTTAAATGTGTTTCTAACCCATCAGTAAGTGATTCCCTTGTATTGCATATGAAGTCCTCTTATTATTATTTTTTTGAGTATCTTATTTTGGACTTTAAAGCTGCTTCCATTTATTTCCATTATAATTTGAACTTTCTGGAAAATACTTGTTGTATTTTGACATAAAATGAAGGAAAATTTGCACCACTCTTCACTTCAGAAAGCTATCTGTAAATAGTGAGTTTCCTCACACCATGCCAACTCTGTTTTCTCTAGCTTTTTCAGTGTTTGCCAATATGATAGTCAAATGTGTATCTCATTGCTATTTTAATTTATACTTATTTTGTTTCTGGTGAGGTGAAACATTGTTCACAAGTTTGAAGATATTCACATCTTTTCTGTCAATGTTTGTCTTTGGGATCATTTTTTTTTTTTAGTGAGTTTTTCATTATTTTATTCAAAATACTGGATATTAAGACTATATGGTTTAAAATAAAACATGTCCATATTATTGAAATTCAGGTGGTCTAAATATAAATTTTTTATACCATTTATATTAGAAAACTTTCAAATAAATCAACTAGAACTATCTTTCTCTCTACCACTGTAAATAACTCATCTGCTCTGCACCTCTTTCTAGATGGCCCCTTTTAAACCCAACAATCCACAAAATGGCAACTCTGCTTTCACTTAACTTTATGGATGTTTTAGATTCAGAAGTTTTTTGATAAAGATGTTTGTATGACTAAAATTTATTTTCTAGGTTATGGCAGGATAGGGAAGTAGAAACAGGAGTATTATTTTGACTCTACAAGTTTAAATAATTGAAAAAAAATAAAGGCAAATAATTAGATAAGACAGCTATAAGTAAGATTGACACATACTCCAGAGAAATGTTAACACAAATTAACAAATAAGAGTATCTGGCGTATTCATATTTGTTAGGCTAGGATATATGGTAATAAAAGACAATCCCCCAAATCTCGGGGGCTTAACACAGCAAAAAATGTATCTACATATTTTTTTGGAGTTCTTTTCTCCACACTGTCACTCAGGGATCCAGGCTGACAGAAGCTTCAGCATCTACTAACTAAACCATCTGGGATATGCATCCTCTTAGTTGTTGCAACAAGGGAAGACACTGGGCAGGCATCACAGTGATTCTTTTATACTTTGATCTGGAACAGACACATGACACCTCTACCCACAACCCACTTAGTAGAATGAGCCATTAGCCCTACCTTGTGACTGGACCACTCAGTCAACAGCTTATTGTACCTGTACAATGTTTACCACATGGTATAAGTAATACCAGAATGATATGATTTCCAGCAGTATTCATATACAAAAAGATATGGTTTCTATATTTTAGGAAAGTAATCTCTAAGTGTCTTATTTCATCTTTGGGTGAGAGGCTAAAAACTGAGATGATGTATAAATGCAATTTTTAAAAGCTTTGCTTGAACTATATTATCCAGAAACAATGGCATAAATGATCAATGATTGTCAAATGGAAGGAGACATTTTTCTTTTGGCTTATCCTGTTCAATTTTAATCAACAATGTAGAAAAGTAGTGAGATATATTGTCTATTGATAAAAAATTTGTTAAAAAATTGAGAATTTATAGATATTACTTCAGTGACCTCTGGAAGAAAAATTAGTATTGTATGCATCAAATTATAGTTTGATCACATGTATATTTTACCCCCAAAATAGATGATTTACATGTTCTGTTTTTCTGCTAATTACAGAGTTGAACCTTAACCTATTTTTAATCCTCCTGATTGATTAAAATTTTTATATTTATTTATAGATCCTTTTTTATTGGACCTATAAAAGTCACCATACATTCCATTTTATATTTCCATATGACAATTTTGTGTTATTAATAATTTTTTCAGAGTAAAAATATATAAGCAATAGAGTATTTCAAAGTGAATTAAAAAAGTAAAATTTAACAAATGCAAGTACACATTCTGAACCATAATATGTTTAGATGTTACACACATTTGTAAATTATTTGCATATTTCTTTGAATATATTTCATGGGTAGATTATTCATCGCTTTATTTTTTTTCTTGTGATCTGATTTCATTGTAAAACTTTTGAATTGTACTTAATAATTTGAATGTCCGTACCTTCCATAGATGCACTCATACATCTATCATTAATCTGCTCCCAGAGAAAGCCCTGTAATTGCTTCTAATTAAACAGACATTTGTCTGAGAAAGGAGAAAAGATCAGTTATAAAAGTTGTAAGAGAAATGGTAAAAGATATAAAAAAGCCAGAAAAAGGAGACACTTGTCATGAGAAATGCTGATAAGGGATGGCGTCATGCAGTGTCAAAGGCTATTTTAGATGTAGGTTAGCCTGAACAAAAGGGTAAGTAAGACCTCATGAAACCAGGATAGGAGCCCTTGATTTCCCCAGAGATGAAGGTAGATGAAAGTAAGTAGGTAATTTTATGTCTTAGGCATTTAGAGGAGCAAAGATGAATTAAGAATTGATGAAGAGGAAAATAAAGGGCAAAAGCCTGAACATACTGGCAATTTCAATTTCATGAGTTATAGTTTGTAACTTACACAACTATAATATGTCAAGTCAATATTTACTTACATGTATTATATTTACTTTTTCTACCAAACTTCTGGTACTAGTGTGTATGTATAAGAAAGGGGCAGGAAAGGGATGCCTGGGTGACTCAGTCAGTTAAGTGTCCGTCTTCAGCTCAGGTCATGATCTCACAGTTCGTGGGTTCGAGCCCCACGTTGGGCTCTGTGCCGACAGCTCAGAGCCTGGATCCTGCTTCGGATCTCTGCTCCTCCTCCACTCATGCTCTGTCTCTTTCTCCCTCTCAAAAATAAATAAACATTAAAAAATTAAAAAAAAAAGAAAGGGGCAGGAAGGTGATAAGAAATGAGCGACAGGAAAGGAGAGGACGGTAGAGGAAGTGAAGGAATGAGAGAGAGAGAGAGATTGAGATTATTTCTTTGACTGATATCTTCTGAAAATCTCAATTTGGTTTTTGGTCTCCATCTTGGAATGAGAGGCCCGATGACATAATAATTTTCATTTTATTTAATCTTGTTTTTTCCTAGAAACATGACTAATTCCAAGAAACAAACGAGTAAATTGAATATTTGGAAATGCGTTCCTCAAAGCCCAAGATCCTCTTTATGATTATGTGCATGGTTCAAGGTTTTCTGGAAAACAGTTTTTTTTTAAAAGGAACCTACAGAAACAGTGTGATATCCCACAATTTTGATTCCATATATGCCTATAAAGACTTAAATTGGCGTGATTACTTCCTCTTAATCACTAATCTGTATGTCAGTTTCCCATATATATGTCATTGCTTTCAGCAATTTGGCTTTGAATAATGCCTAGTTGTATCAAAGTCTTCTAGCTCAGAAATCTAGAATTGATGGCTTTTTCTTTATTTTTTAATTCTTATATTCCCTAAATTCTGTCACATCTTGATTTGAAAATTCTTTAAGACTCATACTTCACTCTCATTTCCAGGTAACGTATTCAACATTTATGTTTACACGTATCTTTGGAGGTACTCTTGGATCTTTCTAGTTTGTTTCTACTTCCATTACTCTTGCTAATACTTTCTCCGTATAGTTTAGAGATTATTGTCCCCCAAATAGGTCATCATTACAAGATCCCATTGTTTCTGTCACAGGTAAGAATATGACTTGTACTCAGACCTTGATACCATCCTTATGATCAAGACATGTAAACAGTTTTCTCATTAAAAATTGCAGAAAATTGGACGGAATGTCTGATATCCCATTCAGTGTTCACACACTGTGATACTGTTGCTATTATTGTTCACCAAATTAAGCTTGAGATCTATTTTCAAGTTTTCTTCACATTAACCCTTCTTAAATTTCTAATCTCATTTCTATCATGGCCCAATCTATATTTTCTACTCTAGCTGAACTAGTCACCTTCTATAACCAAACTCCATGTTTTATTTTTGCGAGAGGGAGGGACAGAGCGGGAGCCAGGGAGGGGCACAGATGGTGGGGGGGGGGGGGAGAGAGAGAGAGAGAGAGAGAGAGAGAGAAAGAAAGAAAGAAAGAAAGAAAGAGAAGAAAGAAAGAAGAAAGAACGAAAAGAGAATGAGAATATCTCAAGCAGGCTCTGGCACTGTTAGCACAGAGTCTCATGCAAGGCTCGAGCTCACAAACTGTCGGATTGTGACCTGCGTTGAAATCAAGAGTCAGATGCTTGACCGACTGAGCCACCCAGGTGCCCCTGTTTATCTGCGTTGATTTGATTTGACAGTATTATAACCTCTGATGGAATGCTTCCGTCTTGTCTCCAGATTTCCCTACCCATCGAAGTCCAGAAAAGTCTCTACATTGGCTATTTTCTACTGTATTAAAATATACCTCATTTTCTTCTCAGAGCATATCTCTTGCTTTACATTTCATGTTGCAATCTCTAATCTTTTTTGGAATTCTGAGCTAACCTATATACATTCAAAATTACATTTATGCAGTATATGTCTTTCCTAAGTACTTTGTTATTTATAAATTGAAATGGGATTCTGGTTTCCTGCCCTTACATCTTCTTCTCCTCATATATTTTCAAATTTTTAATTATTGATATTTTCCATCTTAGGTGGGCTCTGGATGCATTTCTCTTTTGAAGTGTGGTTCATTCTGGGGGTGTCTGGGTGGCTCAGTCAGCTGAGCATCCAACTTCGGCTCAGGTCATGATCTCGCAGTTTGTGGGTTTGAGCCCCGCATCAGGCTCTGTGCTTGCTCAGAGCCTACAGCCTGCTTCAGATTCTGTGTCTCCTTCTCTTTCTCTACCTCCCCCGCTCATGCTCTGTCTCTGTCTGTCAAAAATAAATAATAAATGTAAAACAAATTTTTTTAAGTGTGGTTCACTCTGACCTGTAAGGATTCCTTCAGTTTAGTTACTATGTTTTCAGAATTTTTATATTATTTTTTGCATTTCTTTCTCATTGGATACTATCTAATTGTTCATTAATTGCAGAATCTTCTGGTCTAGCTTTAAGTAATTAAAATCTTTTATTGTGGTCATCAAAATGGAGTGGGCTTATTTAGAAAATAGTATTCAAAATAAACAGAAAAATATTGAAAATCGCTTGAAATTGCATCTTTAAATATAACTACTATTTTCATTATATTGAAGATTCTTCCATACTTTTTGTATGTGATTGAAAACATTTTTGTGCATTTGTATGTGTGTGTGTGTGTGTGTGTGCACAAAAGAGAGAGGATCAATCATATGCAGATACATGGTTGTGTATCTGGTTATCTTAAGTCAATAACATGACCTTTTTTCTCAAGCATTTTTAATGACTACAACACTAAATGGATAGATGCACTGTAACTCATTTAACAAGCTACTATAGAATAGATTGGTGTTTCTCAATTTTTTAGCACTATAAACAATGCTGCAGTGAATAATCATGTTTACATCTCTTTGTATATTTTAAAAAAAATTGTAATGTTTTATTTATATTTGAGAGAGAGAGAGCACACGCGAGTGAACACAAGTGGGTTAGGGGCAGAGAGAGAGGGAGACACATTCCAAAGCAGGCTCCAGACTCTGAGCTGTCAGCACAGAGCCCACCTGATGAGAGACTTGAACTCACGAACCGGGAGATCATGACCTGAGCCAAAGTCAGACACTTAACCTACTGAGCCACCCAGGTGCCATCTTTGTATATTTTTAATTTTTTCCTTGAAAAAGTACTCAAGATGGATTTGATGGGTCAACAAAAATTTCAATTAAAATAAGACTACATAATCAGAACTGCTTTAATCTGCCTTCTCACACAAGGACATTTTGAGCTTCTGCTATCTTTCCAAATGGAGACATACCATAATAAAAAGATGTATACAATTCTTTTTTGTTTGTTTGCTTATTTTTTGAGAGAGAGAGAGACAGAGACAGAGCGTGAACAGGGGAGGGCAGAGAGAGAGGGAGACACAGAATCTGAAGCAGGCTTCAGGCTCTGAGTGTCAGCACTGAGCCACACGTGGGGCTCGAACTCCTGAGCCTTCGAGCTGTGAGATCATGACCTGAGCCGAAGTCGGCCACTCAACCGACTGAGCCACCCAGGTGCCTCAAGATGTATAAAATTCTTAACTGTACTCAAATGTATCTTTAAGGAAGACACAGTATTTTGAGGTTTCATTGAGTTGCATTTGGTATGATATCTATGAATGTTCATGCTTCCATCCGTTTAGGTATGTGTGAAGAGAATCTGTTACCTAATGATGATCATTATAGCTTAACTCCATTAAACACAACTATTGTGATATACCAGGCAATATTGTAAACCAGTTTTTTATTCTACCAGTATGGAAATGGAGAAACATAGTAATAACTTACTTACCCAAGGTTGTGATTATGAAATTATATTACTAAATTTCTACCAGTTACTAAAATCTCATAATTAAAGTCCTTGTGTACAAAGGAAATCATGTATCAAAATAAAAATGGCTTTTGATCAGTCTTCCACAAATGAAGCAGAGTCTGCTTCAGTCCCACATTATAGAAAGCCATAACCGATTGCCCTTCTGAAGATGCAATTTTTTTTTTCTAGAAAAATAGTAAAGAAGGCAGATTTATCAGGTAAAAAGCAAGCAAAAAGGGAATATAGCAAAACTGGTGTGGAAAATAAAATTGTGATGTAAACAAAATAGATTATAGCATGGTTCTACCATCAGACCCAGGTTTTGCTTTAGGGAATATTAACCATGAAGCATCATTTCTCCTGTGCAGAATTAAAAAAAAGATGCATATTCTAAATTGGAAAATAAACAACAACAACAATGCTGAAATGTATTGAGTTTAACTGCTTTAATATCTGCTGCTTCATTTAACTTAATTGCAAGTTTGTCCTCTATAACACTGACCAAATAAACATAAGCACACCAGCAGTTATTAATTATCTAGGAATACCTTGTTGTTATAATAGGTAGTAACTAACTGAAAATAAATGCATCATCATTAATGTGGGTAGCAAACACTGTTGGGTGAAAGAAAACAATGATCTTGACAAATCCTTTATAAGGAAACCTAGATATCGTGTTAGCTTCCTCATGTTCTAACCGAAATATCACTCAATAACTACCTACCCATACTTTTATTATTTTATACCAATCAATGACTTCATCCTAAATTATTTTCTCAAACCAGGAAAAAACATAACTTCATGGGAGTGTAAACATTCCCATAACTGGAAAGGCTCATGGCTCTTTTCTTATTAATGAAAAATAATTAATTGCTACCTGTTAATTTAATTATGTTGAATTTAGCCTGAAATTTTCATTGTACCTTGATGTTGTGACAATGTACAGTTTCTAGACCAGCAACATAATCATCTTTTCAAGATGAAGTATCTTTGAGGCCACCAGTATTGTCAGAAACACTTCCCACTCTGTATCATATCTTTTTCCATTACAAATTTGACTACATAATTAGAGATATCATTATACTTGGTGAGAAATGATATACTTAAAATATGCTATGAGGTTTTTTTGAACAGAAATAATATGCAAATATATTTTAAAAATAATGTATCAATTTGTACCAAGGAAAAAATTTATTAACATGGTAAAATATTTTTTATTATCTATCTATCTATCTATCTATTTATCTATTTTGGTTTAATTCAAAACCATACTTTATTGTAGCTCTTCAATGGCCTTGTACAGCCTAATTATCTGACAAATCACCGTTGTTAAATAAAATTAAAACATAAGATGAGACCCAGACAATCTTAAGTCTGCATTAAATTACACATTCACATTTGATATACAAAGAAGTAAATGTAGACCATTTTTATTTATTTATTTGTTTTACGATTACTAAGATTGGAAGAGATCCAGCACTAGATGAGAAAAGAATGTATAATTGAATACAGTGACTTCTGATCTCTCTCTCTTTTTACGTGTCAAAATCTGTCCTTAACCTCTGCTTCCAAGGCTCTTTTAAAACTGTTTTTGGTCTGGAAGTCCATGAGTATACTTTAGCAGCCCCAAGGCTTCACCTGACGATACAAAAATGGAGGTCTAAGATCAAAAGTGTGAATTTTAAATTCCTAATTCTGTACTTTGGATTCAGTTAAAAAAAAATTCTTCTTTGCCTTCAAAGAAGATATATTACACATCTATCTTAACATGAGGTAGTAGAGGTTCTTTCCTTTTGTTTTGATTTTTTTTCTACCACACTGATCTGATTTTCTAAATCCCTTGATTCTGGGAATATTAAACTTCTGAAAATAAAATATAAGCAAAGCAGGCAGGGAAGAAGATAAAAATTCCATCTGTGTTGGGATTATACCTTTCTGGTTTGACCAGGGACAATGTGTACATTTTTAAATCAAGTATTTCTTAAAAATCTGTGTTGTTATCCAACTTTCCTCTTTCAAAACACTAGGATATGGGGCGCCTGGGTGGCTCAGTTGGTTGAGTGTCTGACTCTTGATTTCAGCATAGGTCATGATCCCAGGGTCGTGGCATCGAGCCCCGTGTAGGGCTCCATGCTGAGTGTGGAGCCTGCTTAAGATTTTCTCTGTGTGTCTCCCCTGCCCTCTGCCCTTCCCCAGCTTGTACTCATAGTCACAGTCTGTCTGTCTGTCTGTCTCTCTCTCAAATTAAAAAAAAATCAACAGTGCTAAGAGAGATTTTTGGTAGCAATCATCTATACATTCTTCCAGGAAGGTTCACTCTTTGGGCACCTATTATTTCTTTTTAAGTTTATTTATTTATTTTTGAGAGAGAGAGAGAGAGAGAGAGAGAGAGAGAGAGAGTGAGAGAGAGATTAAGCGAGAGAGTGAGCACGCCAGAAAGGGGCAGAGAGAGAAGGAGAGAGAGAGAATCCCAAGCAGACTCCATGCTGCCAACATGGAGCCCAATTCAGGGTTTGAACTCACACACTGTGAGATCACGACCTGAGCTGAAGTTGAACACTTAACTGACTGAGCCACCCAGGCGCCCCTGGGTACCTATTATTTAAGTGAGAAACACTCTCTAGGAGATACAGAAATAGATGAGACATGCTTTCTGAACTTAAGATTTTTTTAAGTCTTTATGTTTTTCTTTAATGTTTATTTATTTTTGAGAGAGAGAGGGAGCAGGGAAGGGGCAAAATGTGAGGGAGACAGAGAATCCCAAACAGGCTCCATGATGTCAGTACAGAGCCTGATGTGGAGCTTGAACTCAGGAACTATGAGATCATGGCCTGAGCCGAAATCAAGAATCAGGTGCTTAACCTACTGAGCCACCCAGGTACTCTTGACTTTAAGATTTTTAATAGAGAAACTCAAAGGAAAAGAAACATAAGGCAGTGTTAAAGAGGGGACCGAGCAGAGAGCCAAGCATGGGCAGAGAGTAGTGGAGCTGGAGCTTTTGTTTCAGGCTGTGAGGACCAGGGCAGATCTTAGTCTCAAAAGTAAGATATTTCTGAGAATGAAGCAGGTTACTACAGGAGGACAGTGGAGAAGAATCCCTCACTAGATTTAGAGCATAGCATAAAGAGCATTTTGAATTTTGTGTTACGATGACCATTTTGGAGTCCAGGATTGTTCACAATGCATTTTACCTACTCTGCAAGTAGATGGTCTCACTTATTCATCACAGCTTCTCTGGAAGTTAGTTACCTTTATCCCCATTTGACAAAGAAGTGAAAACTCCATTTGTCTTTAAGTAAACTGCCAATCACCAACTCATGTTGGCTAACGAATGTAAGACTAGTGATCAAAATCATATCTTCTACCTCCCAAATCCATTCTTCCAAACGTCACACTGCCCCCTGAAATGAAGAACTTTTGAGGTACACTGTGGGTGTTATTTGCTCACTGGTAAAGTGTTGAAAGAAGAAGTGGTCACTAAAGCATAGATCACAGGGCTGAGAAAATCTTCATTGTTGCTTTCCCCTATACATTTAAAACCCATTTCAAATGGCAAATATAATTGTTGTATTCTGTAAGACTTTTTTTGCCATGCTCAATATTTTTATCACAGAGTCAATACCAATATGCTACCAAATAAGTAAAAAAACATGAACATTTCTGTAAATCCAAAAGGTCCCACGTATAACATCCTGATTGTTGTTAACTCTCACCTTCTCTGAAATGTACTCACTGTCTTGATTGTTACGGTAATCATTTCCTTGCTTTCTCTTATTGGTTTTACCATATAATAGTAAATCTGCAAACAGTGTGAATCAGTTTTGTATTTATAAAAATTTTACACAACAAAATCATCCACTATGCTCTTTCACGTGCGCTTCATTCAGTGACTACATTTGTAAGATTTATCCACATTGTTGTATGTAAGTGCAATCCTTCATTTTCACTAATTTTTTGCTGCTCAATTAATTGGATAAATCACAATTTCATTATCCACTCGATTTTTTAAGCTTTATTGAGGTTTAATATTCATCCTACTCTTGATGTACGTATGAATTACTCCTATTTGTAGTTATTAAAAATACTGCTGCTATGAATATTTCCATAAATGTCTTCTGGTAACCTTGTGAATACATTCTGTTGGATATATACCTAGAATTAGACTGATACATGATGGAGTACTGATATTTTCAATGAGAATAAACAATTGAAAACTCTTTTCAGAGGTGTTTATAACAATTTTCTCTCTTGCAAGCAGTTCTCATGGTTTTACAACTTCACCAACACTTGGTATTACTTGTTGGCATCATCAGCATTTTTGGTTGGTATCTAGAATTACCTCTTGGTGTTGTCTCATTTAATTCACAGTATTTTCACTATTAACAAGGTGGAACATCATTCTCTTTGTGCTGGTTATTCTGTATTCAATCTCCATCCCCAAATCCATTCCCTGACTTTTTCTGACCTTTATAGGCTACTAGAAGTTTCGCTCTTACAGATCTCAACTCGGTACGTTTTTAGATTTAAATATCTGGTTGGCTCTGGCTAAGAATAGACATTATTAGAAAATAGGAGTGTGGAATACGAAATTAAGGTAGTTATTTCTCCCATTGGCATTGCCAATGTTCCATGGTTATACTCCTATTAAATGGCTTCTATTCTAGACCTTACAGTCTTTTCATGCTCTGATAACACTGTCCTTCACTCTTGCCCTGTCAAATTGGTAAATACATTTTGCTTTTAGTTTTGAGTATTTTATCATCCCTATGCTTAACAAACACATCTCTAAATAATCTCTTCCACCGTCTCCTCAGTGAAACATTTTAGCATACCTTCTACGCTCTGCTGGGTCCCAAATCTCATTGTCACCAGGACTAGCTCCAGGAGGCAGACCTTCAAAGTGGGTTAGTTAATTTTTTAAAGAGTGTATTTGTAGCTTCCTTGTTGGGTAGAAAGAGAACGCTTGTAATTTGCAGGTGCAGTAACATACTTTTTTTTTTTTTTTCCAAATTATCAATTGTGTCATGAGATGGACTGACTGTGAAGGTTAAGGCATTGGAGCATAGTGTATCTGAAATAATTAGTAGCTCTGGCAACAATAGTAATTATAATAATTATAGTGTGAGATGACAATTTATGACTTCCCAGAGATTCAAAGAGAAAAAAAATTGCAACCATTGAACTCCCATCTAAGAAATGCACAGAGAATCAAAAGTTTACTAGGAAGGTTTAAAAATTTTGCTTTTACTCAATGCTGGCTTTATAGGGCTATATGTGAAAATGTAAGGCAAATAAAGCTAAGTTTTATTTATTAGAAACATTTTCAAAGATAATTTATTAAACTCCAACTGTTTATGAATCTGCTATGTTTACTGGCGGAAAAGTTATTCTTATTCATACCTCAAGTCATTCAAGGCCATGGTATATTCAAGACTGGCCTAATGTTTTTCAAGATAAATTCTAAGTTTTAAAGGATGAGTACAATATCTTTTCATGCATATTCTTAATGTAAGTATACATAAGTAAATAGCATTTTAAACTTTGAAAACAATCATACTTTTTATACTGAGGGATACCAACTATATAATTTTTAATGATAAATCGCTTAAAATTAAAACTAATCAGGTAAATTCTTGGTTGTAAAAATCAGTAACCAAATACAGTAAAACTAAACCAACAACTAAAATAACCAGGCCTTCCGAGTGCCGATCATTTTTGGACAACTTGTTCTTTCATATGCCTTATGTCTTATGTTTTTGGACACTTCTATTTGTTAATAGTTCATTGAAAAGTATTAGTCTTATTTTCTTGTCATTTCTTAATAACAAATAGAGGTGCTAATGTTTTTAAAATAATCTGTTTTAATATTAATGGTAGTAATGGAAGAAATTTAACTTTTATGTCTAAACATTATTATTGTTTACAAGAAATGAGATGATGCCAAAAAGTGAAGGTGATTTTGTCATTAAAATTTTTTCAATTTATTTATTTATTGAGAGAGAGAGAGAGAGAAAGAGAGAGAGAGAGGGAGGGAGGGATGGGGTGACAGAGAGAGAGAGAGAGAGAGAGAGAAAATCCCAAGGAAACGCTGCATCATCAGCACAGAGCCGAAGGTGGGACTCAAACTAATGAACCATGAGATCGTGACTGGAGCCAGAACCAAGAGTTGGACACTCAACCCAACTGACTGAACCACCCAGGCACCACCCCCCCCCCCCTTTCGTTTTTTTAAATAACATACTCTTAATGAATTAATACTTTCAATTCAGGATAGAATTTTGTCAGTTAGTTATAGGTTGATAGGACAATTAGAAAAATTTCTTATTGTAGAACATATTATTATCACTATATAAGGAAGAGTTTTTATAAACACAATATAGAAATAAATACAACAAATTGAATAAATCTTGATAATAAATACATCAAGAGATATTACTCACAGTCGAGTAGACATTTAAGGGCAAAGCAGAAAATTAAAATTGGTTGTATAAAATTTAAATTCCAACATACTGTTAATTACAAAAAATATCAAATTTTATCTTAACTAGCTACTGTTATTGAATGGAGTCAATGCAAGCTAATAATGCTGAATAAAACTTAAAACAGTGGGCAGTTTAAAAGACGGAATAAAGATCTAGAAAGGTAGGGTGAAAGGGTTCAGGTCAGGTATAAGACAAAATAAGTCAGAGCCCTATTGCCAGATTGAATATATATTTTTAGTTTATAGGGCCTAGGACACAAACATGAAAGGAAAAAAAAAATACTTGGAAAAGTACAATTAGGAACCGGGAGAGATATGTTTTAGTTTTAACTCTGTAGCCAGTGACTCGGGAGAAAGACATCTTTCATATTCCAGTGTTTCAACTTCTACACTTGCTCACTAGAAAGAACACTTGCATCTAAGTAACTGTCTTAGTTATTTTGAAGATTACATTAGACAATGCATGTGAAAGTGCCTTGTAAACCACAATGCGCTGTACACATATTTTACCATTATTAAGAAACACTTGCTACTGTGTTACTCAGAGGCTACGTTTTGGAAAGTTTAAATATCACTCACCAGCTATGGATAAAGGCACTATTATGCTAAAACATGATAGCTAATTACATAAATTTATTCAACCATGAAATTACTTTGTTAATACATAAAGGAACAGATTTGTTATGTGTGTTCTTGCAAATGAATTCATCTGTGTAAATAGTGACCTTCACAGGACACTTCATTTTCTGTCTTTCTTTATTCTTTTCCTAATAAAATAATATTTGGAGACATAACTCTCTTTATCACTTGTAAACACAGTAAGATTCATCTAATTTCACACCCATGGTCAAGGGCAATAATGATGAAACATGACACTATTAATGCAGAACATAAGTAAAGAATGAAAATTGTTTCTGTGGCTTGAATATTTTTCTTGTATTTAAATCACTAATACCAAACCATTAATGTGAAAAAAAGAGGTATTAGTGTGGTGATCTTTATAACCTTACATATTCTCTTGGATTATTCTTTGAGTTATTTTAATTTATTCATTGCCTCAATGGAATGCCTTTATGTGCCAGAAACCATTTTAAATAACAAATAACGTTTAGGTACATCATTTAGAATGTGGGATGTACAACACAAATCAATTTGAGAGTTATTTAAATTTAAGAAATTTAGCTATAATTAAATCATTTTACTTTGTGCTCCTTGTGTTTTGCCTTCCCATGGAAACTGCAATCCATGAAATAATGTGCTTTTATAAATTTAAGTATAGTTGAGGGGCACCTGGGTGGCTCAGATGGTTAAGTGACTTCAGCTCAAGTCATGATCTCATGGCTCAAGGGTTCAAGCCATGCCTCAGTCTCAGTGCTGACAGGTCAGAGCCTGAAGCCTGTGTCCTCCCTCTCTCTCTGCCCCTGCCCTGCTTTTGCTCTCTCTCTCTCTCTCTCAAAAATAAATAAACATTAAGAAATTTAAATTTAAGTATAGTTGACAAATAATGTTAATTTCTAAAGTTAAAACAATGTAATGTCCTATAAAATCTTTGGGAATTATCAGATAGTAAGGAAGCAAAGTAAAAAGGGAAATGTTATCTTAGTTTTATACCAATCATCGTCTGTCACAGATAGTATAATCTCTCCATTATCTTTCATTATCTTTCATGAATTCATTTCTATCAATTTATTAGTATCTATTGAGTAACGTGTATAAACAATGATAGTCAATGATGAGAAATAATAATATTGCTTTATTTCCTTTCAAGGATATTATGAGTTTATTTCAATAATGAGCATAATACAGTGACTCATAGGAAGCAATATGTACCTAAGCATTAAATTCTCTGGAGAAAACATAAAAAAGAAGTGTAGACAATCAGAATAAAGGGGTAATGTACACTTGGGAGTTCAGGCTACGTGAATCAATTAGAGCCTGGGGGGTATAGCATTTGACAAATACTGCAGAAAAGGCTTTAGTCTTTTCCCACCAGAGAGGGAAACAAGTGGAGATGATGACAACCAAAGGGCAGAACTTCTGATCAGCAAGGAGTAAGTAATGAGTATGTGTAAATTGAGTGGTGCCAGTTTTGAGACTTTGAGAAGCTAGAAGCCTTGAATTGGCCATTGTATGTGTGTTGTCAGGGGTCATTAAAATGAAAGTTGCATTAAAGGTGTAGGGCTTTGCTAGTGGGCTGGATGCTCCTCCTCATCATTTTAATCATGTAAGAAGTGATAGTTACCAGGGGGCACCTGCGTGGCTCAGTTGGTTAAGCCTCCAAGTTTGGCTCAGGTCATGATCTCACGGTTCGTGAGTTTGAGCCCCGTGTCAGGCTCTGGTGCTGACAGCTCAGACCCTGCTTCAGATTCTGCTTCAGATTCTGTGTCTTCCTCTCTCTCTGCTCCTCCCCTGCTCACTCTCTGTCTCTCTTAACAATAAATAAACATTAAAAAAAAAAGGAAGTGATAGTTACCAAATTCCAAGTTTATCCCAAGCATTGGTAGAAGTAATGCCATGTTTGATCTCATTTAATGTTCTTTAGTATTTGGCCTCATGAAAGAAATATTAGGCATTACTTCCTTCTGCAGATGGAAAAGAATTAGAAAGGTTAGGTAAATTACCCATGGTCACAGAGTTAGCCAGTGGTCTATCCTCATAGAAACTTAGATCTCATTGAATTAGAAGAAGAACCCTAGTAAGTTGGTAATGGCCACATCCATGAGTACTTTTTAGATAATTTTAAATATTGATATCTAGAAACATTTTGAAAAAAAAATTTAAAGAGAGGAGTGGGGATAGCATAATCATGTATTTAAATTGATTAAAATACAATAAATAATTATAAAATATCAGTTGTCCTATGAAAGTAGATAGACTAATATAAACCTTGGAAGTTGATCCAGATCTAAATAGGAGCATTTACCATACATAAAGATGGTCTTTTTTTTATGTAGGAAAGAAGTAAAGAATATTTTTAGGAAAACTAGTGATTTTAGAGTAATTAAAAATAAAAACAATATTATATTCCATTCTCATAAAATGTTCCAAATTAAAATCAAATCCAAAGACTCTTAGAATTTTTTTAAATAATAAAATCTCATGAGAAGTAAAAGAATGTATAAACATAAATCTAAAATAAAAGGCAAGGGATTACAAGCATAACACTATGTAAGAAATCATAAAGGAAAACAATTAAAACATTGACATGAAAAAAAATTCATAACAGGAAAATTAACTTTCAAATAAAATGAGAAAAAAGAGACAAATTAGGATAGCTATCTTAAAGATATTAAAAACATATTATCAAGGTCTTAAAGATACTAGTAATTTAGTAAGACAAGAATAAGATATGAAAATGCAAAGGTAATATTCTAACAACATAGAAAAGAAAAATTTTCAAAGATTCAAGCCATCAACAATTACTAAAACATATTCAAGCTCACTAATATTTGATAAAATGCTAAATAAAAACCCACAAAGTACGGTTATTGATTAATCAGATAACATATGAAATAAATGGTAGCATAAGAATATTTTTAAAAGCACTACTAAGAAATTAGGTAAACTCATACTATAAGGCAATGTGGAAATATTAAAAGGAATCTCTTACATTTTTATAACCATTGAGTCATTATTTACACTTCTAAGATTTATCCTGAGGAAATGATCAGAAAATTGCACAAATGCACGAATTTTCCTTCTATATTTATAGCATTTCATTTTTTAAAACAAACTCACTAGGAAAAAAATGAATAAATACATGAGAATGTTAACATTAATATTTCTCAGTGTTGAAATTATCTGTATTTTTGCAAGTGAATTTCCTTATAGAATTGTATAAATTATTTTAAAGTAATAACTTACAGGGGTAAAACAAAAAGTACACAGTACAACTGGAATTCAAACCTAAGTCTGTTCGACTCATGTTTACTAGTAGGTATTTTGCATAACAGTATGGAATGGCAGTAGTAACAGTAGGAATAATAGAATTAATGGGCCGTGGTAGAGGAACAAGAGAAACAAACAAAACAGTGCTGGTAGGAGTAGTGAAAATAGTAGTTATAGAATATAAATGTAAGATTTCCAGTGATTGACAGAACGTCAAAATCAGAAAACTAGTATATTGTTTAGCGAAGGTTTAGTCAGAAATGTGATATACTGTATGGGGCCCCTGGGTGTCTCAGTTGGTTAAGCATCTGACTCCGGTTCAGGTTATGATCTCGTAGTCCATGAGTTCGAGCCCCGCGTCGGGCTCTGTGCTGACAGCTCAGAGCCTGAAGCCTGCTTTGGATTCTGAGGCTCTCCCTCTCTCTGCCCCTCTGCCTCCCTGCTCACACCCCTTCTCCCTGCGTCTCTCTCAAAAATAAAGAAACATTTTTTTAAAAAGTGATACATTGTAACAAAAGATATGCGATGCCACATAATAGTTGTGTGGCCTTAGATAAGTTGGCTGATATTAATCTCTGTTTCCTCATCTATAAGACAGGATGCATAATATAGTTATCGTGACAGTTTGATATTCTCATGTAAAAATGAAGTATTACAATGTATGACAAGCATCCAAAACAATACCAGATACTTGGTATAAAGAAATAGTTTTTCTTCCATCTGCTTCCTTAAAATAATGTACACGTGATTTTGTTTTCATAAGTATTCTTTCCAGTTTAAAAAATGCTCATATAGATTTTTAAATCACTATGTGCAAATCTAAATATAAAATTTGACATTCTTAAGCATAGTAACATCACATTCTATATCCTTCTCCACATTATGATTTCATTTTGAATAATGTTTTTCTTCTAATTCAATAGCAATATCCTCCAAGGAAGAGACTGGTGTAATGTATTTATTGCTCCTAGCCCTTAACATACTACCTGGAAAATAGGAGGTGTTACTTTATTTTTTCAAATTGAACTTAAGAAGCAGGAGTAACAGGTGAATTATTATTAATAGAAAAATGGAGGTGAGTGTGCAGTGTGGCTTAAAAGTAATGTTTCATTTTTTCCCCAAGTTTTTACTTAAATTCCAGTTAATTAACATACAGTGTGCTTCAGGTGTAGAATTGTTTTCAAGTGGACGTTCCTGAGCGTGAATTCCTAGAAAATGACACCAACACTAAATTCCTAGAGAATAATCAAGGGAAAGCTAAGAAACTGTAGGAAATGCCATCAATGAGGAAAGAACTTGAGTTACTTGAGTTAGATTTGAAGTATTAATACCTTTGCCTTTGAGAGTGGTTACTTATGTGTCCTGTAACTGCAGACTGATGCCATGGTTATATTCTACGCACTGAAAGTTGTGAGAAAATCCTCTGTGGGCCCAGCTTTAGGAAGGAGTAGATGAGGTGATTCCAAAAGATGAATCACAGAAGATGAATTTCAAGGCCATGGAGGGAAACCACGCTCAGTGTCAGGAGTGGTGAGTAAAGAAATTGCTAGAGAAAGAAAGGATTTTACGACGCTGAAATTTGAAAGAGCTATTACTCACTTCCTACTGAGGAGAGGGTCTGGATCTTTTGAAAGAGTCATGGTTTTCTGGATCCCATAGGATGATAAGACAGTTTCCTGGCATTAGCAGGTTCGAGGAACCTGGTTACTGACATGGAGAGGGAATGACAATGTTTCCTAACTGTTGACGGAAAATGAAAAGGTGTGAGGTTATGGATGACAAATCAGGTGAGATTGTTGTAATTCATGCCCTGAATCTCTTCAGGGATTTATAGAGCAGAAAATATATACCTCTGGTCCACTGTTTCAAGTGTCCTGAGCACTTTTTGTATGTTTCAGTCTTTTGTTTGTGTGTTCGCGTCAGCCATTGGTGTTGCAACCAGCTTTGTGGAGGTGTGAACAGCTCTCTCATTTCATCAGGACTTTATCTTTCTCCTGGAGATTTCTGTGTCTTTCTGCTGTGATCACTCTGAAAGTCCAACATATAACTTTGACACGTTGCCAAATCTGAAATTATCAAGAGTAAGACTTGATTAACAACATTTGAGAGCGGGTGGAAAAAATTTCCTTTTTTTTTTTTTTTTTTGGTCTCAGTCTTAACTTTCTTGGGGGCAGTCTACATGCTCCCGCCCCATGATAACCCACACATAACACACACCACTGATTTGAAAGTCTTACCTTTCGGGGAGAGCCTAGGCTAAGAGAGTGGGGAGAATGGCCACAGGAAGCACACGCTGCATATGGGATTCTGGATCTGGATCTGGATCTTTCGTTGTCGGCGATAAGGACCCTGTTGGCTGACAAAGTGGGAAGGCAAAAATCCCTGGCTTGTGTCAGGATCAAGAGTCTCCATAAGGCTGTAAAATGTATCGCTAAGAATTAATTGTGGTGGATAGGAATCCTATGCTGGTGAAGTTTGAAACTCTGACTTCTATAATGGTTGTGGCATTTAAACATTAGAGGGCAATGGTATTTTGCAGGGCTGAGGTGTTGCCTGGCTTTGGTTAGTGGCCTTTGAATCCTTGGAAAAAAAGAAAGAAAATGACAAGCCCGTGCTAGTCGACTGTTAATTCATGGCCCCTTGGAAAACTGGAAAACCTCCATGGCATTGTATAAAGAGCACCTTCTTTCTGCAGGTGCAGGGATATCTAGGGGAAAAGCTGACTGATTTGTAGTTGTAAGGAGAGCTATAGCAGAGACCAAGGCAGGCCTCTGTAGGTCTTCTGGGCCAAAGTCTGTGCTCTAAATGGAGAAAGAGTGTGACTTTGTGACCTGTGACTATATTTTGGTAGAAAAACCTGCAGATCTTTAAACCCCAGACTCTCATGAACTTTCCAGCTGTAAGGTACAGTTTCCTCCTACATATGGGGAGATGAGCATCCCGGGCTTAGAGTCTACTAAAACCTTACCCGAAACAAAAAGCTCACAAACTGATGCTTGCCTTCCACAAGATATGGCACCATTTCTAATCTTTGCCTGCAGGCGAATAACTGTTTAGCGTGTTTTGAAAGTGGGGAATAATATAGCCCTTGCTGTTTTAAGAAATGGTTTGCTCCCTGCAAGAGTTGATTAATTATACAATAGCATATGACATATGTGTACTGGCAGGAATGAGGGAACACGTATAGAAATTGGGATTACTGAACCAGAGACAGGGGAATATAAAGCTGAATAAGGGAGAATTGGATTACATACCGGTTAATTCATTTAATCTGATGTATAATTTTTAGTGGTTACTATTTATATATTGCTCTATCATACCAACTAATCAAATATTAACAGAAAATTTACAAAAAAACTCTACTTGGAGTTGGTTTAAAATAAAACACGAGAATTTGAACATCTAATGGCATTTCAGTCAAACATACAGAAAGCCAAGGACGTGGAAATTATTTTTAGATTTAAGGCAAACTTCTTCAACTTTTGAAGGAATATCCCCTTCCCACCCTTGAGAATTTATGCCAACATGAGAAAAACACCTAAAACATAGTTTTTCTGGAGCTTCAGGACATTGCAGACATTGCCAAAACAATCATTTCCATCTCTAACATATGTTGCATTTATCTTTATGAGCTTTGGCTCAGAGAAGGTAAAATGAATGCCAGGAAGATAAAAATCTACATTTTAGTTGGAAAATCTGAATGTCAATTTAGACAATTATCATTCTCCCACTGCAACGTATTGATTCAGAGAAAAATATTTGAATTTCTGTTTTCCTTTTTAGAGTTTTATTCCTTTTGGGATACTTTTTTTTTTTTACACAGATCTCTCTTCTTATTACATTGTTTCATGCTAATGCTGATAACACTGTTGTTCGGATTGAATCCATTTTGCCCAAAGAGATGTTTGTATCTTCTGCAATTTTATCAAACTTTAATTGGCTTCTCAGTTGCTGCAGCACTCTTCAGGTCCAGTGGAATTTTTTTTTTCTACCCTTCTGATACCTGTCTCTAAAATGTAAATCAGGATACCTAATTGATGCTCCCAAATTAAGAATCATCTCTCGAATGCCCAGAATCAATTGTTAATTTTCAGTAGCTTTTGTGCATCACTGACTATCCTTGTCCTGTCTAGCTCCAGGGGATGAAAGCATGTAGCATTCAAGCTGCTTCTTCCCATTTTCTGCTGCTTCTTCACATTTCCTGATTCATTGAGTATAATGCCGGTCAGCATAGTGAGAGTGATTTTGGCATCATCAACAGCTTAAGACACATGGTTCTTCCATCTTGGGTGTGTCAGGAGGCAGTCTCTGTGCATCTACATGAGGGACAGGTCTACCTCCCTAGGCCCCTGTTGATTCTATCCATAAGATGTTTTGACAGGTTCCAGGCTGTAACACTATATTATATGTTGTCTACATCAGGCAAAATCAATATCATGTCTCATCTTTGGAGCAAATTCTATGTGGGTTCAAAGCTTAGTTGTGGCACAGCTTTCTAGACGTGTGATACTTATATATAGTTATTAACTTCTGTTCTCTCATTTCTTGATTTAAAATGGAACAGCTACCTATTTTTCAGCATTAATTGAGCTGTTGTATGCAAAGTGATTTGTATAGAACTTGACACACAGCAGTATTCAATAAATAGCAGTTATCACTATTATAATGAATGAGAGCTTTTTGTCTCCACGTACTTTGCTTCCAGCTAGAATACAGACCTCCCAAAGAATTGTTTGTATTGTAAAGGTTAGATTAAACTGGATATAGTGAAAGTCATGTGTTTTTAAAGCCAAGAAAGCGCTGGAGATTAAAAAAATAAAAGCCTAAAGATTAAATTCCAGAGAGGTATCAGAATTTTCCAGAAAACCAGAGAGCAGTGGCTCCTCCCTTCAGTCATATGCTGAATCTTGAGACATGGGTGAATAGGGGATCAAGACTGTCAAACATGAAGGGAGTCTGCTGAGATCAGGAGAAACCAGTGGAATGGTAACCAAACCACCTGAACTGGTTTGATATTAGAGTGAGTTTGTTCTCATTAATTCTGTTATCCTGTGTTTGCCTCTATAGTTTTCCATGTCTAATCATGAGAATCCAGGTACCCTTGTCATTTGCCAACTTGACAGAAACTGGAAACTTCATAATATAATTTTAAATAACTGTAAACTACTTAATCAATTTCCCATGCTGCTCTAACTGCCTGACATATTTACATTATAATATATTACTTTCCATTTCCATTATTGTAAATAATGCTATAATAAATGTCAATATATATATTTTGAAAATTTTTCTTAGCATAATTTCCAAGAATTATGATTGCTGGGTCAACGTTGTTTAAGATTTGTGACCACACACACACACACACACCCATTTTATTTTCCATAAGATTTACTTTCACATGCTAGCAATTTTAGAAAGAAAAATCCTACGACTAAGACTTCCTTACATATTAAATGAGAGGGACTTAGAAGCTAGATTGTATAGTTCAACACTTCTCAGAATTTATTCATGGATAAAAAGTTCATCAACCCAGAGGGAGAAAGGAAAGACATATTAGGAAAATAGTGAATCCAAATTCAGAAGATACTCTTAAGCTAACCCTGATGATTAAGATTAAAAGAAAAAGCAAATTTAATTAAGTTCTGAATCAGGAACAGTACTAGAAGCAGCATTAGTTTATTTAGCAAGGAGAAAGAATAATCAAATGTTGTAAATAACCAAGTGATGAGAAATGAAAATAATCTAGAAAGGAAGCTTTTCTGTATTATCGGATACATTCAGAATGCAATGGTAAGGCAAGTATAGTATATCAGCCATGGTTTCAAAAGCTTATCTCAGTCATGATACAGAATATTTACCTATTTTTATGCTATAATATTTTCTCTGTTATATTTCCAACCTTTGAGGAGAAACAGAAAGGGTGATTCCTTTTTTATCGACTTTGACTTAATTTTCAGCATATATATATGTGTGTGTATGTGTGTGTGTATGAACATTAAGTGGATGAGACATGAATTAAGATCACTGAGATGTTCATCCAATTTAAACATTAATGTGTAGAACTTATATGTGATTTTTAACATGATTTACTAGTATCTCATAAAGTAGTTAGAAAATATGGCTAACATTTGGTTGAAATCAAAGTAAACCACCCTCAAAAGCACTCTTATTTAAAATACTTAAATGAAACTGAAGTATTATGGTGAAATATTTGATAACAGTAACATATTATCACAAATGATTTCAGTTTCAGTCAGTTTTAAGTGCCTCTCATACGTGCCCTCCCTGATACACATCACATCACTGTTGTTCCTAAGGATATTTTTAGTTAAAGAGTAGCTTTACTTCTATCCCTTTCGTAGACCACACACAGAGCTGAAATAGATTAAAGATCCCTGTGTAGAATCACCATGCACCATGCGTGGTACTTTTTCAAAAGTCACGTGGATAAGCAAGTGTACCTGTAAGATACCCTAGATCTCAGTCTGATCAAATATCAGAATTGTTTGTCTCTTACCCTCCTTAGCTGCTGTTTTGATCTTCGCCATAGGCTTCCTCCTGCAGACTTGTAAATGAATGTTCCTGGGACTCCCAGGATAAAATTGACTTTGCTTTGTTAATGTCAATACCTACTGATACCATAATGTTTACCTCAGTATTTTCTACTTGCATGTTCATGTTTCCCATTTGTTGCTAGCTTAAAAATTTCCTAGATTCTTTGGATTCTGCCTCTAAGATTATTAAAGACAACTATTTTGCATATGGTTACTTTCAGCCTCTCATAAGATGCCACAGTGTGTCACTCAGGATTAAATGAGGTACTTCTCAATGCTTAGCTTAAATCAAACAATTCAAAAAGTTAGATGGTCGTCTTCCTGAATGTTTGTCAATTTCTTTATTGAGAAATGTTGTTTTGTAGAGAGTGTAGAATTCATAGACACAGTCTGATTATTGGCAGCCTGTGATACTTCAGCCACAGTGTGCTCTTCCTGACCTTGCCGAATTTCCCTCTTTCTTTATTAATCCCGAAGTCCTTCCTACTTCAACTATTCTTGCGTTCTCTTGCACTTTTCCTGTCACTTTGACCCTAGCTCCAATAGTCACTTTTATTGGGATGAAGCTTTTCAGGTTTCTATTTTCCAGACTCATTTGAAAAATTTAAATTGTAGAAGAAATATCCTGTTGATACGTTTCACACCTCTGCTACCTGTAGTCTTTGAAGAAACAGAAAATTCTCTAATGTGTGCTTATTTTTGAGAGAGAGAGAGTGAGAGAGAGCGAGCAGGGGAGGTGCAGAGAGAGAGAGGGGAACAGAAGATCTGTAGTGGGCTCTGTGCTGACATGAGAGCACAGAGGTGCAGGGCTTGAACTCAGTAACCGTGAGATGATGACCTAAGTCAGTCAGGCGCTTAACCAACTGAGCCACCCGGGGCCCCCAAAGATTCTTTATGCATATGAAATCAGAATTTCTTTGCTCATGTAAATAAAATGTATTATGACAACCTGCTGATTAGTTCTCTTGGATATTTTCATTTGTCTTAAACATATGTCTTCACTGCTCTATAGGATTTTCTCATTCAGATGTAACCATATGTTCTGGGTTAAGTATTATTTGACAGTATAATGATACCAGTTGTCTGATAACACTTAACCCTATTTTTAGTATTCTGAAACCCAAGTAGCTAAAGTCATGTCACTGTTGTAGTCCCAATGCTTAGGTTTGAGAACCTAAGTGAACTTCCTCATTTTCAGGGATTTGAATGTGGTTAGTGAACACACAAACATAGCAACAGGGATGCTTTGAATATGCTGTGTTTGGACTAAATAACTAGACAATTTTTTCAGTTGGTGACCCGAAACAAAATCATGACTTTTCTGCTAAATAGTTTAATAATCTGGGGTGCCCCAGCGGCTCAGTCGGTTAAGGGTATGATGTCAACTCAGGTGGTGATCTCACAGTTCGTGGGTTCAGGCCCCGCGCTGGGCTCTGTGCTGACAGCTTGGAGCCTAGAGCCTGCTTTGGATTCTGTATCTCCCTCTCTCTCTCTGCCCCTCCCCAACTCGTGCTCTCTGTCTCTCAAAAATAAATGTTAGAAAATTTTTAAATAGTTTCGTAATCTTTAAATATATTTTTTAAAAACAAAATTGGATGCTAATAAAAGTAAAACCCTGAAGTACAATATAATAAATGTAGCGTAATGTGTATGTGTGTGTATAGTGTGTGTGTGTATAGTGTGTGTGAGTAGTTTATTTGCATATGTTTGTATACGCAAAGAGAATATCTGGAAGGAGACATTCAGATATCAGCAAGATTACTTCTGAGTGTCATGATTATGGGTGAAATTAATTTTTTTCTTTGTATGCTTTTTTTTTTAATTTCCAAAAATGAATGTGTTTTACTTACATATGAAAAAAATAGTTTAAAAATAGTCAGCTTTTAAAAATAGAAGAATAAAAACATATAAGTAGCTTTTTCTATTCTAAATGCTGAACTTGAATTGTGGTTTTGAATTAATTTTAGCTTTTCCCAAAGTACCATTGAGGAAGAGGCATCAGTTGACTTTTCCTCTTAGTCAAGACTTGTCATCCAATTTTCTAGTTCCATTTTCATTAAAGTGAAATGTTCTAAAACCAAGCTATAAGGTGAAGAAAAAAAATTTTATTAAAGATTTTATTTTTAAGTAATCTCTACACCCAGTGTGGGGCTTGAACTCACAGCCCTGAGAGCAAGTGTTGCCTGCTTTCCTGCCTGAGCCAGTCAGGCACCCCCCCCCTTTTTTTTTTTTTGGTTTTTAATAAAAATATCACAAGTAAACAATAAATTTGTATAAATTTTAAGAGTTTTAAAATTTTTAATATGCTTTAGCAATGTACAAGAATTTAGGTCTATGGATTTCCGTTAAGTGCTGATTCCAAGAGGAAGATTTGTGAAACCAAACTTTGCTACACAAAACTTTAATTTCCTACACCTAAGAATCATAACAAAATAATAATGGAAATACACAAAGATATATGCCTGATGATTCATTGCTAGCATTAATTATAAAAGTACTGATTTATAAAAGCTATAAAATTGAAACAGTCCAAGTGTCCATAATTATGAGACTGGGTACAAAGTTTACAGTACATCTGTTCAGTGCTACGCTACCCAACTTCTAAAGTGAATAAGGCGATGCCATATGTCTTGACACTAAACGATGCCCACGATTAAGTTGGGGGGGAAAGTGGGTGACGGAAGAATTAACTAGGGCATGATCACCAGTGATTCCATTTTGTATGTGCTTTTGAGTATAAAGGTGTTTTCCCAGAGCGGAGAGAGGGATGGGGAGGGAAAGGGGGAAGAGTGATAGAGAGAGTTATGCTTGAAAGAGAAGAGGCAGGAAGAGAGGCATGTAAAGTGAGGACAGAGGTAAGCAAAGTAAAGTGGAATGCAGTCAAAGGAGCACAAAAAAGAACAAAGAGAGAATCTATGCATGAATGGACTAAAATGCTATTGGTGGATTTTAAAAAGAGGTACTTTCATTTTTGCCCTTATATGATCTAGTGACACTTGACAATTCTACAAGATAATTTTTTTTAAGTTTATTTATTTATTTTGAGAGAGAGAGAGAGGGAGAGAAAATCTGAAGCAGGCATCATGCCGTCACCACAGAGCCCAATGCTGGGCTCAAAATCACAAATCATGGGATCATGACCTGAGCCGAAATCAGGGTTGGATGGTTAACAGACTGAGCCACCCAGGTGCCCCTCTACAAGTAAATTTATTACTTTCATGGTAAAATGTATTCTTATCATAAATAAAATGTAAAAACAACCCACAGAACAACATACATGAAAAAAAAGCTAACATTGGCATTTTTAGAAAGTTCAAATCAGTTTGGTATTACAAATAAAAGCATGCAAATTCATTCTCACAGAAAATAAAAAGTAGCTAAGGACATTGGAAAATATGTACAACCTCAGTAAGTAATGAAAGAAAAGCGAATTAAAGCATTGATTGGATTTTTTGCCTTCTAAATTAGCAGAACACTTTCAAAACATATTATTAGTGGTGACAGGAGCTTTTATACACTGGTATAAATTAAAGCGTTCTTTTTTGGAGGCAATTTTATGGTACATATCAAGGGTCATACACAATTTTATATTACTTTCTGCAGTAATTTCTCATCTAGAAATTATTTTTTTAAGAACACTATAAGAATTGTGGACTAAGATTTATTTACAATGTTCTTAATCACATATTTTTTTAATGTTTATTTATTTTTGAGAGAGACAGAGAGAGAGAAAGTGAGAGACAGAGCATGAGCAGGAGAAGGGCAGAAAGAGAGAGACACAGAATCTGAAGCAGGCTCCATGCTCCAAGCTGTCAGGACAGAGCCCGACATGGGGCTTGAACCACAAACCGTGGTATCATGACCTGTGCCAAAGTCGGATGCTTACCTGACTGGGCTACGTAGGCACCTCCCCTTAATCACGTATTTTAAAAAGGCTTACATTTTCTACAAGACGACGATGGTTAAACAAATGGTAGTTGCAGAGAGATTTCATAGTGATTTTTTTGAAAAATAGGGGCGCCTGGGTGGCGCAGTCGGTTAAGCGTCCGACTTCAGCCAGGTCACGATCTCGCGGTCCGTGAGTTCGAGCCCCGCATCGGGCTCTGGGCTGATGGCTCGGAGCCTGGAGCCTGTTTCTGATTCTGTGTCTCCCTCTCTCTCTGCCCCTCCTCCGTTCATGCTCTGTCTCTCTCTGTCCCATAAATAAATGTTGAAAAAAAATTAAAAAAAAGAAAAATAATATTGAATGCCATGGTGGAAGGCTAAAAGAAAATTGAAATAAGAAAATAGGAGAGGGGTGCCTGGTTGGCTAAGTTGGTTAAGCGTCCTACTTTGTCTCAGGTCATGATCTCACAGTTCGTGAATTCAAGCCCCACATCGGGCTCTGTGCTGACAGCTCAGAGCCTGGAGCCTACTTCAGATTCTGTGTCTCCCTCTCTCTCTGCTCTCCCAGGCTTGTGCGCGCGCGCTCTCTCTCTCTCTGTCTCTCTCTGTCTCTCTCTCTCTCTCTCTCTCTCTGTCTCTCAAGAATAAATAAACATTAAAAACATTTTTCAAAAGTAAAAAGAAAAAAAGGAAAGAAAATTGAATAAATTGTTTAAATAGCAAGTTTCCCGTAGAGAGGAGTGTGTGTGTGTGTGTGTGTGTGTGTGTGCGCGCGCGCGCGCGCGCAAACAGATGTTCTATCTTAAGGGGACTTTGAGATGTCATTTCCTTTATTTTTGTTATTAGAAATAATTAAATGTTTTACAAGTAGTTCTTCATATAGATAATCACATTCAAGCTATCTTACCTTTTCTGGTACTAATGATAATATATCCATTTATATATTATGCAATGTAAAATTTAGTTTTACTAAATAAGTATTTCTGACCTTCACTGCTCTGGCGATAACTAACATAGTCATTGGATTAAAACCCTTGATTCCTTCTCTACAACACAAGAGGCAGTGAGGCGAACTGATTGAGCTGGCTGGTAGTGTCCAACCCCCATTGCATTAATGAGTAACTGGTGAATCTTGGCCACATTACTTACCCTTTCTGTTCTTTAGGTTTTTCAACTGTAAAATAGGAAATATGATGATACCTATTTTACAGAATTGTTCTGAGAATCGTGTGTTGATACATTTAAAAAAGGAGTGGTGACCAACAAGTGCTAAATAAATGTTTATCATTTTCTCATCATTATTAAATATGATTGTTTCCTAAATATCTGTTCTAGTTAAAACTTGATCAATATTCACAATAAAAAATACATAGGTTTTTCTAATGTTCACATTTACCTAGGAGCCTTGGACTAGTGTAACTTATGAATTCTGTTTAAAAGACAGTTTATTGAAGTGATTTCCAATCAGTCTCAATTTCCCACTGACCTAGGAAATATATAGAAAAAATTTTTTGGACAAAAATGTCTCTAGATAGAGTGCATTGCATAGTTTGACAAAGACAGTTACAGGGGCCTAGCTAGTTCTTAACTCACCTCAATTTTCTAAAGTTAATGTACATTTATCTACCATCAACTAGATAAGTGTATTACTGCTGTTGAAAATATGCACTAATGAGTACATCACACAGTGCTGTGATTTTTATCCAATATGTCACCAAAACTAGACTATGTCAGATCTATATACATATACAGTATATATACATATTCCTGTATAGTTCTATACTTGCATTAGAAGGTCCGTGAAAACTATTCCTACATAATATTTCCTCATATGGAATCGATAACCGTATATACACATACACTACAAAGTGTGTCTATATCATTGGAATTTTGCTTTAATCAGTTTAATGTCAATGCCCACTCTTTCTTTATTAACCTTGAGGTTGGGAATAATGTTTTCCTTGAACCAGTTGATTAGCATATGCTGGATGGTTTGGAGGATGCGGGTGTACACATCACGCTCCTGTATTGTAGATGAGTATCCAAACATGTCGGGTTGGCTAATGATGCATAGCTCAAGTCTGTAGAGCAAAAGGGTCTCAGCATCTGCCCCATCCGCTGTCGTTCTCGTGAATTAAAAAAGCATTTACTGTGTTGCAAAATGCTACCAATTTGACCGTGCTCTGTTTCAGACCCAGCTGTCCAGTTGCGGCAAACGGTATGAGGTTAAATATCCCCAATAATAAGAAACTTCATAGCAATGCAGCACAGTTTACACAAATATGGAGAAGTGCTTATGGGGATTAGAATTTGGATTTGTGTTTTAATTTCAGGGCACAATTAAAATACTTGGCAAAGTGTCTTAGACTCAAGCCTATTTAGAAGAAAAAGTATTTAATTCATGTTTTGTTTTGTTTTTTTTCCCCTGCGTGGTGCTATTGTTCTCCAGTGTGACATATTCTAGCAGCATGGATTGATAAAATCTTGCCAGAGCATTTTGTTGTAACTCTACTTTGCCAATAAACACAGCCAGACTCAGAAAAATGTTGCTATTTTTCAGTTTTAGATTGCAGGAAACATTTTTTTATTTGCCCATGACACATTACCAGGATAGAGTCTAAACTGATGAGAATAAAAATAACTACTCACAAAATAAAATAAAAGTAACTTGTTTATTTATGTGAAAGCTGTTATTACACCACATGTGAAGCAAATCGTTTTCAAAGCTTTTCTTTCAACTGAGGAAATAGAAAAATAATAATATTTGCAGAGATGATTTGGGAACAGTACAAATTACATTGCAATCCACAAACTATGTATCAAGAACCTGAACAGTTAGGAATAATAGTCATTGAACAACAAAACTGATGTTTGTAGATAGTTACCCATATGTAATGGATTGGCTGCCCTGGAATTTTTAGTTTTCACTTGGCCCCTGTGGCAACTTTTAACAGGTGCTTTCAAATTATGACTATGTTGCTTTTTCCTATTTGGCTCCTGGTCGGGCTATGTTCAGAGGTGTTGTAAAATTGAGAATTTCCCTATCGTTTGTTTTGTTTTGTTTTGTTTCAAAGACATAGGAGATCCTAAAAAGAGATGGTTTGTTTCCAAGTATATATTCCTTCTCAGTGGTAATAATGATAACAATGGCATTGTCATATGCCGGGGACGCTTCCAAGTGTGAACATATATTGTTTATTTAATGCTCAAAAATATGCTATGAAGTAGCTACTATTATCACCTCCCCTTTAAATATGAGGAAGCTGAGAAACAGAGTGCTTAAGTAACTTGCCAAATACCAGAATGTAATGGCAGGTTGGGGAGTTAAGCCCAGAATATCTAGCTCCCCTCTGTATGCTGTTAACCACTCTGCTGTACCAAGGGATGTAAGCAGTGCTGGGGAGGGGGGATTCTATATTGTGTAAAGGTAACTCTTTATTAGATTAAATAAATAAATAAATAAATAAATAAATAAATAAATAAATAAATAAGTGTGTGTGTGTGTATGTGTGTATACACACACATACACACACACATACATATATTGTCTGCCACAAAATGAATGTGAGCTTATGCAAAATAGGTGTGTGTGAGAGAGAGAGGAAAGAGATCAGTGCAATGGAGAAGGGAAAGACAAACGGGAAGAAGAAACACACCGACAATCCAGACAACATAAGAGCCCAGTGATTTATTTTGAAGGGTAGTGTGGACAAGTCCAGGAGCAAGGCTTAGGGAATGTGGAGGAAGTCTTGAATCTGAAATGTCCTGTGGGGTTTCCAGCCCTTCCTGTACTGTTGTCTTCATTGGCTTTTGGTTTCCTGAGGGCTTCATACCTTTGGGATTAGGATACAATGTGTCTGATTGCCTTCCCCATAGAATGGGCAGTTGAACAGTCCTCTTTAGAGGCTAGATGGACAGAGGGGTGGTGACCGAGAATCTGCTGTGATGTAGACTGGTTTGACATGTGTATTTGAAGGATTTACAGATAGTAAGGAAAGTCAGCAGAATGAGGAGAGGTGTGATATTCTGCAAATAAAAGATGTGCTGGAGGGGCACCTGGGCGGCTCAGTCAGTTGAGCCTCCAATTTCGGTTTAGGTCATGACCTCACAGTTCACAGTTCATAGGTTCCAGCCCTGCGTCAGATTCTGTGCTGACAGCTCAGAGGCTGGAGCCTGCTTCGGATTCTGTGTCTCCTTCTCTCTCTGCCCCTCCCCTGTTCGTGCTGTGTCTCTCTCTCAAACATAAATAAACACTAAAAAAATTAAAAAAAAAAAAGATGTACGCAAGATAGGCAAGGAGAGCAACTGTGGGACTAAAGGGTGCTGCTCCTCTTTAGGTAAACATTTCAAGCTTCAATATTTCTATCATTTTTGTTGTGCATACTTTCCATTACTTCTATAAATATCTCAGTTATGTAAATGGACACCAGGCACAACCCCTAGTCCTGCCCTTTCAGGACAAAAAGTAAACTTTCCTGTAAACTCAGAGATGTACTTCAATCCAAAGCTAAAAAAAGGAAAAAATTAGAAAAAAAAAAAAGGGAAATGAGAAAGAGGTCAATGAATCATAGAAACAAATAGACAAATGGGGAAACCAGTCTGCACAGCAAGGTAGGTCAAGAGCAGTACAAGGTAGACAAAAGCTTCTGAGAATCAGCAGGAGGGGAGATAGATGATGACATGAGAAGAGGACCCAGCATGGTCTCTGTACAGCCTGGTCTGTAAGCAATTTTCTGCATGCAGTAGGAGGAATTATCCACATATAATTTAGATTGGTATAGTTTTTACTACAGGCACTGTGTAAATGTTTGTTTAATTATTGCCATAACAGAAACTTCTGTTTTATTAAAATAAACACTTTTTTTCTTGCAGAAGGCTAAAAATCATTTGGATATGGCTAAAGAAATTATGGGGCATTTATATAATACATTATAATGCTATTAAACTTTGCAAATTTTATATTTAATATAAATTTTGTTTATAAACACCATTAAAATGTCATTGAGGATCTGTATTTATTTTCTTGTGGGATGCCCATGATACTACGACCCTGTCCTGATTTATGATTAATTACTATGAAGTGTCAGGCGCTACTGAAGTGTAGCAAGGAGCAGTACTCTTCCACCTGTGGGCTGGGCTAGCATCCAGAAATCAGTCTGTTCTGAACTTCAAAGTGTTGGTTTCGGGGAAGTGCTTGATCCCAGATCCTTGTGACCTCAGTGAAGAATTCTAAAACAATAGCTCTTCAGACTCGTCTCCATTCTACTTAGTTTTTTACCTCTGACCCCTGTAGCCCCAAGCCCCTGAGGAGATTGCAGAAAGGCATCTTCCAGCTCCTCACCTTTAAAAAAAAAGTTTATTTACTGATTTTGAGAGTGTACACACAGGTCGGGGAGGGGCAGAGAGCGACTCAGAGGGAGAGAGAGCGAATCCAAGGCAGGCTCTGCACTGTCAGTGTGGAGTCCAGTGAGGAGCTCAGACTCAGGAACCCTGAGATCACTGCCTGAGCCAAAGTCAGGTGCTTCACTGACTGAGCCACCCAGGCGCCCCGAGCTCCTCACTTTAGAAGCTGCCCCTGCCGGCTGCCTCAGCAGATCAAATGGGAAAGGCTTTGACTTATCTTCTAGATCTGAGCACCCTAAGAAACAGACCAAGATAAATAAAAACACACTGAAAACAGACTAGAAATATGAGAAAAGACACCAAGCAAACAGAACATACATTTAGTCCTATAGAGTTAGAGCAGGATGCAGAGCAACTGAATGACGCGTTTAGGTCAAACATGACAACCATCCAAATGGCGTGTGGAAAAAATGAACTGAGAAAATGTGCAGCATGTGGGTTTTGTAAAATTCAAATTTATCTCAACAGATTATTAGAAAAAAAATGTTACTTTAAAAATGAACTTGGCAAAAAATTCAGTGACTTAGGATATAAAATTGCAGAATGCTAAGCGAGATTAAGTCAGTCAGAGAAACAAATACCTTATAATTTCACTCATGTGCAACTTAAGAAACAAATTAGATGAACATAGGGGAAGGAAAGAAGAAAGAAATGGAGGCAAACCATAAGAGACTAGTAACTCTAGCAAACAAACTGAGGGTTGCTGGAGGGGAGGTAGGTAGGGGATGGGCTGGATGGGTGATAGATATTGAGGAGGGCACTTGTTATGAGCAGTGGGTGTTATCTGTAAGTGATGAATCACTAAATTCTACGCTGAAACCAACATTGCACTATACGTTAACCAATTAGAATTTAAATAAAAACTTGAAACATAAAAAAATAAAATAAATTTTACAAAACCAAATAAAATTGCAGAATGGGTTTATGTCATACCTGATGAAGTGTTCACTAAGTTCTTAGGAGTGTTGGAAATTTTTATCATAGTATGACATTATTTTTAATTTATTATGTATTATTCTGCTTGAGTTAAATAAATTACATAAACTATTTGCATCAAATTATAATGAGTTAATTTACCTTACTGCATTCAGTGTGTGTGTGTGTGTGTGTGTGTGTGTGTGTGTATAAGCTATGTCTTTCACACTGACAGAAAGAGCTCATGTTTGTGAAGGTGTGAAAAACTTGCAAAAGCACATTAAAAAAAAGATGAGAACTGTGGACTATTTCAAACTAAGGTGTATTTCAAAGATGTAGAAAAAACAATTCTCAGTCTTTTCTTATATCCTAAATAGACCTCCTGTGAGAGTGTACATTTTGTTTTAAGAATAGGGATTCCATGGGGCGCCTGGGTGGTGCAGTCGGTTAAGCGTCCGACTTCAGCCAGGTCACGATCTCGCGGTCCGTGAGTTCGAGCCCCGCGTCGGGCTCTGGGCTGATGGCTCAGAGCCTGGAGCCTGTTTCCGATTCTGTGTCTCCCTCTCTCTCTACCCCTCCCCCGTTCATGCTCTGTTTCTCTCTGTCCCAAAAATAAATAAACGTTGAAAAAAAAATTAAAAAAAAAAGAATAGGGATTCCACAATTCTATAAACATTATTTATGTTCAATTTTAGGAATGGAAGCATTGCAGAAAATGCAAATGGTAAATAATTACTTGAAAATCCTCCATTGAGAAATACTTATCCTGAACTCAGCTGAATATATTTTCAGACACTTCTCTGCATCTATGCAGATGGAAACACTGAGAACTAGGCAGGAAAGATATTCAAATGAAAATTATGTACTATACAAACTGTTTAATACAAAGCCATCAAATTTAGTTTTGCTTTAATTTGTAAGAGAGAAACAGCACAAGTGAAACCAAACTAACTGTTGAATTTCAGATAAAACTTTCTTCATTTTAATGGATTATATTTCCTTGACTATTCCTCTAAGGCAAATCGAAAAGATTACAGGACACATTTATACATTGTGGTCATTTTTTAAACACCATGTTTCAAATTTGCAAAGTACTATTTTCCCCCTTCTGTGAACAGTAAACAAATTATTCCTCTATGGTTGATTCCCACCTACTCTCTCCTCATGTTTGAATGTTGATAACATTTTCATTTCAATAAGGGTTATGTATTTCTATTGTATAGAATGTTAGCAGTTTTCCTCTGAGTTGTGAATATTAATTCTAGATGTAGACTCACTGTATCTCATTGTCATACTTTTTCTCTTCCTGATTTATTTGTTTTATTTATCACTAGATTGTCTGGATTTTGATAAAAAAGATTTCTCTCTTCTTATTTATTTTTTGAAGAAGAACTCAGGAATGTTGTGTCTTGTTTAGGAATGTCTGTTTCTTGCCTTCAGAGTTGAACCATTCCCTAAGTGAGTATTTTCTTAAGTCACACTTTATTTTTACTCTGAACTTTGCAGATGGCTCTGTTTTTTGTTTGTTTTTTTAATACATTGAATGTGGAAAAATGAAGGAAAGCACATTCAGGAAGTTAGAAAGCAGGGGGCATAGTTGATTCCATGTAAATCTTAAATGCAGATTTGAGGGTTTGTTATTTCTTTATTTCTGTGCATTTAAAAAAATGAGAGGAATGATGTTTTAACCATTCACTTGTGGCCTCTTTTTACTTCTGTTTAGGAGTCTGGGATCAGCCAATGAATAAATGTTCCTTTATTTAGCTTTTTAAGTGAATCACTTGGCTTCCCTCTATATCAATGGGGGAAATGATTCGAGGACCTTGAAATTGATAAGTTACTACTACTCCACTGTTAAAATGCTTCTGGCTTTGGGAACTTAATGATTCAGTCTTGAACTTTTAGCATTTTAGGTGCTGCTAGAGTATGTTTTGTTGCACTTAGCTCCCCACATTCCTTAGACTGGCTAACACTCCCCACACTGCACCCCCTTCAGTGAAGTCTTTAAACTCTTAAAAACTGGTTTATCTTCATAGAGCAACTTTGTATACTTCCTGGCAAGGCAAGAAGAATCCTTTCATCTACTTTCCTGTCTCATGACTTGGAACGTATGCTACTAAAACATTAGAGACAAGGATATGACACAGAAAAAAGGAAAAGAGAAAATGGGGGAAAAAAAGAAAGAAAGACTGGAAAAGAGAGAACACAGATGAGTGGTTTCTCAAGCAATGGGTGTGTTCTCCACAGACAACGCACAGCAGTACCGACCGCGTGCACAGACTGCACATGCTTGCTGCACTTAGCAGTGACAAGGCTCTGTGGTATTATTGGCTGTTTGTTACACCAGCAACAAAGCCATATTCCCAGGTCCCTCATTCGACACAAGGAAAACAGTGAAATGCAGTAAAAGCTAATTAAACTTCCCTTAATTGGAATGTGGGCAAACTAATGTTTATTTAGATTTAGTTCCAGAAATTAAATGCAAACAAGATTACAAAGAAAGTATTTAAAACTTCTTCAGAGAATACACTGTTTTCAAACAACTAAATATGATAAAATAATTTATTTAAAAATAATTGATGTGTTAAATTGAACTTTTTCTCATCTAGTGATTATACAATCACCCTATGGACAGCTACTATGCACAACTTTATTTATTTTGTGTTTAACTGATAAACATTAAATCTTAAAAAAAGTCCCCAAACCCTGAATTTGTAAAGATTTCATGATTTTGAATCTTTATTAGTTCAGACTGGCTTTTTACCCAAGTAATTATTCATTTATTCCATTTAATAAATATTTCTTTACCATCTGCTGTGCACAAGCCTCTATATAAATTTTAATTAAAGCCTGATTTTATTATACATACAGGTTTTCTTTGTAAAAATAATGAAGAAACTTAAAAACTGCATACCTGGAATTATAGGGAGACAATATGTGCAGATATATAGAATGGATTTCCAGCTGCATAGACTAAAGTCTAATAGGCTTCCTGCACTCTCATATACACTCCACATTTCTACATTAATTCTTCACTTGGTAGGACTATAGACATGAATTATCATCTGCACCAAAGTAGATTTTGTTCTTGGAGACTGGTCATGACAAACAAATCCTGAAGAGATTCATGTAGAAATCCCAATTGTCTTTACTGAGTCAAAAGAGATTTATTTACTTTTTTATATAATTTTAATGTTTGTTTATTTTTGAGAGAGACAAAGTGCGAGCAGGGGAGGGGCAGAGAAAGAGGGAGACATAGAATCTGAGGCAGGCTCCAGGCTCTGAGCTGTCAGTACAGAGCCTGACTCGAACCATGAGATTCTGACCTGAGCTGAAGTCGGACACTTAACCAACTGAGCCACCATGGCGCCCCTTAAGAAATTTATTTTTAATACCAGAAATACGACTAACTGTGGCTAAATTTTCCTATGCATTTTATTTTGTTTTCATTGGTTTGTACAAGACTGATTGAGAATATTATAGAAGAACCTTAAATATTAGGTATGTGCTTTGATTTTTTCATAAATGCGATGTTATTTGAAGAAATATAGTGCACAAACTATTTTTTCCCCATAAAACAGTTGTAGTAGATAAAAGCATCTATCACAGTTTACTTTGAATCATTAAGGAAACCAGCCCCAGAGTTTCTATTGTTCAAAATATACTTGGGGCACCTGGGTGGCTCAGTCGGTTGGGTGGCCAGCTTTCGCTTGGATCATGATCTTGCAGTCCATAAGTTCGAGTTCTGTGTTGGGCTCTCTGCTGAGAGCTCAGAGCCTGGAGCCTGCTTTGGATTCTGTGTACCCCCTGCCGCCCCCAACTCTCTGCTCCTCCCCCACTCAGGCTCTGTCTCTCTCTGTGTCTCAAAAATAAATGTTAAAAAAAATTAAAAATGAAACAAATAAAAAACCAAAATACACTTAAACTTCAAAGAAAACAACACCTGAAAGTAATATAATACTGTACGTTAACTATACTGCGATTAAAATACAACAAGATAAAAACTTCAAAAAAAATATAATTCAACTACTGTGTGAGATTGAGGGAATAATTTTGTTGTCTAGGAGGACTTCAGACTGATTGGAAAAATACTGTCATCAATCATAGACCTAGAGGTCTACCTATATACATGGACATTTCCCTCCCTTTCTTTTGTTTGTATTTACAATCCTTTTGCATGTGTCCAAAAGGGGGATTTCATTTTTTTTCCATATTAATTTGTTTGAATTGAATCATTTGAACTAAAAAAGGGATTGAGAGAGATATATTATTCACACACCCTTGATGAAACATAGTCATCAAGTGGGGATTTGATGGTAAGTGAAACTGGAGGGCTGAGATATGGGAAAAACTAGCTCTGTGCTAAATATGTCATCCTTATTATACAGATGAGAAAACCAAGGCATAATTGTGTGTAAGTAATTGGCCTATATCAATACTGAAAGTAGGTAGTTGAGTGAAGTTTTGAAACCAAATAACAGTGCTCTAAAATCCAGTGATAATCCTGATGTATGCTCCTACATTAAGTAGATGAGGAAAATAAGTTAAGGGGATGTGTCTTATTAGTCCACATAAAAATAATGAAAAAGGTGGGGCACCTGGGTGGCTCAGTTAGTTGAGCATCCGACTTCGGCTCAGGTCATGATCTCGCAGTCCATGAGTTCGAGCCCCGCGTCGGGCTCTGTGCTGACAGCTCAGAGCCTGGAGCCTGCTTTGGATTCTGTGTCTCCCTCTCTATATGCCCCTCCCCCGCTCATGCTCTGTCTCTCTCTCTCTCTCTCTCTGTCAAAAATAAACATTAAAAACATTAATAATAATTAAAAAAGTAATTAATAATAATAATCGTTAAGAATTCATGGAAAAGACAGGACGAGGACGAGGGCGAGGCCTGCTGGGCACTGAGGATGCCACATTTAAGGAAGCACTTACTTTTGGGTTGATGCCGATGCTGCACTCAGACACTCCTGAGAGAGAATGCCTCTGTAACTTTTAAATAACTGTATTTTCATTTTTAAAATGAGAAAGACACTGTTGTTCAGTTTTGGTGACAGCCACCAAGAAAACTGAATACCTAGTAAGCACCTGTTATATGCTTTTTTGTATGTGCACATTTGTAAAATCTCCAAATAAACCCTATGGATTTAGAGTGCATTCCATGACCTGAGAATGACCACATGATGAGTTATATGCTAAGAAAAGCCCTAGGAAGACACCTTTTTTTCCTCCCAGCAATAATGAAAAAATAAATAAATAAAAGTTAGGGAAAGTAAAAGCAAGCACAAAGTGCAGCCAGAACTATGGATAGGATCCTAAATTAAATATGCTGATATGGTTTTATCCACTCAAGTGCATTATGTAGAGTTGACTGTATTTTCTAAAGGAAGAAGTGACTAGTTGTTAGTGGGTGATGGATCATGTGGGAGGGATGCAAAGGAGTCCCTTCAAAGAGAAGTAGAGGGAATCTTTTAGGGGTCATGGTGCTCTTTTCCTCACACTGTCCCTAAATATAAATGTAAACTAAATATATAACCATGACAGAAAAACAAACAGATCTTTAGAGCCAAACATGAGTGCACTAAAAAATACCTGAGGAAAGGTAAACTAAAGCCTTGGAGAAGATTCTACTCATACAGTCTTCTTGGAATATGACTATAAAGCAAAACATTTCAGGTTCACCCAAACATGAAACAATTCTACTTTGTTCCACACAATATTCTCTGACTAGAAACTGTCATGTCAAGTAGATTAGTGAGTATCTTAGCCTGGTACCATGATGTTGAAATATTATGTGTTATAGCATATTTATGTAGTGTGTATTATTGTATCAAAAAGACCTTGTACCATAAAAAAACAGAGAAGTTGTCTGAAAAGTGGCATAATTTGAAAGTCCTTATGGCAAAACTTTTTAGCTAAATAGTTGTTATGAGAGAAAAACATGTGCATCTAGAATGTGGCCTCTTTTTTCCTTGTCTACTACTATTCCTATGGTCCAAGTCACCATTTGGACCATTTTTCTGTACTGTTTCTAAAGTGGTCTCCTTTGCCTGCTAGGGTATCCTCACTGGGGAATCCACAGTGAACCTATTAAAGTTAAGCCTGATCATTTATAACATTCTCCAATGGCTTTCCATTTCTTTTGGTATAACATCCATCTCTTGTGATATAGAAGTTCTTAAATAGCCTATAGGTTCTTCATTAATGCTAGTTCTCTTTCCTCGTTTCATTCCACTCCACCACTCCTGTGGTCTCTCCACACTGGCTTCTTGCTCTTACTTAACTCCTCAACTCGTTTTCAGCATGACAGCCCTTGCATGAGTCATTCTCTCTGGCTGAAAATCTCCTCCCCGCAAACTCACACGGGTTGCTTTCTCATTTCCTGCACATCCCCACTCAAGTGTTACTTTATCGAAGAAGTCTTTTCTGACAACGTTTCCCAAATATGGCCTCCGGCTCCACTCGAGGAATTCTTTATCACCCTGTCCCCGCTTTATTTTTTTTTCCAGAAACATTTATAACCACCGGACTTAATAAATAACATATTATCAGTTAATTTTCTATCTTCCTCTACTACAATGTGAGATATCAGCAGAGTTTTTTCTGTTTTGTTCATTGTTGAGTTCCCAAAGCCTGAAACATGGCATTGCCCAAAGTAAGAGTACAACAGATGAGTGTTGAGATAGGACTGGCTTTGGGTTTTTAATAGATACTGTTTTCCAGTAAGCCAAAAAGGATCCAAATGGTAAGATAAATGATGTTGAGAGTTGAGGAAAAAGGTTCCTGGTTATGTGGTCTCTGTTTTCAAGAGTCTTTGAGACTCAAATGAATAGAGACTGCCTTGTGGGTTCATGTTGCACCTAAATCTTTCCAATACAGGTTTAATTCATGTAAACCACTTTCAACAAATGGTACCTGACAAATCTATTTTGTGTTCAGTTTTCTCACTTAATATTAAAAGCTTTTCCTACAAATACACCTATTAGTTCTAGAGATGCCTAGGAGGTAGTAAATCACATTGATTCACTAATGCCTTTTTTGTTTTTTAGAAGATGCTATTCCATAATCAAAAATAAGAAAAAAGAATAGTAGGGAAATAGTACATGGCCACTTGTAAATACTCAGCCTCCCTATTATGAAATAATGGCTCCTCAATTTCCATGTTTCTTATCCAGGAGATAGGTACAGTCCTGGGGGATATGTACTTTCAGAATGCTTAACTGTTCCAGGGGGGTCAGCATAGATGGGTCAATGATTATTTTTCTCATCAAACGTAAGGTTAGTGGAAATTACCTTAGTACACAGGATAATTTTTAGTGTACAAGGCCGTTAGAGGATACTATTTTTACCTGTCTTTTTAGGTTTTTGTGGTCATACACTGGCAGAATGTTAATTAGTGAATGACACTCTGGCTCAGTATAAAGTAGGAGTAGACCTTTTTAAAGCCAGTAGTGCTGACTTTAATAGGTATCATTTAAAAAATTTCCAAAAAAAAAAATACAGCTTCGGCGTATCACTAAGAAAACTGTTGCTTGTAACACACAGGCAAGTATAAAATGCATAATTTATAGGAGTAGTTTCATTCATTTAGTATAAGAAATTGTGGTTACGAGTTCCTTATTCATATCAGTAAGGTTGTTGTGTTTTATATCTTTAAAAGAGAAGGAAGGCAAGCAGGCAGAAAGGAAGGAGAAATATTTCAAGTGATGTATTGGTTTAGCTAAGATTTGTGATCGTTAATTTATAGCTAAAAATCAGGTTATTTATATGCTTATTGTGATGATTAAGATCATGATAATTATTACTTATATCACAAGAGTAAATAAGACATTTGATTATTCACAGAAATTAGTAAAATATATAGCACCTAGTCAAAATGTAAATGAAAGTATAATCAGAAAAAATCACTGTATCAGTGACCATGGGTTTACCAAATATTATTATTATGTGAAGATATTATATGTCAGAAATGAGCCCATGTGTATGCTGCTAAAAGTTTGCTGCAGAAAAACCTTGGCCTATATGTTTTTTTTTAATAAAATGTGAATATTTGGTTGAGATAGTGAAAATTAATATTAAACTGTATAGGAATAATTATAGAGCATACAATTAAAATCCCTCTGGCATACTAAGAAATATATGACATAAAAACCCCACAAAAAGTTTGTTAAAAACTTACAAATTATTGTTATAAATATATTGTCATTCAATTTTGCATAAGCACCATAGATATCCGTTAAAACTGCGTTTGCAAATATTAACGAAGACGCAAAATGAAAGTAGCTTAAATACAATGGAAGTTTGTTTTTCTTAACGCATAGCATATAATCTAGAGAGGGCCAACCCAAGGCTGGTTAGTATGGGGTTCCATACAAACACCATCGTGCCTGATTACTTGTCTTTGGGTTCTGCCATCTGAAGCTTGTAGATTCCATTCACAAGATGGTTTTGCAGTCAAGGAATAACTGTGCTTAGTTATTAGTACTTATGGGTATGTTTGAACACATCTTAGCAACTTGGTAGGACTCTAAGCTTCTTCTGACCTAAAACAAGTTGCCTCATCATTGCTGTCTTTGAACTTGGTACTAAATCTACTCTTACCACGTTGACCTTTGAAGCAAAGTTATTGAAAATTATACAACTAGTGAGTTCCTACTATTGTAAGAACTAGTATTATTTTACTTAAAAGGTGTTTGAAAAACTAAATAGGTGTTTTTTACCTCTAGCTGGTACCTCTCCAGCTACAGGTAATCAAATAGATTATATAAATGTGTTTTACTCATATTAACCATGGCTTTTTCAGTCTCCACTGAGGCCATAAAAAGAATAAATTCACTTAGAAGAGATTGTTGGACTCCTTGAAAATAAGTTGATAGTCTGAGTAGTTTTGTGTGCCTAGTTTGCTCCAGCTACTATGCCTTCTACATTTTGTTGAAATTTAAAGAGCCATGGTAGTTACCTCAGAAACTAAGAGATGAAAAGACTGTGGAAATACCACCTCCTTCCCCATGTCCTGAGCTGGAAAAACTCTCATGAGAAAGCACAATGACTCCTTTAAAATGAATCAATGATATTTGCCATTGTCTAGTTAGTTTTTGCACAGTAACGCCACAGTATTTAGTACCAAGTAAAGCTTCTTTCTTATATTCAGTGATCTGTGAGTCAGCTAAGAGGGCTATGCTGAGTGTTGCATGTCTGGGATCAGCTGGAACAGCTCTGCTTCAGACTCTGGGGCTGTGGGTTGGCTGGAGCAACTCCATCTTACGTCACCATTCTGGGACCCAGGCTGATGGGGCAGCCACTTCACAGAGCATGTTCTTCTCATTCCAACAACAGAGATACAAGTGGGAAAGTTCAGCTGCACCAATATACTTCACGTCTCTGTTGTTTCATATCTGCGAATATCTCATTGGCCAAAGCAAGATGCATGGACAGCACCAAGTCCAGTGGTGGGAAAGAACATCCTGTCTATGATAAATCTATGGCGAGGGTGTGGATTTATTATACAACTAAAGGAAGTGAACACTGGCATAAATAATTCCATCTACCACACGTATCTATCCTTTCTTTAATTTTGTCTTTGGATTATTTATTGTTACTTAATGATATTCTTTATATAGTTAGAGTTACACTTTAGTCGTCCAAAAAAGCTAAATGATTTATTGTTAGTTAATACTGGCACAAAAATAAACACATAAATTATCAATGGAGCAGGATAAACAGCCCAGAAATAAACCCACCCCTATATGGTCAATTAATCTACAACAAAGGAGGCAGGATATACAATGGGGAAAAGACAGTATTTAAATAATAAGTGATTTTAGGAAAACTGTATAGCTACACGCAAAAGAATGAACTGGACCACTTCCTTACACCATATACAAAAATAAATCATTCTTGATAGCACTTCCAAATCACGGAATGTGTAATGCCTTTAAGTAACGATCTTCTGGGTTTTGACTACTTTGGATGGAAGTCCCTTGATAATGAGCTATACATTTCCTGGCATTCTTCAACATAGCATACTAAATATAATAAGACCTTTTAAATAAGTGAAGGTCATTATTATAAATATCAGTTACTGTTCTGTGCTCTAATACCTTTCTCATAACTAAGCCTGTGCATTTTGAGTTATGACTTATTTTTGCAGATTTTTTTCTATTTTTAGCCATTTGAAATCATTTGTAATGAAGTATATAATATTGGAGTAAATGTGACAATTTATTCAATATTTATAAACTTGAAAACCAAATACCTTAACTGTATGTACTTTTATTTGTGATGAGAATAAGTAGTCTCTAAATGAAGGCCAATGGATGTTCATATAATGAAATTACATAAGTTTTAGTGTATATACTTGGTAATTTATAATTTCACGGTTAAGAGTCCATTTTAAATGCTTCCTGGATGCATTCCAAATAATGAAGGTATTGCTTTATTATTCTTTCTTGCTTTGCCTGGCAGAAAATAGTGTCCCTTGATATTAAATTGCATACTTATATGATCTTCTGATTCCCCCTAGAGCTTGGATAGTGGCTTAAAAGTGGTGAGTTACAATGATATCCATAATTCTCAACATTTTTTAGTCTTATAACCTCTTTGATGTGAACTAGGGTATTTGATAAACCAAGTTAAATTTTACAGTTTTTTTTTCCTTTGTAACACAGAACCTATTTATTATTACTGGAGAAGTGATTTCCATTTAGGTTACAGAATATGTTTAATTCTTTAATTCACATCAGGCATCTCATGGAACATTAACATCTAGGGGAAAACTAAACACCTTCATTTCAGTGCATCAGTTGTCTAATGAGTGAGGACATTTTTGATATATTGATTTGCAGCTCTTTTCAGTATAAATTAATCTGTTCATGCACTCACTGTGATGATGACACTGGAGGAGCATTTGATTTATATTTACGTTATACTTCTCATGGTGCTTTGAAAGAAAAGCATAGGCACAGCCACGCTGTTAAAATTATAATGGCGATGATTATGCTGCTGCTAATTGTGATAATAATGATGATAATAATAAATAATTATTACTTACTGTATCCTAGGTGATTTTCAAAGTGTTTTACGTGCATTGTGACATTTATTTCTGATACCAAGGCTAGGAGGTGTTATTATTATACCTTCATTTTGTAGTACCTACTAGGCATATTATTCATATCCTCATCTTTTAGATAAGAAATTTGAAGACAAAAAATACATTTTCAAGTCACCCAAAGTCATGCCGCAAATGGTGAAGCTATAGTCTGAAGCAGGATATTTCTGTTTTCACAGCTCATGCCCTCAATGAGCATAGAATACTGCCTCCTAAAGGCATTTTATTTTTTGCGAGACAACAAAATTAACTATGACTCAATTCCTTTGATGGTTTTTACCATTACCAAGGATATATTCCTAATCATTTTAATAAGCCTTAGGCTAAAATTAGTTTCTAATATATTTTATAGCATCATATTTACAGTATAATTGGGTTGATGTTTTATTATCTCTTTTCCATTTCAAAAATAATAAAACATGGCCTTTATAAAAAGAAATATTATGAAAATAATTGAAGTGTAGATGTATATTAATGTAATATTTATAAGGATGTATCTGGTCACTCACACCTGAAAGAGCTTCAATCAATCTGGACCACTTTTATAGACCACATATCTTTGTGACCTCCATGGAATAGGGATGTTAACATTTAAGGTCTGCCAAAAACTAGAGTGGCATATACATAAGGTTTCATATACTTCTCTATATTCTAGGTATTCTGTACTTCCTATCAGGTTTTGGTACTCTATTATTGATTTTATTTGTGCTGATTTTTATTTATTTATTTATTTTTTATTAGAGAGCGAGAGCATGTGCATGGGTAGGGCAGGGGTAGAGGGCAAGAGAGAGAATCTTAAGCAGGCTCCACACTCAGCAGGGAGCCCGATGTGCGGCTGGATCTCACGCCCCTGGGGATCATGACCTGAGCTGAAATCAAGAGTTGGATGCCCAAAAGACTGAGTCACTGAGGCACCCCATCTATGTACTGATTTTAAATATTTTTACTACAAAATGGTTTAGATAAGCCTTAACTTTATAGAAGAATTAAACCAACTTTGTAGTAGTTTGTGTGGGAAAAAAAAAACAATGAAGATGTATAATGCTACCACAAAAACTTAAAGTCGACTGAAGAGAACTCTTTAGCATGAAGGCTGAAGTTTTTAAACCAATGATAGTTGTTTTTTTGTTTTTTTGTTTTTTCTGGAAAAAGGTAACCTATCTTTGCTGAAACAATTGTGGCTCTGCATCTCTATTAAAGTTAATTTCTTAAGATACTTAATTTTAGTTTGAAAACACATTCACAAGAAAGAGACAATTTTCAAGTTGTTTTTAATTTTGAGGGCGTCGGCATAGCCATTTTGCAAAAGCTTGGTTGCTTAGACCCAATCAGTGATCATTTAATGAGTTAATTATCACTAAGGTTGTTTGGTAAAATGACTCCCTAATGATTATTACAGTTTACAACCCAGCTATACACAGTGTTCTAACATCCTAGCAATGTGCATTCTTCTAACAAATTTGCTGTATTCTCAAGTTTTTTTTCTCAGTACAAAAATGTCAGTAATTATGAGAAAGTTTTTAGTCCTTGTTAGCAAAGCAGTTTAAATGGAAGTTGAACTTTATGTTGTCAGGATAAGGAATTAGTATATAAATCTTAGCTAACATTTTCTTCACTGCCTCACAGAACTTAAATTATAGTTCAAGGCATGTCTTCCGCAAGAACCTGGGTCATCTCTCTTCATTCTTCTTAGATATTGTCAATGACGATTGCTAAAAGAAACTTGTGTGTTTCTTTTGTTTCTAATGTGCAATAAATAAGTAACATGGGGTTTATAATTTTTGTTTCCACATATTTTAGGACACTTGTGATAAATATTCAACTTGAGGAATGTGAAGAAACTATATGAATCATTTTAGTCTATCAGGTTGAACTAAGAGATATTTAAATACATAGTATCATCCAGAGTGTTCTGGAAAACATGACATTTTTTCAAATTCCATCTACTTTGTGCTTAGCTTTATTAACAATCGTATCACTTTTGTTATATAGCCACTTGATTATTTTTTAATTTTAAAATTGCCAGTTGATTATGGAGGCCTCAGAATATTTTTCCCTCTGATTAAATAAATTCTTAGATACAATGATTTTGGCCTTAATAATATTAAAATGCATACTAATTGCAGTAATTTTTACTAGAAATCATCCTTCTAATTATGAGAAGTTTGTCTGTAACAACATTTCTTTTAAATAAACACAGCAGAGAATCAACGACCAGCAATTTTCCTAAAAATATTCTTTTGTCTTGATCACGATCATCATCTCATCACAATGCATTATGTTGCTCGTCAATTAATAGGGTGGGTTTTTAATTTATGGACAGATCTCATGTATTATTGTATCATTTGACCTGTACCTCAACTGTGTGGGATTGAATGGACAGGCATTCCTCATTTTCTACAGATGAGAAACTGGCTTCAGAGCAGTTGAGTGGTTTGGATCTGGGAATACAGAAATAAGAGGTAGAAAGACAGCCTGAGCATGTCTAATGGTAATTGCCACGATTGAGCATTTTACATGTCCTGTTAAGACAGGCATATCCACATGAAGAAATTAATCTGCTCAATGTTACATAGTTAGCATGTGGCAGATCCAGGGTGCAAGTTCAGGGGTGTGTAATGCTGTGCAGATTCCCTTCCCATTAAGTCACATAGACTATAACTTTCAGGCACATATATTCCTAAGTCAATAAAATGTGCACTCTACTTCCAAATCATTATGCTTTGGAATAATTGCAGTTACAGGGTTAGACTCCCTGAAAATTAGTCGAGGTTGGTTTAATCACCCTTACTCACAAGTTTTTTTTATTTTTTATTTTTTTAATTTTTTTTTAATGTTTATTTTTGAGACAGAGAGAGACAGAGAATGAACGGGGTAGGGTCAGAGAGAGAGGGAGACACAGAATCCGAAGCAGGCTCCAGGCTCTGAGCTGTCAGCACAGAGCCCGATGCGGGGCTTGAACTCACAGACCGTGAGATCATGACCCGAGCGGAAGTCGGAAGCTCAACCGACTGAGCCACCCAGGCGCCCCATAAAAAGTCATTGTGAATAGTGAAAATGGGAAAAAAAAATAACTGGAGGCAATGAAAAGGAATTAGAATTCTCGGCTACGAAAAGAGACGTGTAGTATATACTATGCTGTGCTCACCCGGCATTCACATCTGGTTACTGTTATCTGGTTGCATTACCACTAGAATAGGCTGCTCTGGAGGAATTATCTTCAAAAAACAAACAATGTGTTTTGAAAGAAATGGAGACTTACTGCCTTAGAATGCTATTTATAGGAAAAGTAGATTCACCTGGAACACAAGAAAACTATCACTGTCATATTCTGTCACAGGAATACAGGGAAGCTGATCAACAAGGGACCGTCATAATCTATGTCCTTACAGAAAGGGAAACAGACATACACTCATACTTCATGGCAGCCCAGGACTTGGGTGATGAGTCATCCACGGGGACAGCTCAAAAATTTTGGATCTACCTGGTGATGCCTAAGAAAATATAGTTCATTGAATTTGTTCCTCCTGGTGAAGTGGTAGTGGCAACTTCATGTTAACTTAAAAAAATGATTTTCACCAGGGAACATCAAAGAGGATGATTCAGATCCTAAAAAGGATCTTCTTGATGAGGCAGCTAATAATCTAGGCAACAACCTGAGGTGGGTTTCCGGGTTTGTAAAGATAAAAACGTCATTGGGCAGTTAGTCAAGTCAAGAAATCAAGAGTACTTAAGAGAGTGATCAATAAATCAAAAGGGTAATAACATATAAAAATCAGTTGTGTTTTTCTACATTAACAATGAACAAACTGAAAAGGAAATTAAGAAAAAAATCCTATTTTCAATAGTATAAAAAAATAATAAAGTACTTAACCCAGAGGCAAAGACTTGTACACTGAAACGAAAACTATTGCTGAAAAAAATTAAAGAAGACCTAGAGAAATGGTAAGATATCCTGTTCATAAGTTGGAAGATTTAATATTTTAAAAATGTCCATGTTACCCAAAGTGTTCCATACATTTAATGCAATACCTATCTAAATCCCAATGGAATTTTTGTAGAAATAGAAAAAAAAATCATAAAATCCATATGGAATCTCAACTCACAAATAGCCACAAAATTCTTGAGAAGGAAAAACAAAGTTGCAATCCTCATATTTCCTAATTTCAAAAGTCTTGCAAAGCAACAGTAATCAAAACAGTATGGTACTAGCAAAAAGGCAGAGACATACAGATGAGTCGGACAGAATAGAGAGCCTAGAAATAAACTTTCATATATATGGTCAAGTAATCTTTGACAAGAGCTCCAAGATCATTCAATAGGATAAGGATGGTCTCTTCAACATACTGTGCTTAGAAAACTATCCACATGTAAAAAAAAAAATAAAAATAAAAATAAAATAAAGTTGAACCCTTACCTTATACCATATACAAAAACCAACTAAAAATGGATTAAAGACTTAAACATAAGTCCTGAAACTGTGAAACCCCTAGAAGAAAACGGAAGAGTAACCTTCATAACATTGGTATTGGCAGTGATTTCTGGGTTATGGCACTAAAAACACGGATAATAAAAACAAAGTAATTACACAAATGGGACTACATCAAACTAAAACAAAGAAACCTGTGTAGCAATGGAAATAAGAGAGTAAATAACAGAGTGAAATAATAACCTGTGCAAAGGGAGAAAATATTTGTGGCCGTATTATCTGATAAGAGATTAATACCCCTAACATATAAAGAACTTCAAACTTAATGACAAACCAATTTAAAACAAACTAGTTTAAAAATATGATAAGGACTTGATTAGACATATATTCAAAGAAGATATACAAATGGCCAAAAGGCATATGAAAATGTTCGTTAACATCAAAGTCATCAGGGAAATGCTGATTAAAGCCAAAGTGAGATATCACTTTAAATTTGTGAGATTGGCCATTACCAGGAAAATACAGAAAATAACAAGTGTTGGTAAGGATGTGGAGAAATTAGGATCCTCATGCACTGTTGATGGGAATGTAAAATAGAGCAGAGACTATAGAAAACAGTATAGAAGTTACTCAGAAAATTAAAAATAGAATTAACATATGATCCAGCAATTCCAATTCTGGGCATATATCCAAAAGAATTGAAAACAGGATCTCAAAGAGAGATGTTCATTGCAGCATTATTCACAGTAGGCAAGAGGTGGAAACAACTTACATGCTCATCAACAGATGAATGTATACAGAAAATGTAATAAATGCGTAGAATGGAATATTATTCAGCTATGAAAAAGAAGAAAATCCTATTATATGCTGCAACATAGATGAACTTGTGGAGGATTATGCTTAATGAAATAAGCTCGGCATGAAAAGACTCATACTTCATGATTGCATTTACATGCTGTGTCTGAAGTAGTCAAACTCTTAGAAAGTAGAATGGTAGTTGCCAGTGGTAGGAGGAAGAAAGAAAAGGAAATCTGTATTCCATGGTAAGACAGTTTCAGTTTTTCAAGGTTAGAAAGCTCTAGATATCAGTTATACAACAAGGTACATATGGTTAATACTACTGTGCTTTACACTTAAAATTGTTCAGAGGGTAAATTTTATGTGTTTTTTACCACCACAACAACAAAAAAACCCAATCAAATACATAAGGATTAAAAAGGGAGAAAAAATTTAAAGAACAAATCAGAGAGTAAGGAGAGTATTGTGAGAGAACTCAGAATCCCAAATTTGCCAACAAGCAAATTCAGGCAAAAATTTAGCCTCAGTGATTATTGTTAGTAACAATACCAGCATTTACCAACTAGTAGATCTTATTATCCCTTCTTGGAATAACATCATCAGGATGCCAACCTATGATTCTAAACCCAGCAAATAAAATAAAAATGAAAATAAAGATAAATAAAAATGAAAAATAAAAATGAAATTTAAATACAAATAAAAGTGAAGTTAAATGAAAATGAAAAATAAAAAAACGAAAATGAGAAAAAACATTAAAGATTAAAAGGAAATAAGGACATTATCAGAAAGCAAACAAACAAGAGAACAAAAAAGAAACCTGTGAGATTGTTGAAAATAGCTTAATACTATAACGTAAATTCTACCTAATTTTCAAAAGTTATGTAGAGATTTAGGAACAACCAACAAAAAAGGCAAATAAATGGGTAAATCTAAATTCATATTTAATTCATAAAGTATTATGATTATTTACTGTAAAACAATCAGGCTTCTGGGTGCCTCAGTTGAGCGACCGACTCTTGATTTTGTCTTAGGTCATGATCTCAGGGTTTGTGAGATTGAAGGACCACATTGGGCTCAGTGTTCACAACACTGATACAACTCCATCTCTCTCTCTTTGCCCTTGCCCCACTCATTCTCTCTCTCAAAAGAAATAAATTAAAAAAAAATAAAACAACATATTATAAATACTATAAAACTGTCATGATTAAATAAAACAATGTTATTAATACTGTTAACATAATTATTATATTAATGCTAATATTTCCAATATTATTCCAATGTTCGAATAATGCTATTTCATATAGTATTTGCAATTTTTAAAATATTTTCGCTCAGCTGAAATTTTCTTCCTGTTAACCCATGTTTTCTGCCTTTCCCACAAGATTATTTCACGTATGTATTAGACTTATTTTAAGTTTTGTAATTGATCATTCAAACATCTTAGTCATGTGTGGTTTTGGATTTGTTGGCTGGTCCCTCTTGTCAATGGGTTATATAGTGTCACATTTTTCACGTGAGAATGTCTTATTTTTTTATTGAATAGCAGACATCATGTGTAAAAACTACTGAAGTAAATACTATACTATTTACTATGCTATACTATACTATACTATTTACTGAAGTAAATACTATATTCTCTTCAAAAATATTGCCTGTGTCCTCTTTTTTCTTTTTTTTAAGGATTACTTTTGAGAGAGAGAGAGAGAGAGAGGGAGAGAGAGAGAGAGAGAGAGAATGGCAAAGGGGCAGAAAGAGGGAAGAAGACAAAGCAGGCTCCAGGCTCTGAGCTGTCAGCACAGAGCCCAACTCAGGGTTCAAACTCAGAAACCATGAGGTCATGGCCTGAGCCAAAGTGGGAAGCTCAACTGAGGGAGCCACCCAGGCACCCCTCCTGTGTCGTCTTTCATGCTAGTGGAGACCACGTGGTGGTTTGAGCCTATCAAACCTCTGGTTCTACTGGTCTGAACTTTTCTGTTGCTTTACTTAGAGTCAGTTCGCTATGGTCTGAAACTTGTTTGAGGACAGAATCACAAACTTCCCTTTAGCATATTTGGCACCTAAGAGCATGCCATTCTGTCTCAGTTTTCCTGCCCTGCCCTTAACCATCTGGAGGAACAATGGGCCTTCACCAAATGGATACAAATCTCAAAATTTATTTGCCTTTGCCCAACATCAGCCAAGCGCTGCCTCATGATGACTTTCAGCACTTGACTTTGTCTATTGCTTCTCTTAGTTCTCCTCTGCCTTCTGCCTTCAGCGGGCCCCAAATGCCTATATTTGAGTGGCAGGGAAGGGGATAGTCTTTTGGGATATGTTTCTCTATTTTTAAGCTATGATGTTGTTTTCTATTTTTTATGAATGTTCTAAGTTACTTTTTCCTACTTTTTTCTTTTCTTTTGAATGATTGTTTATTATTTAGTCTATTACCATTTATTAGTGTAATAGTAATACATTATTTTAATATTATTTTAGTGAATTTTCTATAAATTCTCTCATGGATCCTTTACTTCTTAGTAACTAATATTAATATTTTTATGACTATTTATGCAGTTTATGGTTCTTAAAACACTTAAATCCACTTCCCCATGTTGCAACTTTTATAGTATTATCAACATAATTATTAGTGTTTATATAGTCAATATTCATATTCTAAGAATTTTTTTAAATAGTAACAACTGGAATGTTGTTACTTTTATTTTATTTTGTCAATTTTTATAACGTTGGTTTTTTTCTTTCAGTTAAATTGTTTAGATATCAATTTATTCATATATTTGTCTTCTCTTGCCCTGTATTTCTTCCTGAAGCTCCAAATACTCTTTTCCTTCATCCTGACAGACAGATTTTAATGTTTCTGTTAGTGTTAATCTACTTGGACCATCTCACAGATTTTTGTTAAAACTTTGACGATTATTATTTCATTGCTGAACTGTGTATGTTGTTGATGGCATATGGCTAGATTTAATTCTATTGTCTTTTAAAAATTTATTCCTTTACAAATTTTCTACTTTATTCTATTTTGAGATGCTTGGCAATTTGTGTGTGTGTGTGTGTGTGTGTGTGTGTGTGTGTGTGTGTGTGAAAGAGAGAGCACACGCACATGTGTGTGCATTATTCTGTGTGGGCTTTTCGTTATTATCATTGTATTTATTTGTTTTAAGTTTATTTATTTATTTTGATAGAGAGAATATGCAAGCAGGGGAGTGGAAGAGAGAGAGAGGGAGAGAGAGAATCCCAGGCAAGTCCTGCACTGGCAGTGCAGAATCTGATGTGGGGCTCGGACTCACAAACTGTGAGATCATGGCCCCAGCGAAAACCAAGAATCAGACACTTAACCAATTGAGTCATCCAGTCGCCCCCTCATTGTTATCATTTTAGATATTGCTTCTTCCCATTTTCTTCTTTTGCTTTTCTCAGACTTCGGTTATACACATGCCATGGCTTCATACCACCCATTATACTTTCTTACATGGTTTTATTTCTACAGTCTTTATTTTATTTGTTTTTTTGGTGGTCTTCCCTCCAGCTTGCACTCCAATTGTGTATAATCAATCTACTGTTGAAGCCATCAATGGGATTCTTAATTTCAGTTATTGTGTGTTTTATTTCTATACTTTCATATTGCTGATTAAAGGTTCCAGTCCCCTGAAATTCTCCACCTCTTATTGCTTCAAAAATATTAAATTTCAGAAGGATTTGTTTTGTTTTTGCCTATGTTTTATGATTCTATTACCTAGACCTCGTATAGATCTGTTTGTACTATCTTCAGTTTCTGTTGGATTTTTTCCTGTTATTATCTTTCTTCCCTTTATGACTGGTTGTTTTTGCAGAAGTGGCAGGCATTAGTAAAATTTTTAGAAAATTATAAAACTCTGAATGATTTTGTCACTTTTCAGACTGGTTCTTTTTCTGTTTGGCTAGAAGCTATGCTAGGGATAATAATATTTCCATATCACTTTAATTTTATTAAAGATTTCTTGATTTGAGGGCCTGAAATTTTTGAGTTTACTCTTGCTCCTAGCTTTTCTCCACTCACATTTCTAAATCAGTATCTGGGAGTTTTACCCAGACTACCATTTCCTAGTAAGCCCCGAAATCTAATTTGCATATAAGTGTGAATCTGCCAAAAGCTTCCATTAGGTTTTTAGTGTCTAATCAGTCACTTTGGGAATCTACAAATGACTCCATAACATGACTCCAATATTAATATCACCTTTTTGAATTTCCTCTTCTAGATCTTGTATCTAGAAATCTTAAATTCATTGATATTCTCTGATTCTTTCAGAAACAAAATTTTAGGGGCAGCTACATGGCTCAGTCAGTAAAGCACGTGACTTTTGATCTCGGGGTTGTGAGTTCAAGCCCCATGTCGAGTATAGAGCTTACTTAAAAAATAAAAACAAAACACAAAAGTTTAAGTAAAACTATTTTGTCTGATTTCATTTCTAACAGTCTGCAAGAGGGTTGGCTAAAATGATAGGACTAACATGACTATACTAGTCCTTCCATTGGAATATTTTGAGCAATAGAGTCCCATGATTGAATTATATTTTTAAAGTTTAGGTAAATATAGCTGCAGGATGGACTTTATTTAGGGTAAGAGCAGAAAGGAGAAGTACAAGCAGGAAGCTGTGTAGTAATTCAAGCAAGAGATGATGGTGGACCAAGGTGGTCATAGTGGGATTTTGAAAAGTAGGCAGATTGGTGTGTAATAGCTTTAATTAGGTATTGACCTGCATTTCGATCAATATGAGTCTTCCAGGTTTTTTCCTTGCTGTTTTATTCTACTGAAATAAAGAAAATGACACATTCCATAAGGTCAGTTTTGTCATCTACAAAATAAAAAAGTAATATTAGATCACATGAATATTTTCATTGTCAGTTCTTAATGTATGTATATTCTTATTCTAGGAATTTAAATATTTTAAAATATAAAGCTAATTCTGATGCTTAAAATGTTCAAATTAGTGACTAAATAATACTTTATAGCATCCTAAATGACTCCTTTTATAATGAGCTCTAATTACATTACTTTCAGAAGTGAAAAATGGGTTAATCTTACTCAATTCTGAGTTGGTGGTACCTCTTAAATGTTATCAACTATATAAAGTGATAAAGGCTATCATTGATCTTGCACTTCACATGTTAAAAATATTTTATGAAATTATTTATCTCAGGTCCTTCTGTTTCCAGTGAAATCAGATCCTTTCTGTCCCTGGAGCCAGGGGAATGTTTACCTTGATTTTATCATAATGTGTGATGGCAGGTTTGGGAGTGGCGGGTATGGATGATTCAGGAGACAGAGCCAGTTGGGTTGATGGAGGTGGTGGTGATTTAGGAATGGATTTAGTCATGGGACTAAACACCATAGTAAATTAAAGCAGAAGTACAGCTACATATATTTTATTCACATCATTAGCTTGGGGCATTATACACTATTGGCAATGATATATAATACCTCAACACTCTAGACTGGTGATAGGTTGAATAGTTACTATTATAAGAGTATGACAAATTATGCAGTCAATCTCATTGATTCCCAAGAATAGCATATCAATCAACTATATTAGAGAGTTTGTCATATAGTTAAGATAATAATTTATTGCAGTATTACCCAAACTTGAGGTGCTACCTGATGTACAGAATAGGAAATACAAATACACAAAGAGAAAATATGGAAGTTTTAAATATGACACAAAAGGATTATTAATTCTCAATATTCTACATAGCCCCATTTCATACATACTTACCTACATGCAAAATATGTTAAAGTGGTTTTTCTAGTTATTGGGAAATAATAGTAAAATGTGACATATAAGAGTATAGTTTGGCCAGGTGAATTCTATAACTGGTAAACATACAGATGGAAAGAATAAGTTAAAGTATTATTACTTCTTAATTTTATTCATCATAGATTACAGTGGAATTTAAAGTTCTTTCAGTAATCCTCCAGGCTTTCCAAACCATATTATAATACCCCTGGGAATTTCAGCTTTGTAAACATCTGGCACATAGCATATGCAGCCAGATAGAGCAGCAACAATTTTAATTGGTTTTTTCAATGAGCATCTTCTCATGTAAAATACTAAGATATGTTTTCAGTCATGTTGATTGGGAATAATCTTTAGAAAACTCAGATATTATAGCATTTGTAATTATGTAGAAGACAAGGAAATGGGACTCCACTTAATTAGCCAAATATACATCAGTACATCGGACGATGCGTATCATTAATATTTTTATATTTAGTATTCATATTCTGTTTGCTGATGTCCATGAAGCTACTCAAAAATTAAATACACAGTGCTCTGACTATTGCGCTCCTTTCTTTGTTTCTGTCTGTCATTTTTACCTAAAGTATTATACCACATGCATTTATACTTCTGTATAGAACTAATTTACTTAGAGTTAGCTGACACAATATCTGTTTAATCAAGTGAATATTATACTTACAGAGAGAGAGAGCTGTCTTCTGTTTCTTCCTCTTATAAGGACATTACTCCTATCAGATTAAAGCTCCACCTTTATGATCTCATTTAACCTTAATTACCTCCTTAAAACCCTATCTCCAAATGCAGTCACATTTGGGATTAGATCTTCAACTTGTGAATTTGGGGCGACACAATTCAGTTCATAACAGAACCTGACTCTCAATTTTAATAAGAAAAGTGACAAGAAAGGGGAAAATATATCTTCTGTGTTAGTGTTAAAAAATTACTATTTTTGTTAAACGAACCACACTTTCACAGGATAAAGATATGAAACAACTTTGGTTTTTTTTTTGTTTCCAGTTTCTTCAATCCCCTCTGAATGTTAGTTATTCCTCGCGTTAAAAAAACAAACACATTTCACAGTTTTCCAAGTTAAACGTTATTTTAGTCAAAAGGACAGTCTCCTTTAAGAAATTAAGGTATCTAGTCCAGTGAAATAATCACAGTTTTCAAATTCTTTTAAGTGAAAGCTTCTTCCCTATCCTATTTCAGCTTTGTTTCAGGTTTAGACATCCACAGTGGGATGTTTGGCCTCCTCACCTTTCTCTTTCCCTCTCTAAGCTTTCCTTATTTTGTAAAACTCCAGGAAATATATACTTGCAAAAAGATTCCTTGAAACTCCTGCCATTGGCTTAAGGGGAACAGGAGCCCCTGCCACACACACACACATTTCCCAGTGTCCCTCCAGCCTCCACTCATCATCTCTGCACTTGTCCTCTTTGTCAAAAATATAAAAATATATTCAAAGACATACACATATATATTCTGGTTAATTTCCTTCCCACTGACTACTACAACTGTTGACATGACCTAAGAGTGGTGATCATTAGTTCTGGGAGAAAATCTTTATCTTTTAGCATATCCCTGGTGGCCTTGCAACTTACTTTAAGATGTGGGGGTGTCTGATGCCAATATAATGATGCTAGCTAGCTCTTATAGCTCATTTTAACCCTAGGGTAAATGTACATTTCTGATAAGTTTAAGTGTGGAATAATAAGGAGCAAACCTTTCTTATGAACTGTGTACATTAGAAAGGATATGCTACAGTACAAAAGTCACTTTTACATTTTTCTTATGTGCACTATTTAGATGCTTACTAATGGAGAGATTGGCAAAGAGATTGGCTCATATGCCTCCCAGAAAGTGTCAGGTTTCTATCATAATACAGTTTGCTTTTATGTATAGGAAAATACTAGAATGCACACCGAAATTAAGTTTTAATGTCATCAACCTTATAACAAAGGGCAATATTGTTATCTTAGAAAAACACTAGATGGTGATCCCAAATCAGCATCTTTAAATTTTCACACACATATATTACATGTAAAATACATATTAGATCTGCAAGTCTTTCCGAATACAAATAATAACGAACTGTATTGTGGCATATTGAGTCCCCCCACCCCCACCTCTGTAGGCACACCCTTCTAATGCACTTTTGCATTTCCTCCCATTAAGAGGTACAATTTATGTTCCCAACTCTTGAATATGGGTTAGCCTGGTTACCCACCTTTGCCAATGGAATTCAGAAGATTTTATGGTACCTGTTCTTAACTTACTCTTCAAAAACATTTGCTTGCTTGGACACATTTTTTCAAGTCTTGCAACAACCTTATTTCCTGGACTAATCTGATGAATAATGAGAGAATGTTGGCCACATCATTCCTGTTACTCAAGCGAACAGCCAGCAACTGCCAGACAGGGGGTAAGACCATCTGAAATCATCCAGTGCCCAGTTGACTATCTGGTTGGCTATCCAGTTGACTATAGAGTCGTGTCAAGGCTGATTGAGATCTCTACACCCAATCCCCACCTTCCCCCCAAAATAGAGATTTTGATTTTTTAAGCCTGGAATATAGAAATGACATGTATTTTTTTCTCTCCCCCAGCCCCTAAAGATCTCCAGATATTTCTAATTTTAAGGATCAGCCAGGTTTTTGATGCACTAGCACAGACTTCCTTCAAAGAAACTGACTCTTACTTAGTATCTTTGTTTCCTCTGCTTAGTATCCTTGTTTTTATGCTTGTCAACCTGGAAAACTTCTAGTTTTCCCTCCAAAGCATGATAAGATATCACCTTCTTTGAAAACTCCTTTAAGTTCCTCAATAACTTTATTTTTTTCTATAGTGAGACTTTAGCTTGAAGACTTTTCTTTTTCTGTATTATCCCACTATAATGTAATTTTTAACATATATCTTTCCCCTTAGCAGATTGCAAAAACATTGAAGAATAAGGTATACATTGCCATTTTTTATTGCCATTTTCTGGCATAGAATAATAAATATGTTAAGCCTTGTTATAAGTTCCAGTCCCTAATTGGCTTTAAATAGAGTGTTTATTGAAAAGAGTTAAATGAAGGAAGGGTAGAAGGAAAAAGGGAAGGAGGAAAAGGAAGGAGAGGAATAGTGGTTGACTTCTCACCCTCTACTTAGAACTGTTCCTTCTCACTCATCTTATTTCTAAGATTTAAGCGTATATAAACATATGCATTTCCAAGAGAAGTGACCAAAGAAAAAAGCAGCTTAATATCTTATTTCAGAAGTAGCAAAATATCATGATTATTTTTTATCTATATTATCATTGGCATGATGTTTTCCATTTTATGTGGAGAGAAACAAAATTTTACTGCTTTCTATTTGTAATTTATCTGATGCCCAACTTATGTATGCCTTAGGTACAATCATTTATATTCAGTTAGAGGGGTTAATGAATGGAAAGGCCATGCATGTTATGAGATTTTGATGAGTTTGTTGTTATTTTTTTCAATGAGAAATTTGTGGGGAAAAAGATACAAATGGAGCATAACAATAACACATTAAAGAATTGAGCCTTGGGTCCACAGTTTTGACTTGTGTGTCTCTGTTAAACTAAAACTGCCGGAGTTCCAGGGCAGTAAAAGTTTTGAACTACTGAAGGAAGAACTTCATAAACAAAACCCATAAGGAAGAGATGGGGCAGGTTAGTCGCTATAGATCAAATTGTTTTGATTTCTTAATCTCAAAATAGAACTCATGTTAAAGACATGGCCATTACGAGTACCTCGTGTGCATATTGGTACAAAATATGAGTTTGAAATAACTAGGATTCTTTCTGGAGGTTGGCCTTAAAAACTCGCATAAAAATCATTCTGAAATACTTAATTTTTCAGCATCATTGCCAAGTGACTCAACAGGCTTCATTTGATACAACTAAAAACACATACAAATGCTAACTGCTGTGTCATATCTTTAAAAAAATTTTTGTTTCTTTACATTTATTTATTTTTGAGAGACAGAAACAGAGCACAAGTTAGGGATGGGCAGAGAGGAGACACAGAATCCAAAGCAGGCTCCAGGCTCCAAGTTGTCCACACAGAGCCAGATATGGGGCTCAAACTCACAAACTGTGAGATCATGACCTGAGCCAAAGTCGGATGATAACTGACTGAGCCACCCAGGTGCCCTATGCTGTGTCATATCTTTTGTTTTTTAATTTTATTTTGTATTTTTTAAAATTTACTTCCAAATTAGTTAGCATATAGTTCAACAATGATTTCAGGAGTAGATTCCTTAGTGCCCTTACCCATTTAGCCCATCCCCCCTCCCACAACTCCTCTAGTAACCTTCAGTTTGTTTTCCATATTTATGAGTCTCTTCTGTTTTGTCCCCCTCCCTGTTTTTATGTTATTTTTGTTTCCCTTCCCTTATGTTCATCTGTTTTGTCTCTTAAAGTCCTCATATGAGTGAAGTCATATGATTTTTGTCTTTCTCTGACTAATTTCACTTAGCATAATACCCTCCAGTTCCATCCACCTAGTTGCAAATGGCAAGATTTCATTCTTTTTGATTACTGAGTAATACTCCATTGTGTGTGTGTGTGTGTGTGTGTGTGTGTGTGTGTGTGTATACACACACAACATACACACACACACACACACACACACACACACACCACATCTTCTTTATCCATTCATCCATCGATGGACATTTGGGCTCTTTCCATACTTTGGGTATTGTTGATAGTGCTGCTATAAACATGGGGGTGAATGTGTCCCTTCGAAACAGCACACCTGTATCCCTTGGATCAGTGCCTAGTAGTGCAATTGCTGGGTCATAGAGTAGTTCTATTTTTAGTTTTTTGAGGAACTTCCATACTGTTTTCCAGAGTGGCTGCACCAGCTTGCACTGTCACCAAAAATGCAAAAGAGATCTTCTTTCTCCGCATCCTCACCAACATCTGTTGTTGCCTGAGTTGTTAATGCTAGCCATTGTGAGAGGTGTAAGGTGATATCTCATTGAGGTTTTGATTTGTATTTCCCTGATGATGAGTGTTGTTGAGCATTTTTTCATGTGTTGGTTGGCCATCTGGATGTCTTCTTTGGAGAAGTGTCTATTCGTGTATTTTGCCCATTTCTTCACTGGATTATTTGTTTTTTGGGTGGTGAGTTTAAGTTCTTTATAAATTTTGTATACTAACCCTTTATCTGATATGTCATTTGCAAATATCTTCTCCCATTATGTCGGTTGCCTTTTAGTTTTTGCTGATTGTTTCCTTCACTGGGCAGAAGCTTCTTATTTTGATGAGGTCCCAGTAGTTCATTTTTGCTTTTGTTTCCCTTGCCTCTGGAGACGTGTTGAGTAAGAAGTTGCTGCAGCCAAGATCAAAGAAGTTTTTGCCTGCTTTCTCCTGAAGGATTTTGATGGCTTCCTGTCTTACTTTGAGGTCTTTCATCCACTTTGAGTTTATTTTTGTGTAAGGGGTAAGAAAGTGGCCCAGGTTCATTTTTTGCATGTTGCTATCTAGTTTTCCCAGCACCACGTGCTGAAGAGATTGTCTTTATGCCATTGGATATTCTTTCCTGCTTTGTCAAATATTAGTTGCCCATGTGTTTATGGGTCCATTTCTGGGCTCTCTATTCTATTCCATTGATCTGAGTGTCTGTTCTTGTGCCAGTACCATACTGTCTTGGTGATTATAGCTTTGTAGTATAACTTGAAGTCTGGGATTGTGATGCCTCCTGCTTTGGTTTTGTTTTTCAAGATTGCTTTGGCTATTCGGGGTCTTTTCTGGTTCCATACAAATTTTAGGATTATTTGTTCTAGCTCTGTGAAGAATGCTGGTATTACTCTGATAAGGATTGCATTGAATATGTAGATTGCTTTGGGTAGTATCGACATTTTAACAATATCTGTTCTTCCTATCCAGGAGCATGGAATCTTTTCCCATTTTTTTGTGTCTTCTTCAATTTCTTTCATAAGCTTTCTATAGTTTTCAGTGTATAGATTTTTCACCTCTTTGGTTAGATTTATTCCTAGGTATTTTATGGTGTTTTGTACAACTGTAAATGGGATTGATTGCTTGATTTCTTTTTCCATCACTTCATTGTTGGTGTATAGGAATGCAACTGACTTCTGTGCATTGATTTTATATCCCGCAACTTTGCTGAATTCATGAATCAGTTCTAGCAGTTTTTTGGTCGAATCTTGTGGGTTTTCCGTATAGAGTATGATGTCATCTGGGAAGAGTGAAAGTTTGACCTCCTCCTGGCTGATTTGAATGCCTTTTATTTCTTTGGCGTTGTCTGATTGCAGAGGCTAAGACTTCCAATACTATGTTGAATAACAGTGGCGAGAGTGGACATCTCTTTCTTGTTCCTGACCTTAGGGGGAAAGCTCTCACTTTTTCTCCATTGAGGATGATATTAGCATTGAGTCGTTCATATATGGCATTTATGATCTCAAGGTATGCTCCTTCTATCCCTACTTTCTTGAGGGTTTTTATCAAGAAAGGATGCTGAATTTTGTCAAATGCTTTCTCTGCATCTATCGAGAAGATCATATGGTTCTTGTCCTTTCTTTTATTGATTTGATGAATCACATTAATTGTTTTGCAAATATTGAACCAACCCTGCATCCCAGGTATAAATCCCACTTGGTCGTAGTGAATAATATTTTTCAAGTATTGTTGGATCCGGTTGGCTAATATCTTGTTGAGGATTTTTGCATCCATGTTCATCAGGGAAATTGGTCTATAGTTCTCCTTTTAGTGGGGTCTCTGTCTGGTTTTGGAATCAAGGTAATTCTGGCTTCGTAGAAAGAGTTTGGAAGTTTTCCTTCCATTTCTATTTTTGGGAACAGTTTCAAGAGAATAGGTGTTAACTCTTCCGTAGATGTTTGGTAGAATTCCCCTGGAAGGCCATCTGGCCCTGGACTCTTGTTTTTTGGGAGATTTTTGATTACTAATTCGATTTCCTTCCTGGTTATGGGTCTGTTCAAATTGTCTATTTCTTCCTGTTTCAATTTTGGTAGTGTATATGTTTCTAGGAATTTGTCCATTTCTTCCACATTGCCCATTTTATTGGCATATAATTGCTCATAATGTTCTGTTATTATTGTTTTTATTTCTGCTGTGTTGGTTGTGATCTCTCCTCTTTCATTCTTGATTTATTTGGGTCATTTCCTTTTTCTTTTTGATCAAACTGGCTAGTAGTTTATCAATTTTGTTGATTCTTTCAAAGAACCAGCTTCTGGTTTCATTGATCTGTTCTACTGTTTTTGTCGTTTCAATAGCATTAATTTCTGCTCTAATCTTTATTATTTCCTGTCTTCTGCTTTTTGGGGGGTTTTATTTGCTGTTCTTTTTCCAACTCCTTAAAGCGTAAGGTTAGCTTGTGTATCTGAGATCTTTCTTCCTTCTTTAGGAAGGCCTCGATTGCTATATGCTTTCCTCTTATGACTGCCTTTGGTGCATCCCAGAGCTTTTGGGTTGTGGTGTTATCATTGTCATTAACTTCCATATACTTTTTAATTTCCTCTTTAACTGCTTGGTTAGCCCATTCATTCTTTAGTAGGATGTTCTTCAGTCTCCAAGTATTTGTTACCTTTCCAAATTTTTTCTTGTGGTTGATTTCAAGTTTCATAGCGTTGTGGTCTGAAAATATGCACGGGATGATCTTGATCTTTTTGTACTTACTTAGGGCTGATTTGTGTCCCAGTATATGGTCTATTTTGGAGAACGTTCCATGTGCACTGGAGAAGAATGTATATTCTGCTTTAGGATGAAATGTTCTGAATATATCTGTTAAGTCCATCTGGTCCTGTGTGTCATTCAAAGTCATTTTTTCCTTCTTGATTTTTTGATTGGATGCTCTGTCCATTGCTGTGAGTGGGGTGTTGAAGTCTCCCACTATTATGCTATTACTATCAATGAGTTTCCTTATGTTTGTGATTAATTGATTTATATATTTGGGTGCGCTCATATTTGGCGCATAAATGTTTACAGTTGTTAGGTCTTCTTGGTGGATAGAGTCCTTGATTATGATATAATGCCCTTCTGCATCTCTTGATACAGTCTTTATTTTAAAGTCTAGGTTGTTTGATATGAGTATGGCTACTCCGGCTTTCTTTTGTTGACCATTAGCATGATAGATGGCTCTCCATCCCCTTATTTTCAATCTGAAGGTGTCTTTAGGTCTAAAGTGGGTCTGTTGTAAACAACATATAGTTGGATCTTGTTTTCTTATCCATTTTGTTACCCTGTGTCTTTTGATTGAAGCATTGAGTCCACTGACTTTTAGAGTGAGTACTGAAAGATATGAATTTATTGCCATTATGATGCTTGTAGAGTTGGAGTTTCTGGTGGTGTTCTCTGGTCCTTTCCAATCTTTGTTGCTTTTGGTATTTATATATATATTTTTTTTTTCATCTTTTTTCCTCTCAGAGAGTCCCCCTTAAGATTTCTTGTAGGGATGGTTTCATGGTCACAAACTCCTCTAATTTTTGTCTGGGACACTTTTTATCTCTCCTTCTATTTTGAATGACAGCCTTACTGGATAAAGAATTCTTGGCTGCATATTTTTCTGATTCAAAACACTGAATATATCCTGCCACTGCTTTCTGGCCTGCCAAATTTCTGTGGCTGGGTCTGATGCAAACCTGATCTGTCTTCCCTTGTATGTTAGGGACTTTTTTTCCCTTGCTGCTTTCATGATTCTCTCTTTGCCTGAGTATTTTGTGAATTTGACTATGATATGCCTTGTTGATGATCAGTTTTTGCTGAATCTAATGGGAGTACTCTGTGCTTCCTGGATTTTGATGTCTGTGTCTTCCCCAGGTTAGGAAAGCTTTCCACTATGATTTTCTCACATAACCCTTCTACCCCTATTTCTCTCTGTCCCTCTTCTGGGACCCCTATGATTCTGATGTTGTTCCTTTTTAATGAGTCACTGATTTCTCTAATTCTTAAATCATGCTCTTTTGCTTTAATCTCCCTCTTTTTTTCTGCTTCATTATTCTCTATAAGTTTGTCCTCTGTATCGCTGATTCTCTGTTCTGCCTCATCCATCCTTGCTGCCACGGCATCCATCCGTGATTGCAGCTCAGTTATAGCATTTTTAATTTCATTCTGGCTATTTTTTACCTCTTTTATCTCTGCAGAAAGGGATTCTAATTTATTTTAGACTCCAGCTAGTATTCTTATTATCATGATTCTAAATTCTGGTTCAGACATCTTGCTTGTATCTGTGTTGGTTAAATCCCTGGCAGTCGTTTCTTCGTGCTCTTTCTTTTGGGGTGAATTCCTTCATTTTGTCATTTTGAAGGGAGAAAAGGAATTAATGAAGTAGAAAAATTGAAATTAAAAAAATTAAAATTAAAAAATATATTAAAATTAAATATTAAATATACAGACACACAAATCAAATAGATGATGCTAGATCCTAGGTGTGTTTTGGTCTGGGTGTTGAAAAAGGTTTGACAGATTAGAGAGAAAAAGGTGGGGGGGGAGAAAAAAAAAGAAATCGTTTGAGAATTTAAAAAAATGAATACAGTGAAGTAGACTAAAATGAGATGATGGGGGTAAAATAGAATTTGAAAAAAATATACAGAAAAGTAAAGAATATAGTAGAAAAAAACTAAAGAAAAATATTTTTAATAAAAATTAAAAATAAATATGCATTTTTTCTTTTTCTGTATGCTGTGTCATATCTTAAGAATTGTCTTATGATCATGACTATGAATTCATCACCTATTCTTCATTGATAGCCTTACTACTAAAAGGTCATTGTCATGCCCCAATGACAGATAAGAGTATTTGATCTAATAATCACTAGCCTGTTATTCCCTACTGTGTAAGTTGGAGTTAAAAGCCTACTTTTGATGGACAAACTTGGGAAGACGGATGAGTGCTCCTCATTCATGAGTGAGCAAAGAGCCCTGATGATGATTGTAGGCAAAGTAGACAGAGATCAGTAAGATGGAAATTTGGTGTGGTTCTACTTTGATGTGATTCCTTGCTTGTTTGAAGAACAAAATACTACTTAAACTTGCTGCTTATAGACAGTAGTCACACAATCAGGAACCCAATTGTAGTCAAATCACAGTGTAAAGAGATCTGTCACATTTCATTGATCACAGCCAGCTTGAGGTAGAATGCCATGATCTTGTCAATATACTGTATATTGGTAAATTAGGATAGAAGAGAGTGTTTCTACTTTTTTCATTCTCTATTAAAACCAGTATACGTGCACCATTTCCTTTTCTACAAGCCTATCCTTGAATTAGTAATTGATCCATAGAGATGGATCAGAAATGATTTATATAAATTATTTTCTCTTACAGTAAATTCCTTTGGTGACTTAGAAAATTAATATCTTACATTGTAAATAAAACCTTAATTGATTCTAAAAGGTAAAAATTGTATGTATTCTCTGTGTGTAATACAACTAATATTTCATTTAATAAGACAAAGAAAAGCCAAGAAAGAAAAACCCAAAGACTTTAAGCTTCATTGTCAGTGTTTTTTCCTCAATAATTTTGGGCCATTAATGAAAAAAATATCACTAGAAAAAAATTTAGGATAAGTAAATAAAATTATTAAAATATATGAAATATAAGCATATATTCACTTGGAAAAATCTCCTATAACTCTAAATGTTTTGATTATTATAAAGAACAATTTAAAATACATTTTAAATAATTTAATAAAATACCTTAAAAACAGCAAGGACATAATCTAAAGGTGATATTTATAAATCATATAAAAGCAGGAATTAATGGATTAAAAAGATTAAAATAGTTGCAACTGTAAAGGAAACTCTAAAACTCTATTGCAGAGATTAATAAAGTAATTGTGAATATGATGTGAGGTAGATTTGTTATAATCCATGTACAGACAATGGATGATCTCCTAGTTAAAAGGATATGTTTTTTTTAATTAAAAAATATGTTTTTAAATGTTTGTGTTTGAGAGGAAGAGAGAGAGAGAGATACAGAGCTCGAGTGGGGAAGGGGCACAGAGAGAGAGGGAGACACAGAATCTGAAGCAGGCTCCAGGCTCTGATCTGTCAGCACAGAGCCCAATACGGGACTTGAACTCACCAGCCATGAGATCATAACCTGAGCTAAGTCAGATGCTTAACCGAATGAACCACTCAGATGCCCCAAAGGTGTGTTCTATTTAATGTCCAGTGAACAACCTTTAACATTCACAAGGTGTCTAGCCATTGTGTCATTTGCAGGTTAAGCTTGAACTGTCACTAAGGCATCCAGTTTATGAAGACTTTGGGGTAAATACAGACTAACCTTAACATAGAATATAGTTCTCACCAATGCCTCAAGCCTCTGCAAACACATGACCTATTGTGTTTAGAGTAACTTATGACCTATTATTCCTGGAACATTGTGTTTATCTGTGACCATTTCTGCTGACACTGATGATCATGATAATAGGATAGTTATTAAGTTAATTACAGAATTATGTTGTATAATATGATTAATGTAGCTAAATAAGTACTAAATAAGTACTATATAATTAAATAAGATAATTAACTTGATAAAATTATTATGTTTAATTAAATCAATACTTAAGCTACACAATAATAGTCTTCTTTATAATGATATCCCCTATTTTTAAAATTACTTTTAAACTGCTGCTCTAAAAGCTAAATCATCACTTTGTGCCAGACTCAGAAAACTCTTCTGTGGTGGGAAGGTTATATACTGCAAAACAATCTTATTTTTCCATGCCCTAGGAATTCAAGAATTACTTATTATTAAAATAAGAAATAACTAAATTCTATGCTTTTCTACTCAAAAAGGTAAAAGATGAACCAATCAATAATATGAAGAAAGCTAAAAGGGAAGACATTTGTAAACATTTTAAAGCATCTTAGAATCATCAATTGAAATTCAAATATCTGGGACACCTGGGTGGCTCATTTGGTTAGGCATCCAACTTGAGCTCAGGTCATGATCCCATGGTTCGTGGGTTTGAGCCCACCCGTTGGGCTCTGTGCTGACAGCTCATAGCCTGGAACCGGCTTTGATTGTGTGTCTCCCTCTCTCTCTGCCCCTCCTCAGCTCATGCTCTGCGTCTCTCTCTCCCTCAAAAATAAATAAACATTAAAAAAATTGAAGAAAAAAAAAGAAATTAAGACATCTGACAGAGACAGGTAAAAGGAAAATATCTCTTTTATTCAAAAAACGATATTTGTATGGAATCTGCAATTAGAAATACCGTGTGACTGTTATTTGAGTCACTAGATGTACCTACAAATATTGAAATTAAACTTCTATATATTTAATAATTAAGTTTCTGATCACGTAAAATGGCTTTCTTTCAGATAGTTATGAATTAAAGCTCATATTTAACAGTTCAAGTGATACTACACTCTGGTGGGACATAAAAGATATTTATGAATGATGCTACGATTTTTATCTCAGGAGAATGTATGGATTATGATATAATTAAGAGTCAGGTTTTTTTAAAACACACTTTTTTTTAAAGCAGTTTTAGGATCACAAAAAAATTGAGAAGAAGATACAGAGATTCCCACATACCTTCCGCCCCTACACAAGCATAGCCTCTTGCATTATCAACATCTTCTACAAGAGTAGTACATGTCTTACAATTGTTGAACTTACAATGACACATCCTTATCATCCAAAGTCCACAGTTTACATTAAGTTTCACTCTTGGTGATGTACATTGGATGGGTTTGAACAAATTTATAATGGCATGTATCCACCGTTTAGAGCATGTTCACTTTCCTAAAAATCCTCTATGCTCTATTCTTTCTCTCTCCTCCTTAACTCGTGGAAAATACTAATGTTTTTCATGTCTCCATTATTCTGCCTTTTCTAGGATGTTATATATCTGGACTCATAGCATACATAATTCCATACTGGCTACTTGCAATTAGTAATCTGTTGTTAAGATTCCTCCATACCTCTTCATGGCTTGATAGATCATTTCTTTGTAACACTGAACAATATTCCATTGTCTAGATGTACCACAGTTTATTTACCCATTCACCTACTGAACAACATCTTGGTTGCTTTCCAGTTTGAGCAATTATGAACAAAGTTGCTGTGAACATCTGTGTGTAGCTATTTGTGCCAACATATGTTTTCAACTCTTTTGGGTAAATACCAAAAAGTGTGATTTGGATTGTATAATTAGAGTATGTTTAGTAAGAGTCTGTTTTTAAAAATGATTTTTATTAACATTTACAGGATGTTTACAAGTTGTAGTTTACTTATATAGACAAAGACATTGATTATTATAAGTTAAGATACTATTATATAATGCCTACTTTGAAGCCTGAGACTGAAATTAGACATTTCTTATTAGGAAAGTGAGGCCACATTTCAAAGTCTAGGTGTAGTCTGACCCAGAATATAACATGGGTCTTGGATAGGTCTAACAAGAATGGCTTCAGTTCCATAGTAAGGCTTCTTGGAGATCAGATTGTCAGGAGGAAGACAAGATCCTGATACAGGCTCATCAGGGACCATGAAAGGAAGCAGAATAGAAACTTTAACAGTAGGAACAAAAATCATTCAACATGATGGGGAAACCTAATAGACACTACATCTTAAGATGTAGTTTCAAAAGATGGGAAAGAAAAGTTGCAGAATAATAGGTCACAGCCCCTTTCCTTCTTCCTGTCTCAAGTGAGCATTAACCCTAGAAATTTAGAGATATTGAATTCACCAATGAGTTTGAGTAGACTCAGCTTCGTGGAATGGAATGATAAAGGAACTAGAGGGTCAGCAAAGCTCAGTGAATGCATGCCAGTTGAGCTGTGACTGGAAATTAAAGCATTTAGCCTTGCATTTTATGTAGAATAAAATATATAAAAATCTCTGTATTTAGCCTACTGGGTGAAGTTGTTACTGTTAATATAGTTGTCAATGATCTATTGGACCATGTCTTATATGCCTTTGCTGGTAACCAAAATTGTCCGTTTCCCATTGACAGAATGGATCTCTATTACTATTTTAATGTGATCTCTTTAAAGAAGATGGAACTTTGAGTTTATTAGCATGCTTAGAACAGTTTCTGCTGATGTTTTCTTATGAAGTCAAATGGTACATAAAGTTAGAAGTTAGGGCGAACCTGTTCTGTATGACCTAATTTCTTCCCTGTGATGATTGTGGCACTAAAATATACGCATGTGAAAGAGCTAGTGTCTCGGAGTAATAGAGTATTGCAAATAAAGTGTTTTGGTGATAGTGCCTCCTGCAATCAGTTTCCTATAAGTGTTAAGCAAAATTAACAACAAGGGGATGTTGGTACTTCATACGGGGTTGATATTCCTGTTTAGTGTAAAAATCCTCAGTTTCTCAAACTGTGCTTGTAACATCAGGCAGAAGCTTGGATAATGAGGATTTCTTACCATAGTTCCCTTTAGACAAACAGAAGTGTTTTTCTGGATGAGTAATTGATGGACAGGACTACTGGTTTTAAAATGACATATCCCACTTGCTTAAAATCCCTGACATGAATGGAAGTAACTGTGCATGATACCAAAGGGGAAAAAAAACAACAACACTGAATTATTACCAGCAGATGGGTAAAGTTACTACTATTTAACCAGAAATATTAATGGATATCTAGAAGTATGTTATAGGTGGAATTATATTGCAAGATAAACAAATCTGATTGAATATCAGAATAGGTAGGGACAAGGGACTATTGAGAAATATGTGAATAGGACACAGTGCTACATTAGTATCACATGCTCAGAGCAGCAGAGGCTCATGGCATCTTCTAGTGTGGAACAAACTGAAGGAATGCTACAGTGACAGAATTGAGCAGCCCACAAAGGCTCAAATATTTACTCTCTTCTTTTTTTTTTAATGTTTATTTATTTATCTAGAGAGACAGAGACAGAGCACAAGCAGGGGAGGAGCAGAGAAAGAGGGAGACACAGAATGTGAAGCAGGCTCCAGGCTCCAAGCTGTCAGCACAGAGCCCGACGCCGGGCTCATACTCACAAACCGTGAGATCATGACCTGAGCCGAAGCCGGACCTCAACCCACTGAGCCACCCAGGGGCCCCAATTACTCTCTTCTTTAAACACAGTTTGCCAACTACATACAGGCTCATTTTTATACAGTGACCTTGTATCCAAGAATTTTGCTAAATTTATTCATCAGTAGTCATAGTTTTTCTGTAGAGAATTTTGGCTTCTCTCTGTAACACTGATGTCATCTTATGATATTGACAGCTTTACTCTTTGGGTTGAAATTTGCATACTTTTATTTCTTTTTCTTGTTTAACTCTGTAGTTCCTCTAATTGAATTTGGGAGGAGTGATAGTGAATACTCAGGTCCTGTTTTTGAATTTATGGGAGGATAGTTCAGTATTTGGCCAGTAAGTATAAAGTTAGATGTAAGGTTTTTTTTTTTTCTGTTAATGATACGTATCTGAATAACAATTTACTTCTCTTGTTCCTACTGAGATGAGAATTTTACTCATTTAAATATGAATACACACATACATACATACATGTACATATATCTCCAAGACATACTGGTTTGTAAAAATACACTGGTTATAATATACAGAGTTTCAATGAAAAATTAGTCTAAATATGATGTACACATTCATGCATGAACATGTATACATACATCTGAATACATTTGTCAGGTATATAAGGGATCTGTGTGGAAGGAGATACAAGAAAATATGTTAGTAGTTATGCCTCTTAAGTGGGATTGAAAATCTTAGTGTGAAGTTAATTTTTCATTTTATACCCTTTTATATGTATGCATGTTATGTGCTGTTCTTTTATTTTTTTCATAAAAATGATTATAATCAGATGTTAAGCCTTTTTGTTAAAAAGTAAATGGCCAAACACTATATGTCTCAAGATTATAACTATAAATGAAAACAGATGGACTCTCTTGTTTTGAGCCATAGTAGGTCAGGGTTCTTTGCTGATGGGTAAACCTGAAATGTTCATAAAACTGATGTTGGTGTGTGCAAACTTTTTTCATTAATTTTTGTTTTCAAATATTTTTTTTTCAACGTTTTTTTATTTATTTTTGGGACAGAGAGAGACAGAGCATGAACGGGGGAGGGGCAGAGAGAGAGGGAGAGACAGAATCGGAAACAGGCTCCAGGCTCTAGGCTCTGAGCCATCAGCCCAGAGCCTGACGCGGGGCTCGAACTCATGGACCGCAAGATCGTGACCTGGCTGAAGTCGGACGCTTAACCGACTGCGCCACCCAGGCGCCCCTGTTTTCAAATGTTTTTAAAAGTTCATTTATTTATTTTGAGAGCAACAGAAAGCGTGCATGTGCACACGCAGGAGAGAGGCAAAGAGAGAGAGGGAGAGAGAATCCCAAGGAGGCTCTGTGTTGTTATCGCAGAGGACACAGGCCTTGATCTCACAAACCATGAGATCACAAACTGAACTGAAATCAAGAGCCAGACACAGAACCAAATGAGCCACCCAGGTGCCCCTTTTTTCATTAATTTTTATATAAAGTCTTACAGAGTTTTTATAATATGCCAGCAACTCTTATGGGTGCTTTACACATTATAATTCTTATTCATGGATAAATACTGAAAAGAAACTTCCTCTCAATACTCAGAATGTCTTCTTGCCTGCATTGGAATATGGAAGAATATTTTTATTTCTATATTTTCAAACTGTATTAAATTACTTTCATTATTAACATTTAAATTAAGTAAAATTTTAGGAAGTATTGGTTTACTATTATAATTAATATGAATAGTCAATAGGCATATTTCATTTATGCAGATATTTTATGATTTCCATCTTCTAAGTGAGAGGAAGAGTGTGATGGTTGCTTTGCATTGGGGATTTATTTTTAAACTTTGGAATTTGAAGCCATCCGATTTTAGGTTCTAATTGGTCTTGAGTAGATTATGCTGTTATTTGTCGTGGTGGTTATGTGTGTCCACAGGCACCGATTATTTTAGGTCCAATTATCATAGTTGTTCAGAATCTATAAAAAGCGTAGGGTTTTGAGATTGCTTCCTTTTGAGGCAGTTTGCTATGTCTTAGAGAATACTGCCATCCATATTTCTCTGGCCCCAACAAAAACAAGGTTCATTAAGTAGAGGATATGGATTGATCATTTTAAATACATTTTCAGTTGGTGGGAGGGGTGGAGTGAAATCATTCACTGTGCCTGCCAGTTACTAGGTCAGCTTTCTAATGTATCAAACAGATGCAGCTAAAGCATCCTTTATATAAGCAACTCTCTCATCTAAATTGCACCATGTGATTATAGGTATTTTACGAATGTGTGTATACACACACATATGCTTATACATATATATACATACATATCATGTGTAAGAAAAAATATTAACCCATTACAACTAGTCAAACTGTCAGATGTTGAAAGTTACGATTTAACAAGTAGACTCCAGTTCAGGCTTTTCCTGAAGCTCAGTGAGTTGCCATAGAAAATGTGGAAATATCATGGCCATAGGAAATAGCTCAAACTAATGAGTTCTCTGTCCTTTCATTTTGCCTGAATATTTAAAATTATTTATTCTGTGGAAATGCAAATATTGTTCTACCACCTGCTTATATCTGCTTTTCTTTAATCTGAGTTGCCGCTGGGTTATTACCACAGCGCTTTACTTGATAATAACCTAGACTTTTTTTGGAGAAAGTGACTTGTATTGGCATTCGTGGAAAAGCCTTTTCCTCTCCTACTTGTCATGTCTTACTGTTGCAAAGCATGTTTTGTTTGATCTTAATTATTGCTTCAGGCAAAACAGGTGGACTCCCTTCCTTGTTTTGAGCCACAGCAGATCAAGGTTCTCCGATGATGGGTAACCCTGAAGCCTTCATAAAGCAGAGGTTGTTGTGTGCAAACTTTTCTCATTTTGCACCTGTCGTTTTTCATCATGGTTCATCATAGCTACCTCATGCTGTGTAGCCACATGGCCATCAAATGACACTTACATTACAAATATGAACACAGTTTGAGGTCTTACCTGCATTTATGGAGAGAGGATGTTTGAGGGAAAACTGAAAAGAAAAACAATTGATTTCGTAACACATGTAAAACTGTTCCGTAGACTTTTATCCTTGTCTCAATATTTAAAATCTTAACCATATGGATGCTGATTTTTAAATATATTTTGGAAAGGAATTTTGACAAATAATAGTTGTAAGAGTGTATAAAGAATGATTTGGTGACCCGCATCAGTTGCCATTAGGTAGTCTATCCATCTTCTCCGCTGAAAAATAATAAAAAGAAAATAAATGAAAACAAAACAAAAAGTACTTAGGTGACTCAGTAGAAAATTTTATATATCATATTATATATACTCATGTTCTTTAGAAATCAAAATATTTGTCACACTGTTTCATGCAACTCTATATGGATTTTTTAATATACTTTGGATGGAAGGTTACGAACAATTTTACACATTTCTGTATTTTTCGCATTTTCTACAAAGGCCATATCTTAACTGTCATAACCAAATCTATATTTAAAATCAGGATTATTAGCTTGGATATTTTGTATAGTTCGCTTAAAACACAGCAAATAGAAAATTAAATGTACATGTACACACATGCAAAAATTGGTAATATATGTGCCCAACTGTAACAAGGAACAGTTCCAGATAGTTGGGCACTACATAATTTATTTCTTCCATTCAATTTCTCTGGGTTTCCTACATTTTCTATTATAAATATGTATTATATAAAATAAGAAAAATAAGTTTATTTGAAAAAGATAAATTTAAACTCAGAGAAATGTGACAAAAGGAATAATGTGAAGTTAATTCAGACTCCATTAAAGCCAAGAAAATAAATGTAAGATAATCATTTTTGCAGGGAAGTAATTGATCTGTGCATTTAATTGTTTGAGATTCCTACACGCATAAACGAAGATTGCTATCAAAAGTATAGCCTCAGGGCGCCTGAGTGGCTAAATTGGTTGAGCGTTTGACTCGATTTTGGTTCAGGTCACAATCTCACAGTTCTGTAGGTTTGAGCCCCAATAGGGCTCTGAGTTAACAGTGGAGCCTGCTTGGAATTCTCTTTCTTCCTCTGTCTCTGTTCCTACCTGACCTGTGCTCACTGACTCAGACTGTCTCTCATTCTCTCTCTCTCAAGATAAATAAATAAACATTAAAAAAAAAAAAGTATAGCCTCAAAATTACAAACAATTTAGAGGTAAAATATAAGAGTCAGGGGCATGAGATCCTGTAAAGAAAAATGATATAAATTTTATGCAGTGAATTCTACTTTAGTATTTTAGATGGTCTCAAATAGAGGAACACAAGTTCTGAAAAAAAAAAAATGCATGTCCTGAGTGAAGTTTTTAATGATTAGACAAAAACGACAGGAAGAAGGACATGTAAATTAAGACATGTAAAAGAAAGGAATATATGTTATTACATAATATCCAGGGCCTGTGCTAAATATATTATGAAAATTTATTAAAAATGGACTCACAGACAAAACAATGTAGTGAGTTGGCATTATAGTTCATAAACTGTTTTTCTCTGAGGCTACTAATTAATCAACCTCAGTAAGTTCTGAATGCTTCGATAATGAGAAATCAAGACTTGTAATAATACTAAAATGTAGTCCTAACTCAGAGCTTTCATAAATCTATCACTTTTTTAAAATTTTTAATTATTTTTTATGTTTATTTTTGAGAGAGAAAGAGACAGAGCATGAGTGGGCAAAGGGCAGAGAGAGAGAGGGAGCTGCAGAATCCAAAGCAGGCTCCAGGCTCCGAGTTGTCAGCATAGAGCCCAACGCGGGGCTTGAACTCACAGACCGTGAGATCGCGCATGACCTGACCTGAAGCCGGATGCTTAACCAACTGAGCCACCCAGGTGCCTCTCACTTTCCATTCTGTATCTAAAGAAATCCACAGAATCATTTTGTGATAATTCAATTGTATTTTTTCAAGTGAATGCTACAGTCATTGTAATTCATGTTTGATATTAGTAACTTATGCCTAAATGCAGAGCAGATGTGGATTCATATTGGAGGTTAGTTTCTTATGGTTCTTTTCTTTATGCACTTTTGATCATTGCTAGTATGAGCATGCAAGATATATATCTACTGTATTAATTGGACCATGAGTTTAGAAACTTTGCCATGATAACCATACTCAACATTCCCTTGATGTTCTCAATTCTCTTTCTTACACAAGCTGTGCTTAGTAAATGTTTGTTAAATTGAAAAAACTGAAAATCATTTTTTAGAAAACGAGTTTATAAACACCTGCGTTCACCTTAACAGAGCAAATATTTTAGTTATAAGACCCAGTGACTGCAAAAAAGTACTTAATGGTTTTAAATATTCACATCGCATAGCTGTATGGAATGGCTTATGCACCAGCTTCTGTGTCACAAAGAGCATTAAGAACACCAGATGCAATTAAAAATAAACTACCTGCTGTTGCAGTTGAATTGCCACCAGAAGTAATAGTGTTTAAGCAGTTTTAGCAATGCAGGTGTACATGTATAATGATGTTCTCTCAGAGCTCTTCTTCAGGAATTATCCAGTTTGAATGGAAAGCAGTAAAATTCCATAGGTAGCAGACTTTTTCTTTTTGCTTAATTTAAATTTTATTTTCAGAGTATTTTTTTAGTGGTGTTATATGGAAGAGTTGACAATTTATGCAGCTGTCTGTAGTTTAATGTATGTTCTAATTTCTGTGCTGTATAAAATCCCTGCTTTCTCCATGGATTTCCTCTACCAGTAAGGATGGAAGTCAGCTTTAAATAGAAAAATTATACTCCAAGAATACAATTGAAATCAATTTCATCTGTGACTTGGATAGTTTTTATTTTTAAGTTAAAGTACAGTAAATCATTATGCATATTAATTGACTTAATTCACTGAATCTATTTGTTTTTCTGGAATTGATATTTGCTTTTATATAGGATGTTTCACTATCTTTATATAGAAAGCAAACAAAACAAAAGCAACAACAATAAGAAAACAGAGACTAAATACATGTATTGAAGATTGTCTTAATAGACTATGGATTCTTATTAGGTTTCAGTCAATAAATTTGGGAATGTAGGTCAAACACTTAATATCCCCTTCTTTTCATTTTCATATTTTTTGTAAATTTGTTCTAATACATTCTGTTACTTTATAAATATTATATTTGAAAATAAGATTGATATTTCATATTTTTTCTATAATTGATGCCTCAAATCTTTCTATATTTAAAAAAAATTTTTTTTTCAACGTTTATTTATTTTTGGGACAGAGAGAGACAGAGCATGAATGGGGGAGGGGCAGAGAGAGAGGGAGACACAGAATCGGAAACAGGCTCCAGGCTCTGGGCTGATGGCTCGGGGCTCGAACTCACGGACCGCAAGATCGTGACCGGGCTGAAGTCGGACGCTTAACCGACTGTGCCACCCAGGTGCCCCAAATCTTTCTATATTTAAGACAGATTATCCACTGCTGTGACACAAATGCTTGTAAAGTCAGCTATTCGTTATTATCATTATTTGTTCTAGCGATAGAATTGTGGAAGTTGGAACTTGAAATCTAGTAGTTCATTTATGAAAACATAAGAGTAGAAGAGAGTTGACCAGAAACCTACAAAAAGAAGGTTATTGAATAAAAAATAGCTCAAGACATCTCTATCTGAGTTATTATGTTACATACTCCAGAAAAATTCCATTTTGAATTACAGTGCTCAGCATATACATTTATATACTTTATTTTCACAGTTCTATCAGTATTTGGTTATAAATTTCAGAGGTATATTATGTTATATATTTATAGGTACATAAAGGTAGATATTTGTCCTTGAATTATTCATTTTTCCTCTCTTCGTATCCCATTGAAATCTTTTATATTTAATTGTTTTTCAGCTGATACTGCTTTGTTCTTTTTCTTAATTGTCTGATTTTTCTGCCTCTGTTCACATAAAAAAAGATTTAAGTCTTTTTTCTGCCTTTTTTTTGGAAAGGAAAGATTTTCTAACATCTGTAATCGATGAAAAAATATTTGTGAGTCTTTGTTTTCAAAGAATTGTGTTAGGCTTACCTTTACTGTGTTCGCTAAATGTATATTTATGCATATTTATGGGTAAACCTCATTTTTAAATCATTTGTGTTCTTTATAATAATTTATTGACTGTTGTATATTTTCTGCATATGAGTAAATTACGCGTTTTACTTACTGTATGTTTCCTCCAACACCTTATCTTCAAAGATATTTTTATTAAGCATCCTGTACCTATTTAGTTATCTTAAATATTTAACCAACATTTACATATGTTTTTCATTAATATTTAAAAGTAATTAATAAGTGCACTTTCCCAATGAAGGAAATAATCTTGTTATCAGAACTTGGCTTCTGTTTTAAACTTTCTTTCTACCTCAAACTACTTAATAAAAAATAATTAAAGTTTTAATGCCAAATTGATATTTTAAAATTATTAATCAACAATTATTTATCCTTTCCTGAGGCACCTGGGTGGCTTTATCAGTTGAGAATCCGACTCTTGATTTCAGCTCAGGTTATGATCTTATGATTCATGAGTTTGAGCCCTACATAGGGCTCTGTGCTGACAATGCGGAGCCTGCTTGGGATTCTCTCTCTCCCTCTCCCTCTCTGCCCCTCCCATCTTATGCACATGTGTGCACATAAAAATAAACTTAAAAAAATTATGTAGCTTTTAAATCAAGCTTTATTTGTTTTTGTTTCTACCCTTGTTTTAAATCTCAAACCTATCTAATTATCTATTGATCTACCTACCTAACTACATACTACATTTTCAAGAAATTATTTCGGAAATGGTTGTTGCGTAGTAACATTTCTGAGTCTTGGCCTGTAAGAAAATGACAATATTTTGCTCCCTTTGACTTGATTTATATTTTGTCCGGATAGTGAATTCCATTTTTCTCCCAAATTTTTATGACCTTACTTCATTATAGTCTAGAATTGTGCTTATTGATGAAAAGTTGTCGGAAATCTAATTCTATTTGTGTGTAGATAAATAATTTGGTGTCTGTTTGTTTTGGTCCTCAACTCCTATAATTTTCTTGAAATTTCTTTTTCTATCAGAGGTTCTCACATTTCACTAGATTATGCCTTTTTTTGTCTTTAGTTTTGGATTTTGTGATACTGTATCTTTATTTCTTCACCATTACTACCCCATTTTCACTTTGGAGAACATTTAGTTTCCAATCTCTTTGTGTCTTTGCTCTGCCTTCTAGGATGGCCCTGGGGTCAGTGGGCCATGTCAATTCTCTTCTTTCCCACCTTGAAATTTTTTTCATGAATATTTATCTGTAAAAACAGAACAAAACAAAGCTAAACAAAACAAAATCCTGAAAATATAACTCCCACTCCTTTTAGTAAAGTTCATGTATCTCCATTTTTCTTTCCTTAATTTTTATGTAAGATAAATAGCATAGTCAATAAGTTTAAAATTCTTTTTCCATTTCCCTCACCCCTCAAAGGGAACTATTTTCCTAAATTTATATAAATTCTTCCAGTCAGTATTTGTTTTTTTACTAATTCTATGTTTCACAACCAATTCATTATATTACATATTAATGTTGTAATATATATACCTGTATATATTTTTTTGGCAAATTACCATTTTTAAGATTATCTATTCAAAACCTGTCCATATTGATAAACATATATTTTATATGTAACATTTTATATTTTTACAAATTATATTTTTAACTTCCAAAAGTATGTATGCTATTTTATATCATACTATTTATTTATATAGATGTGATATCATTTTAAGGATGCCTATTTTGCATGTTTTGGTAACCTATTACCATGTAAAATAAACCATTCACACAATTAGTGGTTTAAAACAATATTTTTGTCTTCATCAGTTTGCAGTTTGAGCAGGGCTTAGCAGGAACAGCTTCTCTTTGTTCTAGTTGGCTTCTTTTTAATTTTTTTTTTTTTACTAGATTGCTCAAAGGTTGGAAGCTAGGTCACCTCAAAGTTTGTTAACACATATGGCAATTGATGCTGTCCGTCATCAGAGACCTTGGTAGGGGCTATCTATCTGGATACCTTAATATGACCTCCCCATGAGGCTTAAGCTTCCTTAAGACATGATGTCTAGGTTCCAAAACAACAAGCATCCTAAAAGAGAGGAAGCCCAGTTGAAGCTGAATTGTCTTTCTAACCTGTCCTCACATACAACTCAGTGTCACTGTCACTTCTGCTATATCTTTTCGTAATTCAGTTTTCCAAAGCCTTCTACCTGATAGGGAAAAGCTAAGATTCTGGAAGAGAAGGTTGAACTGAAATATTACTATGACCATTATAAAAAATATAATCTTCCACAGTTTGCCTTTTCAACCAAACGGCTCTGATCCCTCCCACATACTAAATACAATCCCCTTGTAGCCCCACTCCCCCCCTCCCCCGCCCCCGCCATCTCATCCTGTCAGATAATCAGGCTCAGGTTGAGAGTCACTACCTTATCTGATTCAGCTGCTGGTGTGGATGAATTTGTTGGTTTGTGCTGCATCAATTGCAGCTCCGTTGGTTTTCTCTCGTTCTGAAATTCTGTGAACTAATAAGGCAAATTATCGTTTCCCTATATTCAGCATTCAGTACAGAGGCAAGCGTAAGATAAGGGCAGTAGACCCTTCCACTCAGAAAGGGGAAATGGGAGACGCACAGTAGTCATTCATCCCATCAGTTCTGCAAACCAAACTGCCCTTTGCCAGCTGCTTGTTCCCCAATCATAAGTCAGTCTTAATTCTGGTGGATGATTCTCCATTGCTTTTTGCTCTGTCTTCTGAGCTTGGGTTTTTACCTTATGAAGTCATCCTCCCTTTCCTGTAAGAAAATATTTATGTTTACAACTGAGTGGTTTTCTCAGCCTGCTTCTGCCCATGGTACTTCAAGGGTCAAACTGCCTCTTTTCATTTTTACTGCCTTTGTCCCTTTCAGTACAAGCTGATAATAATTTGTTTTAAAACTTTGTGGATTTAGGGGTGCCTGGGTGGCTCAGTCAGTTAGGCATCCAGCTCTTGATTTCAGCTCGGGTCATGATCCCAGGGTCGTTGTATCAAGCCCCAAGTCGGGCTCTGCACGGAGCAGGGAGCCTGCTTGAAATTCTGTCTCTGTCTCTCTCTCTCTACCCCTCTCCCCTACTCGTGTATGTGCATGCTCATTCCCTCTCTCTCTCTCTCTCTCTCTCTCTCTCTCTGTCTCTCTCAAATAAAAACAGAGAATACATCAAAGTCAAAATCAGGAGTCTGATGCTTAACTGACTGAGCTACCCAGGCACCCTTATCTACTCATATTGTTGAACAGCTTATTACATATCTTTTAAAAGTCACTGAGAGGAATCAGTGGAGCTCCAGAGTTGTAAAATAAGAGTGATTCATTTTGAATACTGTAATGCAGTGGAAATCAGCAAGAGAATGAATTATTGTTTATAGTGTAAGTGGTATTAGGTCCATATACTTTATGCTGATATATACTTTTCCTGATGCTATCTGATATAATTCAGTAAGACCATTGGCATATCTCTGGGGAATCCAAGGCACAATGTTTAAGTAAGCCTAGTTTACCTGGTTAATGGCAGAGCTATGTAGGACAAGGAGTTCGATCTAGAGCCTAGATGACAACTTTGCCATTTCTGTAAGTGCCAGGATGTAAGGGATGTTTAAAAAATCTGAGATGCATGGAGAGGCACTAAGGATGAAACAGTGCATTTGAATAGACTGATAGGTGATCAATATTTTAACTATCTAAGACATTTGTATTCAAAATTAATGCAGAGGTTCAGATGATGTGATAGCTTCAGCACGAGAAATCAATTCTCTCTTTCTTGACACTAAAACCTATAGGAGCAATCTCTTCTTCATACCAGTAGCAAACAGCACTACTTCATGCTGTATCCATATTTTATTTTCCCAGCAAAATTCCTCATGGGTGGTAATTAATATGTAGGATAGGTAAGGTTTTTCAGTTTGTTTTGGGGTACAGTTACCCCAAGGTTTATTTTCTTGCAATCCGCTTTCTACAAAAATGATATACATTTTATACTATGACTAAAAATGTGTATAGAAAAGCAACAGAAGAAGAAAACATCCTCTTTTTACTAACTGGTAATTTTTGAGCTCTGGAAGAGAGAAGGGTGAATAATAACTTAGATATACTGAACTTGAGGGACAGGTGTTTTTCTGTGTCAAGATTGAAATGTAAGTTGCAAGCATAATTCTGGTTTACTGCACATGTGTAACGAATTTTTAAGGAACAAGAAGTTTATTATGTCAAGGACACCATGAGTCAATGGTTTTAGGGGATTTAATAATAACCATGAAAAATCTGCACTATGATATATTGGCTGTGACATATCTTACAAAGTGTCATGTAGAACTTGCTGAATTGTATCATTGAAGGCTGCAATCCTTAGAGCAGAGAAAGTTCTTTAAATGTAGGTCATTGTGTTCTTTTGTATAATCAGATGGAAGTCGCCAAAGAGCTTTTTATGACGCTCAAACAAGGAAAATGAAGGCCATATTATTAATTCATTTTAAGATACATCCCATAACCGTTACAACATAAATGACCCTGTTATCTAAATGCTAGCTAATGAAGAGTAAACCTTCAGAGGTCTAAAGGTTCAGTTGTTTATAATAACATATCTGATGTGATAACGTGAGCTATTCAGACTAATGCTTGGATTTCTATTTTATCCATTCTAGAAAGTAGTGTGGTCTGAACAAACGAGGTGTGAATGCTGTTGATAGTATTGTGGTGACAGGGGCAGTGGTGATGGCAGTGGTAAAAATAAAAACCACCATTTACCGTGCATTTCGTATGTGCCAATTAAAGGTACTTAATGTTGCCTTTAAGAATGTCTGGTGAAGGTAGGGTATGAGTCCGAAGAGACCAGAAGCACACAGAGATTTGTTGGCAGTGTCAGCTTCTTTTTCGAAAGCAAGTTACCAGTGCTTTCAATACCGGCAAGTGACCAAGAACCGTGAGCTTTGGCTAGGCAGAAGACGTTGCGGCTCGACACAGGTTCCAACAGGCCTGGCAGAGCTGGAGTATATATAGTAGTGATTTACAGGGCCTCAGATGCACTCCTGATTTTCTTCTCCATTTATTTGTTAAATTACAAAGTCGTGCTGGAAGGAACCTAAAAAGTTTAAGCAGAAAGTATATGAAAAGAGCAATAGTAGTTTTTGCTTTTTGCTTTTGTGTTTTTTTTTTTCATTGCCAAGGACCCAAAAATTACAGTTCAGGACCCACCAGAGGAAGAGTTTTCATGGAACATATCAAGGTTTCCATGTAAAAAAAATTGTTTTGTTTTGTTTTGATTCCACATATAAGGGAGATCACATAGTATTTGTCTTTCTGTCTGGCTTATTTTTCTTGTTTTATTTAGCATAATGCCCTCAAGGTCCATCCAATGTTGTTGCAGGATTTCCTTCTTTCTAATGGGTTGTGTGTGTGTGTGTGTGTGTGTCTGTATGTATACATACACACACACACACACACACACACACACACACACATACACACACACAGAGGGGGAGAATGGTCATTGCCAGGGTTTTATTGCTCTTTATTTTTTCTATCAGTATCTATAGCCTTTTTTCACATGTACTGACTTGTAAGTCAAATGCACTTGAAACCATTTTTATCCACAAATGGGGTTGTATTAATGCCAACTAGACTACCTAGTCTCCTGACCCTTCACTAAAATGATAAAAGTCCTTTTATACCTTGAAAAAAATACAAAAAAATAGGAAAATTACCGACACTTTTATAATTTCACCTATCTGAAAGAAGAACTAGAAAGAAAGTAAGTGAGGTGGAAAAAAGAGTAGATGGGGAAGGGGAGAAAAGCATCAGAAAACGTGAATGGGAGCCTAAAGAGAAAACCCAAAGATTGCATTAGCCTAGGAGGCACACTTGTGTATTTGTATGTATTCTAGACAGTTCTACAAGCAGGATGGGAAAAACAAAGAATTTGATGTGGTATGATAGATAAAAGAGACATTGAAAAAGACTCGTGCCCAAACAGTTTCTCAGGCTAAAGTTCCCCTACCAGAAGTCATTTATTTAATTCTCTGGGAAGCTTTATGCTGTATCTACTATGAGAAGCAATCTACAATGAATAGAATAATTTGGCCCTGTTTTCCAGGGCTTTGTATAATAAAGGCTTCCCTGCTGTCCTCATTATCACATTAACTTGGATTTGTTCATTTATTCATTATCTGCCAACTGGGAGAGTCTAAGAAAAAGAAAGCAAGTGTGTTTTATTGCTGTGGAAGTCCAGATAAGTTCCATACCTTGAGGTTCTGCCTTAAAGAGGTGATGCCCAGGAGGTGAGGGCAGGAATTTCCACGCACTTTCATAGCCCTGAATGCTTCACAGGGCTGAGGGACAGGGTCTGCAGTAGGCAGTTGCAGACACGATGCAGACATTCCAAGACAAAGATGGCTAGCTGAGAATTTGGGCTCTTGGCAGCCCTGATGATGAATATCATGGAAGTCTATAGACATTGTTTTCCTAGAATTAATTTTAACACTTTTGTAGAGGTCGCTCTAAATAGCGAGAGAGTTCCTGGATTGGGGCAGACATAAATTCTTTACACAGTTTGCTATCTGTGTCTGGCCCACGCTTTGCTGTAATTTAATGCAGTTATATGCAATTACTTTCCCCCCTTTCATATCAAGTTCTGAAAGCATTATCCCTAAATGGAACTATTTCTTCTCCTGTCTGTGGTTGCAAAAGAATGTGGTTTCAGTATCCCTCCAACTCTGGTGCTAATCAGATCACCTCAAATATAAATCCATTCTAAGAAGTTGCAGTTACGGCAAAAGAAAATCTTAGTTTGAAATAACCATTTGAAAGTAACCTTGCAAGGATGCTATGGTAAACAAGAAGATTTCTGGATCAGTGCCTCTTTCCAGCATTAAAAAGAATCCAGCCATGATAGAATCTGCAAAACCATGAAAATATGACATGTAGTTTTGAATATATGCCTCTTTACATAACAACCAACAACAATAAACTCATTATGCTGTTACAAACCATTGCAAAGTAGAAATACATGAATTAATTTAGTGTATTATAAATATCAGCTTATGTCTTCAAAAATGTCTGTCATTAGGTTTTAGAAGTATTTAGGCCTATTCTTTTTCCACATTGCCTCCATAAACTTTCTTAAACTCACCCTTCCATGTCTCAGCAACTCCTTCCTTCTAGTGTATGCTTAATCTGTAGTAGAGTCTTCCTAAAAATTCAAGTCAGAGGCAGACAGCCCTCTCTTAAAGATCTAGGATGGTTCCTTATGCGTTCAGATCAAGCCCCAACATCTCACCACGGTTTACTGGCTACATGATTATTCAAGACATCTCCCAGTTTAGTCTGTCCATGTCATCTCTCGCCTTATAGATGCTCAACGCATCTTCACCTGTCCTTCTTCCATTTGCCTTTGTTATAAAATGGAAACCTCTATCTACATCAGCTAATGCAAATAGACACTGTAAGTGGGGGGTATCGAGAGAATGGTTCTGTGTTCAACCTAAGTTAAACTGCACTTTGGGCTTGGCCAGAATATCTACTGCAAACCTAAAACAAATGAAATGCACAAATTCCTTCCTACACACACAGAGAGAAGCATATATATTATTAAAGAAAGGAAAGTAGGTATGTATGTTGTATTCACACAGACTGGCCACTGTGTGGACAGAGACCTATCTCTATTCACTCATCTTAGTAAAATGCCTGATCACAGAAGGCCCTCAGTGAAAACTTGTTGAATGAGTGAATATAAAAAATTAATGCCAAAAATTGTAGCTCAGTAGATGAGTCTATGACTTACATTTAGTTATGTCAGCATACTCCTCAATGTGTTGTGAAAAGTCCACCTTACTATTAATTTTCCTTCTCTCAGTTGGGTTGATTTTATACATTTCTAAGTGGCAAAATGTAAACTTTAAAAATACAGAAAACTTCCAAGTAACAGCCAGCCTACTAGTTATTTTTCTCAATTTCAAAGTATTCTATTCTTGTCAAATATGTGGTTAAAAATGACAATGAAGTGAGTGCATTTAATATGCTGAATATGAAAATATTACATTGCATGGGCATTGATTTATGAAAGGCATGCTAAATATTTGATATAAAATTGTATCCTCCAAATATATATCATTTCAAAGCCACAAAGTATTCTGAACCCCCTTGCCTTACATTATTTGCAATCATATGAAATCCACTTTGTGTAAGTTCCTTTGTGCCTGATGGGAAAAGGTACCGTTTATTTATTAAATTCAAAGATTTTGCCATTCATTTTGGCCTGGAGAAGAGGTCCAGAAAAATCCAGTAATAAAATATTCTTTTTTGATTGTGAATTTTGTCACAGTATATCACATTTATTTAAGTGTGCATTTCTCTTGTTGTGATTCAACCCTTTCATTCTATGTGTGCTATCTTTCTTTGGGGGCATCCCATGACCATGCCTAATACCTGTCCATCCCTTTTAAGTCTATCAGGATAACTGAACTATCTTTCTCAAAGGTAGTTGAGTGGACTTTTAGAAGAATGTTTCACATACCCGATTCCTAAGGCTCTTGACCAAAAATCTCATTTTTTTAAGTAGCAGAACAGATGCTTGACACATATGTGTTCAATACATTTTATGAATGAGGGCAAATGATGATGGTAAAGAGCCTGGGGTGAGATAGATCAGCAGCTGAAAATCAACTTGTTACATTTTAGCTGTGTGCCCTTAAAATTGCTCTCATCTTAAAATGGACACAATTTATTGGGTCATTTGAGCATTATAAAAGATAATGGGTGGTGCATTCACTTTCGAATGTCCCCTCACTGTAAAGAGAGCTTTCCTACCATTCTTCCTTTCTAATCGTATATTCTAATAAACTTTTTCCTGCTGTTCCAAAAAAAAAAAAAGATAATGCGCAAAATCCATAGGTTGTCTTATTATTAAAGCACATAATATATGAGATGCATTTAGAACACTGGTACATAGTAGGTTTCATAAATGTTTACCATTTAGTAATAAATAGTTATTACTATTTATTTAATAATAAAAATTTAATAATAAAAATTTAAAATAATAAAAAAATAATAAATTTAAATAGTAAATTTAATAACAAATAGTAGTGTTATCCACTTTATGCATATATTCAAACCAGCTCTTAGGCAACTTTTTCGTTTTCTAAATCATTTATAATGCAAATGATTTGAGAGAGACATGGGATTGCTGAGACCAATAAGACCATGAGAAACCTTTCAGGTCATAGCACGTGAACAGGCACAGACCAGCATTGAACCAAAATGGCTTTGGCTTCAAAGTGTTGCTGCGACTTCTGCTTTGTCTGAACTCCCTGATCATGTCCTGAGCTAAAGACCACAGCTTCTGGATGTCTGGCTGAGCTCCATTTCCAGCCTTCATTGATACAAAAACATCTTAGAACTTTTGTGTCTATAGTCTAATATATTAAGGCTCGGCCTTTCTCATCATTGGTAGGCACAGAAGCCAGGTGCTCATGGGAAACTTCGACAGGAGTAAACTACAACCTGAGTATAAAGGCCAGTTTAGCAGACTAGCTGATCTGCCAAAATTAGAAACCGTAAGAAGAATTTGAGTCTTAACTCTGTTCTAGGAAGTTAGTACCTGCCTAGGAAGAAGTACCTGATGTTTTGTATTAAGTCTTGGGAATATTATGTAACATTTCTTAGCTTCAGTTTTTCATCTGAAAGTGTGTGTGTTTCCTTAAAGCTCTAAACTATTTTTCCTGATTATAACATTCCATAAAATCAAACCTCAAATCCAACATAGATAATACAAAAGAAATAATGCAGAAATGTGGAAGAAACAAACAAAAAACCTTGTAATGTGCTCATACAATAATGTTCACACTGGATAGGTACAGGGTACTTTGAAATGGGAGAAGATTGTGGGATGAGAAAAGCCTTTTGGCTGGTGAAACACGAAAGGACCAGATATGAATGTGTCAAAATGCTTTTAACTGTTTCCCTTTAAACAGCACCTCTGGCCTTATTTCTTTGAAATCACCAGAAAGAGAAACTATTCTCTCAAGTTGATTGCAATGCCTGAGGGAAAGTTGGAGAAAGATCTAAAATCTTGACCATGAGCCCCAAGGAATATACATTTTTAATCAAGGGTGAGGTGTTGGTAATGTTACTGCTACTTGAATGCCAAGGTATTTAAGTTTTAAAGCAAAAATATCCCTGGAGACCCGCTGACAGCATCTAGCCGTGATGCTGATCACTTACATGGTTTGTGACTAAGACTTTTCATCGGTAAACAGAGCCTAAAGTAACATCCTGGGGGGAGACCCCAGCAATAGTCACCTGTGATTAATTGGCTACAAAATGTCACCCTCACACTTTTTAAATATAGGGGAAAAACATTCTTTTAAGAAGGAAAGCTCTCCTGAAAGGAAACTATGCACAGAGGGTGGTTTACTTATTTAATTGCCACATCCGTGATGACCTGGTTTTTCTGCTTTAGCTGAAAAATTAAAAGGAGCCACAGGTTTGTTTGTTAAAATATTCTTATGCAGCCTTGTTTAAAGATAAATGATATGGAAAATGTTTTTTTCCTGACAATGTTCTCTACTTTTGTTTCAGACGGGAAAGGAGTGAATACTAGGTTAGTAGCACCTGAATTCTTAAGGGGGAAGAATTAACTATATAGTTTGGCATATTTTTATGCCGTGTGTGTTTGTGTGTGTGTGTGTGTGTGTGTGTGTGTGTGTGTGTACACACACACACACTTATAGGAGGCATCCAAAAATTTGACTAATGATAAGCTTGATATTCAAATTCATTTTATAGATTTATTCAGAGACTATATTTCCAAGAGGTATACATTTCGAACCTTCTGTCTTCAAATGAAGAGTAAAGAAATAAATCCAAGGTAGCATTATGTCTGCCATATAAAATCATCAATAAAATATCATTCTACTCTCTTCGGATTCTTTAAGAAAATTTTAGATTTCCTTTTAATTTGATGGACTCATGAAAACATTGTAAAATAAGTTGACATACCAGTTTATTATTGGTATCACATGTCTTTACTAATGATCAGCAGATTCCATAAAAGGCTACATCCCAGTTTAATACTGTTGCTATGGCTGAAGGATGGTTGTTTCTATCAGGATTATTTGGCTTAAGGTGTTATGATTATTATAGTAATTGTTGTCCTTTTGTGCTTGCGATTTTTATACATGTTAATTTTTAAATCTAGATTCTGTCCAGCACCCAGCCCAAATAATCCAAACTAGTTCTGCAAGAAGGTGACACTGGAAATGGAGAAGATAAGTCCAAAATATTTGTGAAATACCATACAAACAGATGAACATCTTTTCCAACTCAAGAAAATGCTTTAAATTCTCTAGTCCTATTTTCCTCTCTAAAACATAGGGATATTAACACCTATATTACAGGATTACCATTAATTAGTGAAATAATGTACCATATTTGAGGCAACAAGCATAATACCTATCACAAATAGTCTTTCACATACAAACAGCAGTTGCCCTTATCGTTATTGAGTTAGAATTGCCTTTTTCTCCTCCTTCTCCTTCTCTTTGTCCTTTTTATTTTTTCCCTTCTCCTTCTCCTGTGACTTCTCTTCTTATCAGGAATGTTCTTGGCTGTGAATGTACAAGGATGCAGAGGGAAAAAGTGATGTTGCTCCCAGAAAAATGTTTACTCAGTCCCTGAAACAGGGCATGTCTATGGTAAAAAAACAAAAACAAAAACTGAAACAAAGAAAATATCGAAAGCAAAAACAAAACAAAGCAAAACAAAAACCAGAAAAAAGTGCTTTACACATTTGTTGTAAAGTGAGTAAAAATTACATCTGCAGATACAAAGCTGTAAGAGAAAGAAATTACATAGACAAAATAGAGAATTGCAAATAATACCTCACTTACAATAAGATGAAATGGTCTCATGATCCAGACTTCCCATATGTATAGTTAACTAAGACAGAAATTATAGCTCATTTTCCCATAAACCTATACTTTAAGGATATTAAAAGTATGGTGTCAAAATGGAGTGTCGCTTGTTCAGATGGGGGCCCCCAAATCTGGGGTGATGATGAGTGGAAGCTGGTGCAGGGGGGGTGAAATGATTCACCTGAGGCAGAAAGAAGGAGATAGAAGTTTATTGAATATGTCTTGGCGGGGGGCAGTGGGTAGGACGTAGGAGGAGAGGCTGTCTGCAGCTAGGCAGTGGGTAAGGGCTGCTTTTAAAGGGGGAAGATGAGGAGGTGTGGCGACATATGGAACTCCCTCTTTTTTGGTAACAGTACTGGTCGTAAGTAGCCCACTGGTCCGTTAGGACCTATGGGTATTTTGAGGTGGCTCACTTGATGTGCCCGTCTGTTTTTGGCCAGGAGGTCCTGTGGGCAACTTTGTACATTCCATTGCTCAAGCCTATTTGCCTAAAAGCAGTCTCTACAAGAAGTACAACAATTTTTTATGATAATGAGATATTTTCACAGTCTTCATTTTAGAGACTGAAACAAACAGAGGCCCCAAGTGGGGTCTCTTTGAGCCAGTCCAAATCACCAAACCAGGATTTAATATCTAACCTAATTGCAGTTTCAGCCTTCCCCAGAAAGGTAATCTTAACCAGGTCAGCTAAGGAACTTTCTAATTTGCATCAGTAAGGTACTCTGTCCTGTGGGCTTTCTCCATCACACCGAGAAAGATGAGATAATCCACCCAATACTTGCCCCTGCCCTTCCTCTGAGGATGATCCTGCCTAAATTACTGTCCTTCTTTTTGCTAATAATTTTCTTGCCCCATCCTCCTTCCTATAAAAACTTTCCATTTTGTGCAACTCCTCTTCCCTCTACTTGCTAGATGGGGTTCTGCTGATTCGTGAATTGTTTAATAAAGACATTAGATCTTCAACTTCAAATTTACTCAGTTGAATTTTTTTTAATGGACTGACACACACACACACAATTTAAAACTTGCTCTAAACCATCAATAGCACAGTTACTAATCTTAAAAGGTACACATTTCAGTATTTTCAAACTAATTGTTTCTCAATATAGTATATCTTTTTAAAAAGCCTATGGATTTTTCATAACTTCCCACTGTTTTATGGTTAAAGAGTCTAATTCTGTCACTTAAATGTGATTTGTCATAGTTAAATTTGGCTAAATAATTGACTATAAACTGAGTACCATGTGCTTGAAATTAACCAGACTCAGTATTACTTTAGGATCTAGAAAACACTTGCATGTAAATACATTCTAATCTCTAAGAGAAGCCTTCAATAAATAAGCTGCATGTTTTATCAGTATCTGAATGCTTGCTTTTTCTACATAAAAGTAATTGTATATACATTGGCAAGTTCCATTTTTGCCATAATGTTGCTAAATACGTAGTTTTCTTCCTTGAGATTATCCTCTTAAAAAGCAAAGTTTATATCTAAATTTAAAACAAATCCCTTCATTTTAGACCAAATTAAAAATAACAATAAAGTGAAATTCTTCAACATATCTTATAGCCTACCCTCTGAAGGGCTATGTACTTTGAGAATGTTTTATGCAAAGAGTTAAGTTTTGTTGCTTTTATACATGAAAGAGTAACCAACTCAGGATTATTGTGAATAATTATGAATCAATTACTCACAGACCAAGTCTTAAATATTTTCAAAGAACCAAAAGTAAGATAGAAAATAAGATTTTATCGTATTCTTCTAATGATAAATTAGGGAAGCCAGTGATGGATGAATGAGTTTGAATATATTGTTATTATTTCTAGCAAATAGGAAGCAGCATTTGACCAATGGCTTATCAAATGTAAACAAATCCAGGAATAAGAGAAAACACCTTTGTATCTCTTGCATGTAAAAAATTGCTTCAGCAATAAAAATGATAAGCAGAAACCTGCACCTACAAATGCATTTGTTACTTTTTCTTGTCCAAGAATAGAGAAATAACAATAAATATTATGAAATTAGTACTACCATCATGGTACGTACCACGTCTTGAGTGTCCGTGACATTAGCCACTGGGTTTGAACCTTTACGTCCATCTCATTGATGGATATAGTGATGGATATCACTATATCTCATAGTGATATAGGTATCACTATATAAAATCATAAAATTCAGAGGCAAAATGTTTTGGGTACTATTATTTCAAATTTTATATTTTATTGGTGATGAAACTGAGACCTGCAGAGATGATAGGTCTTTCCAGAGTAAAACGTCTACAAAATGAGAGATTCTAGTCAGAGCTCATTTCTTCCGATGCCTGGGTCTATTTCTTTTTTCAACACATTTTTCTTAATTATATTGAAATAGAGACTCATGGTATATGCATCTATGATATTGTGATTCATAACAAGAAATAAGTATTTGGTCTTGGCCCGTTTCCAACAGAGAACTGCTAAAACCCTTGGAATAGCCTATGATGAGAGCTATAAAGGTGTTTTCATTATGTTAATGTTAATGAGATGACTTTGGGACCTCACCTAAAGATGGGGGGGGGGGTTGGTTGCTGGGAGAACGAACCAAGTGATTAGAGGGTTAGAACTTTCAGTCCCAACCTCCTACCTCCAGGGGGAGGAGAGGGGCTGGAGGTTGAATCATCAATTTCCAAAGGACACTGATTTAGTCAATCATGCCTATGTGATGAAACCTCCATAAAATCCCAAAATGATGGTATTCGGAGAGCATCCATGGAGGTGCTGGGAGAGTGGCACACCAAGAGAGAGCGTGGATGCTCTGTGTCCCTTTCCCCATACCTCGCCCTATGCATCTCTTCCATCTGGCTGTTCATCTGTATTCTTTTATGGTTTGTAATAAAGCAGTAAATTGAAGTGTTCCCCTGAGTTCTGTGAGCTGCCCCAGCAAATTAATCAAACCCAATGAAGGGTTTGTGGGAACATCTTGTTTACAGCCAGCTTGTCTGGAAGACAGATAACAACCTGAGCTTGAGACTGGCATCCGAGGGCAGAGAGGGGGTCATAGGAACCTCCACTCTAACTGGTCAGTCAGAAGCACAGGCAACAATCTGTACTTGAGAATGGCATTTGATCTGGAGTTGGGGGACAGTCTTGTAGGACTGAACCCTTAAACTGTGGAATCTGACTGTGTATCCAGGTAGATAGTGGTTAGGATTCAGGTAAATTGTAGGACACCCAGCTGGTGTCATAAAAAAAATCAGTTGGTGTGGGGAAAAACCTCCACACGTTTGGTGACCAGAAGTGTCAACAGTGTTTTGTGTGTCAACAGTGTTCTGTGGTCAGAGCGTGAAGAGTGAGATAGACTGAGCGTGTGTGTGAGTGTGCCTCTGTATCTGTGTGAACAGGAATAAACATTCTCACTCCTCAGTAAGAAGCTCTGTGGTGGATGTTAAGGGGCAGAAATTCTCAAAGATGCCTATGACTGAAGACACAGGGGGGTAGCAGGTGTCAAGAATGACTTCTTGTTGCTCCAGCTCTAATGTGGTTTCGCAGTAACTGCTAAGTCCACCCAGATCATTCAGTGTGGGTGAAGTTTGAGACAGACAGAATAGTTTGACAATGGATGCTTCTTTAAATTTTCTGATTGGTGAATGGAGACATTTTATTTTAAGACAAAATATAGTCACACTGGTACTTCCACTCAGGACTACAGAGATTTTATTTAACCTCAATCTTGTGACTCTATTCCCTTTTCTCTACACCAAAAACTCCAATTCTCAGTGACCTCAGTAATTACTAGCATAAATTACTTATTTATCCCACAATACACATATGGCAGTGCCAGTGTGAAAATATCAACATTACCACCAACAGGAGAATTCCTGAGAAGAGCTGAAGATTTTTCCTTTAGTTATTTTATCCTTGGGGCACATCCCATTAGATGATGGAATTACTACTATACTGTAAACTCTTAAACTAATGTGAAATAGTCTCACTCTGTGTGGTTATGCCACTAATTTCATACACAGGCTCATTTGTTTCATTTAATTTTCAATAGGGACTGATTTTTTATTTAATTTTGCTGCATAACTGTAGAAAGTATTTACAAGGTTCTGAACTGAAATCTACAAACTAGAGTATATGTTTAGAGTGTCAGTTTCTGTCTCTATCTCCCCAGTCCTGTTTCTTTATTCTTCCTCCAATAAGTAACCATTGTTTTTAAATTAAATTTTTGATTTTTTTTCTATTAAAAAATAAGCCAATAGGTGCATATATTCATATCCCTTTCTCTCTTTTAGATACACAGTTGTGAATTATATACACTTTTCTCTGACTTTTTTATTTAATATATCCTAGTGCAATAATTTAATGAAAGTTTATAGAGAGATTCCTTACTTTTAAAAAAAAAACTTTATTTTGAGAGAGAAAGAGAGAGAGGAAGCAGGGGAGGGTCAAAGAGAGAGAGAGAGAGAGAGAGAGAATCCCAAGCAGGCACCAATCTTAGTGTGAAGCCTGACGCAGGGCTCGATCTCAGTACCCTGAGATCACGACCTGAGCTTGTATCAAGAGTCAGGCACTTAAGTGACAGCCACTCAGGTGCCCCAACGAGATTCCTTATTGTTGTTTGTTTTAAACAACAGCTTTACTCAGATATGGTTCATATTTTATAAAATCTATTCTTTTATAATGTGTGCTTCAGTGGCTTTTCCATATTTAACATCGTTATGCAACCATCACTATTTAATCTCAGAATATTTTCATCATCCCAAAAAGAAATCCATATCCATTAGCAGTCACTCTCTGTATCCCCAAAGCCCTAGTACCTGGCAACCACTAATGTGCTTTTTGTCTCTATGAATTTAATTTGCCCATTTTGAGCATTTAATATAAATTGAATGATGTGTTTTATTGTGACTGGCTTCTTTAATAATCTCTTTGAAGTTCATCTATGTTGTAGCATGTGTCAGTGCCACATTCTTTTTTACTTCCAAATAGTATTCCACTGTATGCCTAAACCACATTTTGTTTATCCATTCATCACTTGATCGGCATTTAGGTTTCTAATTTTCAGTTATTCTGAATAATACTGCTGTGACACAATGTGCAAATTTATGGGTGGACCTACACTTTCAATTCTCTGGGTATATAGCTAGGGGAGTAGATTTGCTGGATGTTTGACATTTTGAGAAACTGCTAAATGTTTTTACAAAATGGCTGCACAATTTTATAAGCTATAACATTTCAATTTCCCTGCATTTGTTGCTAACACTTGTTATTTTATTTGCCCTTCTGATTATGCCCATCCTAGTGAAATCGTACCCCAGTGTGGTTTTAAATTACATTTAGCTAATAATTAATGATGTTAAACATCTTTGCATGTGCCTTTTGGCCATTCATTGTATTATTTGGAGAAATCTCTATTCAACTCTTTTGATCATTTTATAAAGCAAGTTACGTGTCTTTTTATTATTGAGTGGTAAGATTTCTCTCTCTATATTGAATGCAATGCCCTTGTTAGATGTTTTATTTAAAAATATTTTCTCCCATTCTAGGAGTTACCTTTTCATTTTCTTGATCAAATTTTATAGCTTCCCCTCCTACATTTAGCTCTGATATCCAGTCAGCATTAATTTTATTGTACTGTGTGAGGTAGGGGTCCAACTTTGATATTTTGCATGTGTATGCCCATTTGCACCATTTGTTGCAAGACAACTCTTTAACAATTTTTTAAAAGCTCACTTAGCCTAAGAAATATCCTGAAATGTCTCTGGTGGAATTAGAACTAAACCCATTACTGAGCATAGACTGACATGACAAGTATACTTCTTCCTGATCTGTAGTATTAATTAATTTATTTTTTTACATTTATTTATTTTTGAGAGAGAGAAAGAGACAGAGCACAAGTGGGGGAGGGGCAGAGAGAGAAGGAGACACAGAATCCGAAACTGGCTCCAGGCTCCGAGCTGACAGCACAGAGCCCGATGCACCGGGCTTGAACTCACAAACCTTGAGATCATGACCCGAGCTGAAGTCGGATGCTCTACTGCCAAAGCACCCAGGCGCCCCTGTAGTACTAATTTATTTTTTAATTTTTGTTATCATGATAAATATACTGTTTTTAATTAAAAATTTTTAATGTTTATTTGTGTGTGTGTGTGTGAAAGAGAGAGAGAGAGAGAGCACACATGAGCATGGGAGGGGCAGAGAGAAAAGGGAGACATAGAATCAGAAGCAGCCTCCAGGCTTTGGGCTGTCAGCACAGAGCTCAATGCAGGGCTCGAACCCATGAACTGTGAGATCGTGACCTGAGGCAAAGTGGGACCCTTAACCGACTGAGCCATCCAGGCCCTGATGATAAGTGTACTCTTTAATCGCCATGACCTATTTTACCCATGCTCCAGAATACCCATAATTTGAGGTTAAATCAGACAGTAGGTGTATATGAAAGGTTTTGCTAAAATATCTCCTGAACACATTGCTACCAAATAAGGCAACTTACTAAATTTGCTTAAAATGTCTCTGATTCCAGAGATATAATTACACACTTTTTGGAAATTGCAGAGTCACCTTTAAAAACAAGTACACTGTGTTTTTTTCTAAAACCACCTTGATGAGTGTAATACACATTACACAGAAGATTTTAGCATGACAATATAAAATAAACATGATATCCATTTGCCATCTGGTGTGTTGTAAATATATTGTTGTTTACCCTTTTCCAAACCCCTAAATGAACTTCATAATTGCCTCATTATCTGTAATATGTCACACCTCCGTGGCCCTTCTGGTGATGATAATGCATAGCTTCCCAAACAACACAAAAAGCAAAATAAAGAGATAGGTGAAGTCATCTCGTGAACCTGTATGCGTTTGTATATAAAGAAAGATGTCTCTTGAAATAACACTGCGCTGAGGTTCCAGTGCAGCTGTAAGTAATATAACTAATGTCATCTGCTTCAAACCTAAAAGTGCATCACCGAGCATACTTTGCTAAAAATCAAATCAGAGACAGAGCAGAGTTTAGTAATAAAAGATGATTGGTATGTGTCTCCAGTGCAATCTTCTTCTATCTGCTGGCCTTAATTCTACCCTCCTGTCTTTTAGAATGTATATGTAAGTGCATGATAAAATGCAGATGATTATTGAGAGAACCACTTTAGCCGTATATTCTCTATGCTTTATGATAGCTGGTAGCTAAATAATAATCTCTGCAATCACATATGCTTGGCAAGAACTTTATATACAACATACTAACTCTCTAATGGACATAGATGCTATTTTGGTGCTTGGAGTCACATATACTCCTAATGAAAACTTTTTGATGATCCCTCAACTAGTTTGTTCCTGATTTCATTAAGATTCTTTTCAGTTAGTAAACATTTAACAGCAGATGTACGTAATGTGCACAGGAATCTTGAATGAACTCATGATGAGAACTTTTTCCACATTGACTATTTATACAAAGCTCCCAATAACGAGGCGGGGACTTACAGGCATTTACCCGTGCGTGAATTTATTGTTTGTTCAATACAATTTGTGTGAGTCCATTAGGGATCTTGGGATAAAGACACTTAGTTTTGATCCAGTTTTCTCCTTTATACCTCACTGCTTCCATCATATTCTACTGAAATTTTCTCTTCTCTCATGATTTTTTTAAATCCCCTATCACCTTTGGCCTAGGACCACATCACATCATACCTTTTTTACCAAATTAGTTTCCTAGTAGTTCTTCATAGCTCTAGTTTCTACACTGAAGAGCAAAAGGGAAAGAATCATGTCTTTAGAAAGTTTGTATTTTAAGGTATAGAAGGTATGGAAGAAGTCACTTGGAAGGGAAAGATAAAAAAGGAAGAAAATGAGAGAAATATTTTCCAAAGGAAAATATGTGTGTGTGTGTGTGTGTATACATGCATATGTGTGTGTGTGTGTGTGTGTGTGTGTGTGTGTGTGTGTGTGTGTATATATATGTCAATCAAAAGTAGACAAATCGTAAGTGTCCAGCTCAGTGGAATTTTATAGAGTAAGTAAAGCCATATCTGTAATACCTGGACCAAGAGATAATTACTAGTGTGATTTCTGAAGCCATTTCAAAGTATAGGTTGGTCTGGCTCTTTTTGCTCAGGCTTCTCTTTCTGCTCAGCCTTATATTTGTACGATTTGTCGATATTACCATGTGAAGTTGTGGTCCATTTGTTTTAATTTCTGAATAGTATTCCATTAGACAGATATACCTTACATTATCCAGTATACTGCTGATGGGCATTTTGGATTATTTATAGTTTTCAGATATTAGTAAAAGTCCTGCTATGAATACTTGTATTTTTTTTAGAGGAGAAAACATATATACCCAGTCTCCTGGGTATATATTTACCTGATGTGAAATGCTTAGATCATGAAGCACATTCAGTTTTAGAATATGCCAATTTTCCAAAGTGGTTTTAACAGGAGTACATCATTTTCATCATATCATAGATAACATTGGGTATTTTCTTCTTTTTTACATTAGCCATTCTTGTGGATATGTGTTAGTATCCTACTATACCTTGGTATCTCATTGTGTCTTTAATTTTCATTTTCCTTACAAGTTAATAGATTTGATTATTTTTCCTTAAGTTTATTAACCATTTGGATATTCAGTCATATAAAGTATCTGTTGTAGTAGTTAGCTTTATTCTCTATTTAAGCATCTTTTATTATTGGTTAATAAAAATCATTTACACTTGGCAGGATATGTGTTGTATCTCACTGTGTGACTTGTCTACCATGACAGATTCATGAAAAAGTGAGAAAATATTTGAATAGGCATTTCTCTAAAGGCACACAAATGGCCAATAAGCACATAAAAGATTGCTCAACATTGGTAATCATTAGAGAAACAGAAATTAAAAATTAAAACACCAAAACACCTCATACCCACTTGGAATGCTAAAAAAAACATAAAAAAGCCAATAAGAAATGTTGAGGATGTTGAGAAAGTGGAATATATTGCTGGTGATAATTAAAATAGTGAGGCTGCTTTGGGAAACTATTTTGCCTTTTCCTCACAGTATGAAACAGAGTTACCAAATGATCCAGCAGTATAAACCCAAGAGAAGTGAGAGCATATGTCCCACAAAAACTTATCCATTAATGTTTATAGTAGTATTACTCATAATAGCCAAAAGGTGGAAACAACCCAAATGTCCATCAAGTGATGAATGATAAACTAAATGTGGCATAGATAGAGGTGCCTGGGTGGCTCAGTTCATTAAGCCCCTGACTCTTGATTTCACCTCAGGTGAAAAGGAGTTCTCATGGTTTCTGAAAAGGAGTCTCTCTGTGGGCTCCGCCCTGACAGCATGGAGCCTGCTTGGGATTCTCTCTCCCTCCCCTTCCCCACCCTTTTTCTCCCCACCCCTCTCAAAATAAATAAACATTAAATAAATGTGGCATAGATATGCAATGAGTATTATTTAGCAATAAAAAAAGAATAAAGTATTGGTACATGCTAAAGTGTGGATGAACCTTGAAAACTTTATGCTAATTTAAAGAAGCCAGTCATTAAAGGCCACATTTGTATGATTTCATTTATATGAAATGTCCAGGATAGGCAAATTCACAGAAACAGAATCTAAATTAGTGGTTGCCAGGCACATAGCAATGAAAACAGTGGAGGTCACGTCTAATGAATATGGGATATCTTCTGGATGATATAAATGCTCTAAAATCATATAGTTGTGATGTTTTTAAAACTCTGGAAAAAAAACAAAAAAAACACTTAAGTTGTACAGTTTTAAAAGGAATTTTATGATATGTGTCTTATTTCTCAATAAACCTATTTTAAAAAACAACAAACTGGAAATAACCTAAATAACATTAGTGGGAGAATGAATAATTATCGTGATATAACTATATGATGGTATATTTAAACAATGAATATGCTGGACTTATGTATACTAACAACAATGGATTTCAAAAACAAGGTTGAGAGGAGAATGTAAGTAAGAAACAGATGAGAGTGACAAACACTAAATTCAGGCTTATGGATTTGACTTTTAGGATTAAGTGAAAGAGATTGAGACATGGCACCCAGGAATCTTCACCTGTGTTAGTAATGTTTTTAATTCTTAAAATTATTATGGCTACCTGAGATTTTATTGTAATTTTCTTTATGGCTCTTCTTATATTTAAATATTTTACAATCGAACAGTATAGTGATATTGGAAGACAGGGGACTTAATGGTAAAAATTAAAATCAATTAAATTCAGGGTAACATGTAAAATTATGTTCTTTTGGACTCATTAAGTAGAGCAATTTTCTACACATAAATAATAGAGGTTGATTAACTTTGAGAGCAAAAAAACCTGTAGCTTCATTAACATGAGGATTAAAGTTGAAGACAGTATCTTGCCTAGTACTTTTAAATGTGTCCAGTTGTCTCAGATTTTTAAGGCTGGTACATCAGCCAAGAAGTCCTAGGCATATAATAGTAACACGTTTTCCAGATAATTGCCCATGAAAATTCTGTACTTGCTTTGGCTCAGTGATTCTCTACCCTGGCTGCACATTAGAAGCACCTGGGGAAATGTAAAAAAAAAAAAAAAAAAAATGTGCCGCTCAAGCCTCACCTGCAGATATTCTGATTTAATTATTTCTGGGAGGAACCTGGGCATCGGCTGCTTTGGAAAGCACTCCAGGCTGTTCTAATGTGAGACTAGGTTTGAGAGCCATTGCTCTAGACCTTGTGCTCTGTACTTATTTCCTGTTCTCTCTTTGATCTGTTTCTCCAAATCCAACTCTTTCTCTCTCTTGGATCATTGGTATTGAGGGCCCTTTTGGATTCCCTCTGGCATGGGTCTTTCTTCTGTCTACATGGTAACTTGATGTCAGCATTTCCCACAGCTGTGAGAGAAAGGCTTTCCTACATCTTGTTTTCTCCAGCCTATCGCTCACCACTCTAGCCACCAGGGGAGTAGTTTTGCAAATTTGCTAATGAATTGCCATGTTGAGAAAGAGAGAGAGAGAGAGAGAGAGGGAGGGAGGGAGGAAGAAGGAAGGAAGAAAGGAAGGAAGGAAGGAAGGAAGGAAGGAAGGAAGGAAGGAAGGAAGGAAGGAAGGGGAGAAGGAGGGAGGAAGGAAGGAAGGAAAGGGAGGGAGGGAGGGAGAAAGAAAGAAAGAAAGAGAAAGGAAGGAAGGAAGGAAGGAAGGAAGGAAGGAAGGAAGGAAGGAAGGAAAGAAAGAGAGGGAGGGAGGAAGAGAGAGAGGAAGGAAGGAAAAGAGAGAAAGAAAGAAGGAAGGAAGGAAGGAAGAGGAAGGGGGGAAGGAAGGATCAAATAACTCATTAAAATTGGCTTAGATATAAAATAAGGATTAAAGTTTTACTGGAAGAATATACAAGAATATACAAGACAATATTCTTTGACTGCCACACAGCCAGGCAGTGGTCTTACTAACCTGACAGCATTTCTGATGACTCAAACATTAAGAGACATGATCCTTTTGGCCAGTAATTACTGTACTGTTATTTAATGCAACCTTCTGGTGTTTCCAAGATTTTGGATGCTGTTTTCCAGTTTACTGGGTGGCCAGGTTGTGTGGCAATGGTTAAAAAATAGATAAGTAAGGGGCGCCTAGGTGGCTCAATTGGTTAAGCATCCAACTCTTGATTATGGCTCAGGTCATGATCTCACAGTTTGTGAGATCAACTCCCCACATCAGGCTCCTCACTGATAGCATGAAGCCTGCTTGGGATTCTTTCTCTCTCTCTCTCTCTATCTGCCCTCCTCTGTGCATGTGCACGCTCTAAACATTAAAAAAATAGATAAATGAAATTCAGGGAAAACGATTCAAGGTTTCTGAGAATAGACACTATGCATGTCAGGCTCAAGTGGTACAACATTTACTTATAGCAAGAGGAGAGGAGGAGTACACAGCCACTTTTCAGTGCTTTGGTCGTTCCATCCATGGAAAGCAGATCCACTTTGTAGCCAAATGGGGTAATGTAGCTGCACACAGCTCAGCTAGTGCTGCAGTAGAATGACATTGACTCCTCTCTCATAAGGTCTGAAATCCGGAAAGCCTGTGGCATGCCCGAGGGTCACAGATATGCACACACTTAAGCAGAGCAAGTAGTATACACCACATCTGCAACAGCGAGAGATATTCCCTCACAAAGTGGTGAGCCCTGCAAGGCTATGAGGGGGTCTTTTCTCCCAGGAAGGAAATGTTCCAGGCCTAAGGTCACTCTTACATGACAATGTTGGAGGCAGGAAGCTGTACATGAGTGCCTTTCCTGAAAGATGGTCATGTTTAAAACACAATAACCTGGTGCTTAATTTTCTAGGGCTGCTATAACAAAGTAAAACAAACTGGATGGCTTAAAATGATAGAAAAATATTTTCCTACAGTTCTAGAAGCTGGGAGCCCCAAAGCGAGGCGTCAATAGGGTAGGTTCCTTCTGAGGGTTGTGGCTGAGGATCTATTCCATAGTTCTCTCCCAGCTTCTGGTAGCTTCAGGTATTCCATGCTTTGAGATGCCATTGTCCCTCTCTTTTCACATTGTCTTCCCCCTGTAGGTGTGTCTGTGTCCAAATTTCTACTTTTAATAAGGGCAGACTTATAAGGGTCATACTAGATCAGAACTCACTCTAATGATGTAATTTTAACTTGATTAGCTCCGTAAAGACAAATAAGGTAATATTCTATTCAAATAAGGTAATATTCTATTCAAATAAGGTAATATTCTGAGGTACTGGTGGTTAAGACTCAAATGTATCTGGGATTTTTTGATGGGGGGAGGGGATGAGATACAATTCAACTCATAAAACCTGGTAGTTGGAAATTTTTAAATGTTGTATTTATTTCTGAGAGAGAGCGGACAAGCAGGGTAGGGGCAAAGAGAGAGGGGGACAGAGGATCCAAAGTGGGCTCTGCACTGGGAGCAGTGAGTTCAATGTGGGGCTCGAACTTATGAAGTATGAGATCATGACTTGAGTCAAAGTCCAATGCTCAACCCATTGAACCACCCAGGTGCCCCTGATATTTGGAATTTTTAATGTTTACAATTACCTATCCTACAATTCTCATAAGCAATCTATCTTTGAGTAGTACAGAATTCAGCCTGGTTCTCAACCAGAATCAATACTGAGATTCAGCAACAGTGGAAACAAGTACAAGGATGCTTTTTTGTTTTGTTTTTGTTTTTCTGTAAACCAGTATTTCCCATTAATCTAAACAACAGGTAGATGTCTTAAAAACTGTTATCCACCATACTCTCTAATGATCCCAACAAATGTTTAAAGGCTTAGGAAAATCAGACTCTCTCTGATATTTAAATATGACCATATGTATTGCTTCTTTAGTCCATACAGACTTGCTTACAAAAAGAAGAGTGCTTTTTAGTCTGTGCTTGAGTTGGCCAGTAAATCACTCGAGGCTGTTTTGAATGGTAACCTTATAAGTTCTTCAAAAGCTATTAAATTGGCCCAACTATTGAAACATTTTGGAGCCATGAGTACACGACTACATGAATGCTCAATTACTTGGTGACTTAGCTGCTCCTTATCTCTGCTTCCATATATATCTATTGATGGTAACTTTTAGGTCAAAAATTTGTCAGTGATACAGTCGACTGTGGATGGGATGTTAAGTCCACGTAATACCAAGAGTGGCAATTCCTGTGAACACAACTCCTTACAGAGAGGATGGGGCTGAAAGCTGCCAGTGATGTAAGGCACTTAGGATTTCCTGGAGACGACAATGTCAGTTCATAAGGCTTGCTGAGAATATTCAAGATGATGGACTATCTCAGAAAGAGCTAAATTATACCACAAGAACCTAGAATTAACTCTATAGTCCTGAGTGAATGAAAGAATAAGGTTATGACACACAATCAGGGGTACCTGGGTGGCTCAGTCAGTTAAGCATCCAACTCTTGGTTTCAGCTCACGCCATGATGTCATGGTTCATGAGACTGAGCCGCATATTAGGCTCTGTGCTGATAGCGTGGGAGCCTGCTTGGGATTCTTTCCTCTCTCTCTCTGCCCCTCCTCCCCTTGCACATGCTTTCTCTCTCAAAATAAATAAACATTTAAAAAAATAAAATAATAAAACACAGTTATATACAAACTGACTTAGTATTAAATAGAATTTACTATAGAGATTAACTTCTCTGTCTTTCTATTAGCTGAAACACTGTCCTTATTGGCAGCTTGCCCTATGTAAAATTTTCAGTTGGATCTTGAAGGACAAATGTCAATAATTTAGTGAGATGATTTTAATCATTTTCCAGTAATGCCTTTCACAAATACAGATAAATTATTTAAGGATCAAACATTATCCATTTTGAGATGTTAACCAAACCAGAATATAATCTAGGTTTTTGATGCTAGAGTTCCTGGAAGGAGTTCTTAGATAACTATCCTTCAAGCAATTTTAAAAAATCATTATACAAAGGCAAAATATCTTTTTGGATAACCTAAATAACTTCTAACTTTAATAAAAACCTGTATTTCTACCCTGGTCTTTCTATGGTTGCTTATGATGTCCTCAGGCCCTGGATAAAAGGAATTTCTACTTTGTTTACACTTCCAATTTTCTACATGGTTTCAGCACTTGATTGAGGATGTGAGTGGAAACATCAAATTTAAGCAAACCACACAAATTTTGGCTCTGTCATTTAGCCTTGAGGCTGTGGATATGTTTCTTAGCTTCTTTAACTGTATGCACAATAAATGGGAGTAATAATGTTAAATCAAAGATTTTTTTGAGGATTAAATAATATATTCCTGAAACCAGCAAAGTGCTTCATAAGAATAGGTCTTTAATGAATATGAACCCTTTGTGATTTACTTGTTTCCTTCTTTCCCTTTTACAGCCAGTCTACTTTGCCGTCTCTATTGATGATCCACAGGAACTCTCCCACTTAATTAATGTTTCTTTAATCCTTATTTTCAAAAATCTTAAAAGTCATAGTGCCAGGGTGTTAAACTATTCCTACTTAAGATATTTTTCTTCAGCTAAAAATCAGCTAAAAAGTCAACAGTCCCTGCATTCCATTTCTTTAGAAGCAGGAGAATGGTTTACTAGGCCCTCTAATTACTAAGTTCCCCCAACATTAATCTTGGCCATTCTTGGCCTCTGAACATTTCTATACAAAATGGATAGCCTCAGTGACACCTACAACAAACCCACCCCAAATTTGCTGCCGAACTTATTTTAATAATGTATTATCCTGTGTCATTTCCTGTTAATATTCTCTATGTTTGCTAAACTTTTTTTATATCAGAGAAAAAGGGTGAATCTTTTAAAAACTCTATAATGCCATTCTTACCAGTGGCAAACCTCTATTTGATGACAATGTACAAAACACTTTCATAATCATTATGACCATTTATTCTCACAACAATCCTCCAGCACAGGTATCATTATTTCCATTTTCAATCTCCTGAGTGTGAATTTCAAATAAATTATCACTGATTACACAACGGGCAACCAAAAGAGCTGTCATTCAGTGTAATCCAAGATCATGTCAAAATTTACACTCTCAGCTTCATAACACAATGTTCATCGATCTGATTCAAATCCCTACAACTGTGCTTTGAAACAGAATTTCTTAGGCTAAATTCAGTAAGATTTTATCGGCTCTCTCCCCTTAATCTTTCATTAGCTGCCAAAGTTGATCAAGTCATTTCACAAAACTTACTTGAATAGTATCAGGCCAGGCTCCACTTCAATGTTTCCATTACTCCAACTTCTAGTCTTCTTCCTACTAACTGCAGGCCCTCCAATGCCTCTTTAACAACTCTCGGTAGTATTTTATTCTGGAGATTTTATTTGCCTGTAGAGTATCATTTCTCAGACCACGTTAATGGCTCTCAAGTCTTTGTCTCAAGTTCTACCTCCTCCCCAAATGCAGGACTCCATGGCTATAATAGGCTGAATAATGGCTCCAAGGATGTTCACTTGCTAATAATCCTCAGAACCCGTGCATAGGTTACCTGATATGGCAGAAAAGACTTCGCAGATGTGATTAAGTTAAGGATATTGAGGTGAAAAGAGTATCCTATATTATTCAAGTGGGCTTATGTAATTATAGAGTTCTTATAGAAAAAGAAGCAGAAGGATCAGAGTGAACAGGAGTAGGAGATATGACAACAGAAATAACAGATTGGATTCAACAAGGACGGGACCATGAGCCAAGGGTTCTCAAGATGACCTCTAGAAGTTGAGAAAGTTACAAAAACATTCTCATAGTCAGCAGAAGGAGCCAGTCTTGCTAACACCTTGAATTTAACCCAATGAGATCGATTGATTTCTGACCTCAAGAACTGTAAGATAATAAATGTGTTTTAAGATACCAAGGTTGTAGACATATGTTACAAAACAATAGGAAACTGATGTGGTACCTAATCTTGAAGATAATTTCCATCCAGATGATAATTGATAGTCCTAAAGTGAAACTTGTGTCTCAAAAAACAAATGTTATATTCAATTCTCTCTTACTAAAGAACACAAAAAGTTCCCCAAGTCTTGCTGCCTTTTTCTTCATCATGCCATTTTCTTTCATTGTCTTGTCTCATGACCCTCATTCAGGCACTAATCAGCTTCTGCTGGAACTACTCTTAACAGAGAATTCTTGTCTGATTCCTCTTCACCAAGCTTTTTCTACTTCAGTCTAACAAGTACATTTACATCAACTATCTTTAGGTTCCACATTTATCTCCTGCTCTCAAATTTTCAAAGCCTACTCATCACTTATCAAGTAAATTACAGATTGTTTAAGTGGCTATTCAAGAATCTCTTTATTTTCCAGTACTCATTTACATATATCCATTCTCTGAAAGGAAAAAATCATCCCTCTTCTGTTTCAAGGCATATAATGTTTTTGCATCATATGTGTTACATAATACTTTGTATATCATATCTGTGTTACATAATACTGTGAACTACTGTTTTAAGTATGAAACTGTTAAACACTAAATTGTAAGACTTTGAAAAAGGAAAAGCAAGACTGTCTTAATAATCTTGGATTTCCCATGCTTCATTTTTTTTTTTATTAAATTTTTTTTTCAATGTTTATTTATTTTTGGGACAGAGAGAGACAGAGCATGAACGGGGGAGGGGCAGAGAGAGAGGGAGACACAGAATCGGAAACAGGCTCCAGGCTCCGAGCCATCAGCCCAGAGCCTGACACGGGGCTCGAACTCAGGGACCACGAGATCGTGACCTGGCTGAAGTCGGACGCTTAACCGACTGCGCCACCCAGGCGCCCCCCATGCTTCATTCTATAGCATATTGACTGGAATAATATTGAATAATACTGATTGAGCCAAACAATAATAAAAAAAATTAAGGACAAAGTATGGTTATTTAATAAGTATCGACATAATTAATTTTTTGAGAGAAAACCAAAACATTGGAGCTGTGCAAAAAGGACAAGAAGTTTTTGTAATACTTTTCTATATCAAGAAATTATGCCTACTAAACATGAAGGAATGAGTAGAAGGAATGAGTAGATAAAAAATTTTAATATGTGTTGTATAGTGTTTTATCAGTTTATATACATACATATATATGTATGTGAGTTTGTGTGTATACACACACACACACACACACACACACAAACTCACATACATATAATACCAGGCACTGTGCTAAGTACTGTAGAATAAAAAATAAACAAAAAAAAACCGTATTTAAGTCAATACTCTGAAGGATCTTATAGTCTAGTGATTGGGGTTCCTGGTTTCAGGAAGCCATCTAAACTAAAGCCATCTAAACTAAACAGCTCCAATTAAAATGATTAATAGTATTTCCCTTCTGTTATACTACACACACACACACACACATACACACACCCGTATGAACACAAACACGTACACACACACATTTTTATTTATCATTTAAGGCATATATATCTCATTTTCACAAGATCCAAGTTTCCCATAACATTTTAGTGCTAAAATTGAGATTTTAAAAATGCTTAGTTTGATAGAGTTAAGTTATAAACCAAGTAAAGCCAAATAGGACAAAAATATAGAATGATAAGATCACTAGTTGATCTACATGTAACCTGACCTTTCATGCAGGAATTCCTTACATATTTCCACTAAGAATTTGCACAGTCTGTTCTTGAGGACTTCATAAGGGAGGGCACTCAGCCTCCCTGATAACAGTCCATGCCATCCTTAAAAAATACTGAGCTTCCAGATCATACCCTTTGGTAAATTTGGACTCCTTTTATTTAGAGTAAGAGAAGACTCGGATCAATAATGTCAGTATCTTTGAAAAATTATGAGCCTGTCTGGTCCAAGCATTAAAAACTGAAGACTGATGTGTAGTATTTATGCATGTAATCTCAACCCACGGGTGTGGAAATGCCTGCTGTAGGAAAATTGATTATGTCCTTTCACAAAGGAGGCCTGACAGCCATAGTCTTTCTCTTCTTTAACCATCTACAAACTCAATATTTCATCCCTTTCCTTACATAAGACTATTTAAAATAACCTTTTTATTTAAATTTGTAGAGATGTTATTCATAATTTTATATAGCTGGGGTATTGGAATCATATGATCAAAAAAATACCTCCTGAATAGCAGGGTCACAGATTTTTCTCATATTATGTTAAGGGTTATAAATACAATGCATCTTTATGTATTTTTTTTCTATAAATGATCATATATTTCTTATAAAACCTTAATCTGCATATTAGCTGGGAAATGAAAAGAAATATGTTTGTCCAATTTAGTAAACCCATTCCACCATGATAATTTTTGCAGGTTTTTAGGGATGAATCAGTTTCTCAGGTTTCTCCTATATCTTTTTCTCCCTACTCCAGTCCCAAATGGGAGTAGTCCTAAATGGCCTTATGTCAATGGAATTGAAGTGGTCCCTTGCCCTACTCTGACATCTGTATTCAAGTTTACAGTGACTGGTATCTGTCCAGGTGGGACTGTATTGGTCACCCTCCTGAAATTTCTGGTGGTGTCTAATAATGAAAATCATGACTAGCATAATGAATAATGTGTTTCCTCTCTGCCAACCCAGGTAAATTTCCTTTGTGTGTGTGGCACTCCCTTACCCATGTAAACCTCCAGAAATTTGGCTCACAGTTGGAATGGGTGAGGCACATGGGTCCCGTCACCTTCTTCCTCTACCTCATTTTCAAAAGTAATTTTATTTTCACAGATCAATTTTAAAAGGTTTTGATAGGCAGTTAGAGAGAAAGAAAACAATGCCCGTAATCTCATTACACATTGATGATTGTAGATAATATTTTGCTCTATTTCCATATGCGGAAGCAATGCAGAACATCTTGGTGATTAAGTAAATAAATACTTGTTCCACACCAGCGTGGTCGCCAGGCTCTGTTTTGTGTGGTAGGAATCTGTCAGTCAGTTACAATGACAATAGCAACAGCGACAGCATCCCCCATCCTTTGGGGGAGTCTACATTCTAGTGATCATCTTTAATGTTCAAATGTGCACTTGGTTTAAAAAATCTCCAATAAGAATTTTCATGTTATTATCTCATTTTATAACAACTATTTTATTTTAATACATGCATTGCATTCCATATAATGGATATAGGTTAGATTTTTAAAAATCATCTGCTTTCTATCCAATATTGAATGTTATGCATGTCTTTCATAATAAGAAATTGCATTATAAATAACTTGCATATTTGTTCATGAAGTTATTTTATTCTAGATTTGGGTTTTACTTAACCCCAAGTTATTACCAGAAGTCGAATTCACTGGGACTAAATGAATATACATTTTGAAGCTCCGACATATTTTGGTAACTTGCTTATTCAAATGTCCCTGTTCGTGTTTCTAATAGCAGCACACGAGGGTGTCCATATCTTTACACTGTTCCGGATAGAGTATTATATAATTTTTCTCCAGTTACCGTAGCTGCAAACTGCTGTGCCAGTATATTCTCTCTCTTCTGCATTTCTATTTTCTCTGTTGAGATCATCATGTCTCCTATTATTTTTTGTTTCATTTAAAATGGCTTATAATTTTTCTTTGTCTAATTAGCTACAGAAGTTGTCTTATTATAAATTTTAAGCTCTAAGGACATACAATGTTAATTGTACACATTTTTGCAGGTTGCTATTTTTCTTTCATTACGACTACCTCTTGATGTGGGAGATTTATTCTTATTTTTTGTTATGGAGGTACAGTCGACATAGAATGTTATGTTAGTTTCAGGTGTACAACATGGTGATTTGACAGTTCTGTACATTGCTCAGTGCTCAGCATGGCGAATGTACTCATCATGTGTCACCATACAGTGTTACTACAGTATAATGTATACATATGTTCTATGATTATGGCTATCACATATATACATATATATATATATTTATATATAGTCAGTATATTGACTCTATTCCCTATGCTGTCCTTTTCATCTCCATGACTATTTTAGAACTGAAAATTTGTAACTTTCTTAATCTCCCTTTCCTACTATGGAAATAGATAAATGGGAGTTTTATTGTTATTATCATTGTTATCACCAGAACTACCACTAGCACAGGTGGTGTTTTCATGTAGTCAAGTCTGCCAATCTCCCGGGGTGCTGATTTCTAGGCTGGGATGTCATATTTTCTGTTTATGTTCACTGAATATTCTCAGCGTTGAAGCTTTTAAAAATTTATTACATTTATACTAAATCGGGAATCAGCATCAGTGTTAGTATGAGGTATGACTCGAAGAAGTTTTTTCCCCTTTTCACAATCTAACCAATTCTCCCGGTGCTTTTAATTTACTACTTTCTAACTCATCAATTAATATGGCTCTTCTCATGACAAAATTGTTATCTAGTGTAAAGATAGCCCTTTGGAAGCAGACACAAGTCATATTTTAATATTGTGTATGCTCCTAACGGAATTTTTTTTCTCTGAGTATTTTATTGTCATTGATCCTTTAGTAATAAGTGAGTAAAAGGACACTGTCCAACCATCATGTGAGTTAATGAGCCCTGACAGTTAAGAGTGGAGGTGCCATAACAGCTTTAATAACCTTCACATCTATATCTTAGTATATAAAGAAGACAATTATAAAACATTGAAAGGGTGAGATGTAATCAATTGCATGTAACCATTGAACTCAATGCGAATTTATTTTATTTGTTCATAAATTTTTGTTTAGTGTTTATTTTGAGAGAGAGATACCAAGTGGGGGAGGAACAGGGAGGGAGAGAGAATCCCAAGCAGGCTCTGCGCTGACAGCCTAGTACAGGGCTCCATCTTGAGAACCGTGAGATCATGACCTGAGCCAAAATCAAGAGTCTGAGGCTTAACTGACTGAGCCACCCAGGGGCCCATTGTTCATAAATTTCTGTAGCTTTTTCCATTCCCAAAGTCTCTTTAGTATCCTTCTTATCACTTGTAATAAAGATTCCCATTCCTTGTGTGACATATGACTGCTGACAGATTTCAGGCGCCACCACTCCCCTTTTCTGTCTGGGCAATATGAAAGAAAGAAAGACTGAGTGTCCCCTCCTAGTAGAAGTAGGAATGCCAAGCCAACCCAGCCCCATCTCAGAAACTAACCAAGCTTGGGTCCCTAGTCACCATAACACGTAACAACACCCCAAGCCAGTTGCCTCTCCCTTGTCTCAAGCCGTGTTTGGACGTGCTTGGGAAAAAAACATTGTCTCTTCCTTCCTTCCTTTCCTCCCTCCCTGCCTTCCTCTTTCTTTTCTTTTTTTTCCTTCTCTTTCTCTTTCTTTCTTCCTTCCTTCCTTCCTCCCTCCCTCCCTCCCTCCCTCCCTCCCTCCCTCCCTCCCTCCCTTTTTCTTTCTTCTTTCTTTCTTTCTTTCTTTCTTTCTTTCTTTCTTTCTTTCTTTCTGAGAGAGAGCACACAAGCAGGGGAAAGGGGCAGAGGGAGAGAGAAAGAGAATCTTAAGAAGGCTCCACGGTCAGCATGGAGCCTTATGTGGGGGGTCGATCCCATAATCCTGGGACATGACCTGAGCTGAAATCAAGAGTCTGACACTCAACAGGCTGAGACATTCAGACACCCTGAAAACATTTTCTTCTCCTCTTAGTGCATGTGTGACATTATCAGTATCAAAATCCAAGCCAATTATGGGGTCCATCCTGCCTCTGTGCAGGGAGTACAACACACTCAATTTGATTTCTATTAATAATAACATAGGTTCAATTATGACCCATCGGTTGATATCGCTGATTACTAAATGTAAATCATCACTTTTCCAAGCAGTTGGACTGCTTTCCTTTTTAAAAATTTAAAATGATTTTATTTATTTTGTCTTATTTGTTCTTTTCAGAAGGAGAAAAAGTCTGAGAAATCATTTGGATATTTCTTCTTTTGTACAAGGAAGAGAATAGTAATAACAAAAATAATAGCAAATAGACATTAATGAGGAGAGAAAATGAGGATTTAAGTGACCCATACACACACTCATAGATATGTAGAGAAATCAATACATAAGATGAACTTAGATAATTGCAAAGAATTATTAGTGGTTTTAAAAAAAAGAGAGATTGACAATAATGTGTATTTCATAGAGCCTTTGGGCAAAGAAGGGCACAATAAGAAGAGGCAGCAAAAACATTTTACAGTTGGAATTAAAAAGTCTGGGCATATTACCTGAAGCTAAGCTGGAAATACTTAGCTTTTTTTTTTTTTAATTTTTCCTTCTTTTCTTATTTTTTTCTTCCTTTTTTATTTTCACATGTGTGGCCTTTATTCTATGAGTGGCCTGAGTCCACTTACTGGAAAATGCAACAAAATGGTAAGGTTTGCGGTCTTGCTACAATTTCCCTCAAAACTGTGTCTATACTAAGGGATAAGAAATTTCAAAATTTAGAACTGAACCTTAAAACAGCATTTTATTGTCACTTACCATAACACCCTTAGAAAGATGGATGTAATTTCAGTTCAAATCCCAAGACCAATATTCAGAAGCAGAGATCTGAAAATAACCAATCTGATTTCACCCATTCTCTCCTCTTTGAAATTCAAGTATTAGTTCAAGTGTTCTTAGATGCATGTTTCTAGTCCTCATCTTCTATTCAGCCCCAGCCAACATCTTTAACATTTTGTACTGCCTTATGTCCCTTGGAGGAATCGTAGATGTAACTGTATAAATAGACAAACAGTAATTATATAAGTAAAGAGCATCATAACTTGGTCCATTACTTTTCTTGGTGCCAGTACTTCATATCAGTTAATTTTTAATTGGAAAAGGAGACAGTCTCTATTTCCTTCTCTTTCTACTCTTCTAAATCTGTTTCCATTAGTTCTAAGGAATAAAGTACTCGTGCCTATGGACATATGACTCAAAGCTTAGGTGAAACCCCATGTCTGAAAGCTTTGTTTAGTGTTTGCTTAAAAATTGTAGTTCTTAGGTGTTGAATCAATATATCATACACCTGAAACCAATATTACACTCTATGTTAACTGTAATTTAAATAAAAACTTTAAAAAAGGCTGTGGTTCCTGAAATGTAAATGTGATTGATTGGTTTAGAAAACTAAGAGGTTGAAGAGAGGTTGGGGTAGGAGATAAATGGGAGAAACCAGTGACTTTATATTAAAGTTAATTTTGTCTTGTTACACAGTGGCTTTGCTCTTCAACCAGGCTGAACTTGACTGATTCCCCTCTACTGTAGAGATCAGATAGTTCTTCATTATGCAAGTTCAAGAAGAGTGGTTTGTTGTAACCTTATGTCAGGCATTGTCTATATATGTTTGAATCTTCGTATGTTATAAAGATGAGATATTGATATATGGATATATGGATATATATTCTAAAAATATTGTTCTATTATTTTCAAATATTTTATGAAGTAAAGTTGTGAAGTCGTCCAGTGGTATCCACAAGAGAAGATAGTTTTTATTATTGAAAAGTTACTTTTCAAGTTTTGCTTTCTTTTTTCGACCAAATGTAAGATATGGGGAGAGAAGAGGATTGTATTTTCAAACTGTCACTTAGATACTAGTTTGGGAATTGCTGATTTTGTAAAATAAAAAGAAAAAGTTTGGTTAAATAGTCACATGCTCTGCTTTAGAACATGTTGGAGCCTTAACCTGGGGATTTGAAAAATAATTTTACTAAGGGAAACAAAAGCAAAAATGAACTATTGGGACTTCATCAAGATAAAAATCTTCTGCACAGCAAAGGCAATAATCAACTAAACTAAAAGGCAACCTAAGGAATTGGAGAATATATTTGCAAATGACATATCAGATAAAGACTTAGTATCTATAAATCAAAACTGTGATGAGATACCACCTCACACCTGGCAGAATGGCTAAAATTAACAACTTCAGAAAATAACATATATTGACAAGGGTGTGGAGAAAGGGGAACGATCTTACACTGTTGGTGAGAATGCAAACCGGTGTAGCTACTCTAGAAAAACAGTATGGATGTTCCTTAAAAAGTTAAAAATAGTACTACCCTCTGATCCATCGATTGCATTACTAGGTATTTATGCAAAAGACACAAAAATACTGATTCAAAGGGGCAGATGCATCCTGATGTTTATAGCAGCACTATAAACAATAGCCAAATTATGGAAAGAGCCAGAATGTCCATTGACTGATGAATGGATAAAGAAGATGTGATGTATATTTAATGGAATATTACTCAGCCATCAAAAAGAATGAAATCTTGCCACTTGCATTGATATGGGTGGAGCTAGAGAGTGTTATGCCTAGTGAAATAAGTCAGTGAGAGAAAGACATATACCATATGATTTCACTCATATGTGGAAATTAAGAAACAAAACAAATGAACCTAGGGGACGAGAACAAAAAATGAGAGGCAAGCAAACCATCGGAGTCTCTTAACTATAGAGAACGAACTGAAGGGTTGATGGAGTGGAGGTGGGTGGGGGATGGGCTAAATGGATGACGGGCATTAAGGAGGGCATTTGTTGTGGTAAGCACTGGGTGTTGTATGTAAGTGATGAATCACTAAGTTCTACTCCTGAAACCAGTTATTACCCTATATGTTAACTCACTAGAATTTAAATAAAAATTTGAAACAAACAATAAAAATTAAAATAAAATTTTATTACTAGTTAAAAAAGTAAGAAAAAATAATTTTACCAGTCTTACCTTGGGACCCTCATTAATTTTCCTTCTCACTACACAATGAGAATTGTTATACCTATGCTCTCTCTCCCTCTTTCTAAGAGAAAGAGAAGGGAAGAGAGAGAGGGAGAGAGAGAACCTTAAGCAGGCTCCATGCTCAGTGTGAGCCTGATGCAGGGCTTGATCTCATGAGCTATGAGAGCTACAGTAAATGTTTGGAGCAGTGGGTAAGATATTTTGGGGTTATTAAAATATTCAAACTCTCATGATGTAGTTTCTAAGAATTGAACTGAAGAATATAGTGAAGGAAAGAAAACTAACAGGGAATATAAACATCATAATGTTTCTCATATTAAAAAATATTTTTCACTCAAATCACTTGAAATTTAGAATATTGTCATGACATGAAGAAATGAAGCCTCTAAAATTTCACATATGCTACTTAAAATCTACACAAATATCACCTTTTTAGGATAAAGACAGGAGGAGATAAAAAAGAGAATGGCTTGTGAATATGATAGGATTTTAATAAAATCTTTTAACTTTTTCTATATAGTAGTGTTGGTACAATAGTATAGTAGTGTTTGCAAAAGTAAGTTCTTGTATTACTATAATTATGTAAATGAAAAAAATCGTGTCACTCATTTCATTTTGGTGACTGGGAAAGTTATATTAGTGAGGGGTTGTTCCCTGAAGTGACAGGTTTAGGATATTTCTGACCAGCAGGATTGGTTTTCCTTAAGCTCAAAAATTCATGCATGTCCAAATACAGATGTAGTTAAGCATGTGATTAAGAGTGAGCAAGTGAAAGCATTTCCTTTAAGAAATTGCTCTTTCAGAGGCAGTTGGTTTTTGTAAACTTAATCTGGGATGGCAGAACCCTGAGGAGTAACTGATGAGGTAAAGAAAGCTCCAGAACCCTTAGCAATATTCCACCCCCATCTGCCATCTAGAGTAAAGGATGATTGGAAATGGGGGCCCCCATGATGTCTTAGAGGATTGGAAGAGAACTGTGGTCATCCACATATCTGAGCACCATGAACAGACTAGCTACAGGATCAGTGCACCCTGCCGTAAAAAGCCAGCTGCAATGAAACACTTTTGAATGGAGAAGCATCTGGAGGTTGAAGATATCAGAGAAGCTTCCCGCTGGTCTGGAAATCAGTACTGGAGCATCCTTTTTTGGGCAGAGATAGGGGTGGATTGAGATATGCTTTCAATGAGGAGGAAGAGAGTATGGAAGGAAGACTAAATCACTTAAGTGGAGAAGGGCTAAAGTTATTGGTTTTCCTTTCAGAGGAGATCAGTTATGCCTGAGGAAACAGAACCTACAAATAACCAAAGCACTCCTTGGTAGGGGCCTTACGCCCACCACCATTTTTGCAAGGTAACTTTGCCGTGCATTCACTATCTACCTGAGTGATGGCTGCTGTCTTCTATGTTGGTTTATTTTCTGTCTCACCTTTGCTCATCTGTGATGATCTGGAAAGTGGACAGTAGCATGAGAAATCACCTAATCTTAAGAAAGAGGAAAATGCAACCCATTAAATTATTGCCTAAAGTGAGATTAGAATTTCTTGACTTTTAAAAGACTGGGCTGGAGCAAACCTAGATATCAAGAAAAATTCTCTTCAGTAAGAGCCGATATGATAAAACCTGAAATTATGTATCATGGGGAATAAGTTGTAGGTAGGTTGGTGGTTGGTAGACATAAGGTATACATTTTATTCTAGTTTTGGATCTTATCAAGATCATGAGGCTATTTTCTCAAGGGGGGATAACATGTCCTACCTAACAAGTCTCTCTATTAGATGGGGAATGTGATGGAGTAAGGGGAATGGCAAAAGAAAGACATTGATTTGGAAGGGGAGGGGCACTTGCTTGCTGGGCGCAGAGAGGACTGAGTAGTTAACTGTCAGTGGCAAAAATAACTGCCATCCTGGGAGGTGAAAGTGTGGGGAGGGGGACAGAATGGAGCACACATCAGAGCTCCGTGGGCAAAAGCTGCTCTCATGAGGAAGCCACACTGTTTCTGACCCAATCTAAAGAGTGGCCTGGTGAACAAGGCGCTCTGTGCTTTTTGGTTCCTACCAGTGATGGCTGGGAATAAAGAAGGTTAGAACAAAAGAAAACATCTCGCTTCCCTGCCAATTCCAGGCTTTCACCAAAGCTGAGGTCTGCATTTGCAAGTCTCTAGCACTGTGCCTGAGAATTTCTAACTATTCAATACCTGTGTGTGTGTGAAAACGTAAAATTTTGTTCTCCATTTTTTTTCTTCTCAGTTAACCTGGCTATAAGATGATTCCTGTGCTATAGCTGCTGGAGGTAGCCTGATCAAAAAACACCGCAATTGTGGAGATGATTGATTCTTCTTTTTATCACCTGTAATACCCCTATCTTTCCTCCATGTAACCATTAAAGGGAGCAGTTGTGTACAAAATGTATTATACACAGGTCCCACGCAGAGGAGTTAGAGGGAGGATTTAATACACAAGAAAAGAGGTTCCTGGTGTCCTGAGGGGCAGTTCCCTCCCTGCTGGCTACTTGAGTGGGCTAATCTTCAGCCCCCAAATGAGGCCTATATGGAAAAGGATGACATCGAGCAAAGGGCATAGGTGGAAACTCCCTCCCTACAACACATCATCTGCTACTCTCAGCTCAAAGGTTTAAAGAGAGCAAGAAGATTTACTTCAGATGGTCCGTGTCCCTGTCACCATCCCCATCTCCATTTCTGACAGGAGTGTACAGGGAGGTGAAAAGAAGGTGGCTGTCATTGGGAAACAAGGTAAGGGCTTGAGGATTAAGACGACAGCTTTGAACTGGGCTCAGCAAGCTCACTGCTTCCAATAGAGGTCCTGCCATGTCTTCAGTGGCCAAGTAAAACTCTCAGCTTGCTGTTCTCTGGTTTCCTAGGATACTGGAGTTTTCTTGTGAATTACTGAGGATAATGCAATTTAACCTAAGGAAGAAACATTTGTAGGAACTTATCAAGGTTATCGTGAAGCTGGGTTTTGCTATTTCCCGTTCTTTACTAGGACCATGTGTGCAAAAGGGACTTGCTGTTAAGCAGAAGATATTAAGAAAAGTGGTGGAGAGAGAAAGATACTAGAATGCTTGACAAAGAGAATCAGAAGGCCTGTAGATTACATGGGGGCAGGGGATAAGAAAATATAGCTATGATTTCAAGTGGGACTCTGGATAGATAAATTCTTCAGATAAAAATCTGGGTATCAGAAAGCATGCTGGGGTAAACACAGGGTGAAATGTCACTCAAGAATTAAATGTAGAGCATCCCCTTGCTTCCCAAACCATCTTTCAACATGGCCACTTCTTATACATACAATGGCTATGGGGCTTGGGGAAAGTCACTCTAGTTGCTGGTTAGGTTAAATTCTGAAAAATATTCCACCAAAAACAAAAAAGTAGCATGAAGATCAAACATAAAGAGTAAAATAAAATAGAAGAACTTGTTACATAGTGTATACAATCTCACCACTTTTGTAGTCATTATACTTTAGAAGCTGAGGATGTCTGAAATTTAACCTAAGAATTTCTTTTAAGTGTGTATCAGCTGAGGATTTTCCCCATTTGTTCTCTGGGTCCTGTCTTGAGAGAACCATTTCTACTCTCACTGTTCCAGGGGCACCTGGACAGAAGTAAATAATAAGGGAACAGATAGTAATTTAACAAGGAATTAGAACAGTGATGTTCAGGTACAGACTAGGAATCACTCTGTCTCTAACGGAACAGCAAAAATGACAGAAACCACTAAGATAACGAATGATCAAACAGGAGAAAGAAGGTTCAGAGGACAAAGAAAAGAGAAAGGAAGGGGTGGGAGTTCTAGGAAAGAGGAGCATAGCCCCCTCCAGAGGAGAGGTAGGGTTCTAAGGACAGAGCTGAGCTGCCACAGGCTGAAACAGAGGGTGACTGTCAGGCCTTCACGACCTCCTGACGGAAGGGTACTGGGTCTGGTGTGCTGAGCTGAGTCAGGTTGGCCTTTGCTATCACCTGGATAGGAGAAAAGAAAGACAGCAAGCACTGTGTCCAAATGGCATTCCTATAGATGAGAAAATCAAAGTAAAAGACATGTTTTCTTTCTCCTCAGATAATACATACATAGGAAATTAAATGGTAGTGAATGAATAATGCTAAAGGCTAGAAAAAGTTGTAGAGAAGCAAAGAGAGGCTGAGAGCTGAGCCACCGCAGAGGAGATGCCCATCATTGCTGGATAATTTGTAAGTCCCTCCTAAGTGGGAAATCTAAGCCTATCTAGAAATCTGATTTCAGCCCCTGATTAGAATGCTTATCTCAGCTCAGAGATGTTCCTGGAAAAGTAATGAGGCACTGGCTTCCATACAGATTTTTATATCCAGGAAGAAAATAAAATTAATGGCGTACAGAAACGTATAACGACTCGACAATTATTTCTGAGAATATTTAGTCTCAATATTTCTTAAGATCTCAGAATTAAGTCAGGTATCCTGGAAATTTCAACTGTCATTGAGTGGGGAGTTATCTTGTTTTAAAACCTGCTACCCATGTGGAACTCAGGTGTATATGGAAATACATGTAATTGATTGCTTAATCTTAACATTTTTGTCCCAGCTCTCACAGTTCAAGTGTTGTGAGAAACAGTTATTGATTGTAGAAGCCAAAGGACTGGACAGTGTCTTCTCTTTCTAGGAGTACTTGACTCTGCAGCGATCTTGAACCCCCTTGAAAGAAAAGGACTTCTCAATTTTCTTGTGCCTCTTGCCAAGAATCTCTGAGGATTTCTGAGATTGATCACTTAGATGTTTGCCTGCTTTATGCGTGCTTTCCATGTTTACATCCTTAAAGTAATTGAGGCTTAGAGACCAGAATGTGCCTGGGCCTCAAGAGCATGGAAAAGGCAGCCTTGAGTTACAGACTGGCAGAGACTGGCAAAGAACCGAAGGCTCCCCTACCTTGTGGTGTCCCACTGCATTTGCCCCCAAAGATGAGATTGCCTTTGCTATCAAAAGAAGCAGAAGGGGCTTAGATTTGATATTTCCAATTCGTGTCTTCGGTTGTCTGGAACCAGGAAGAAAGATGTGTAGTCCCTTCCTTGGGAACAAGGCCATAACGTCCCTAGATGGGAAGAGGGCGACCAAGATGCCTCGGGGTGGGAAGGTCACGGAGCATCCCCCAGCATAATGAGGCTCAGGACTTGAGGTTGTAAACAGGACGTCTTTGAAACAGGTAACTGAGACAGTTGGAAAAGGGGAAAATTTACCTATCTCTAACGATAGAAATTGTCTGTTACTGGCTTCTGCAGGAACCAAAACTCTTACATGTTACGGATACCTGAGTACTGGTCACAGTAAGAAAGGATCAGATTTGTTAGAGTTCTGCTATTAACCAACCTGCTCTAAAACTGGTTTTCTTAGTAAAATGTTTTATCTTTGCAGATTTTGGAAACAGGGCCGAGAATGGGAATCTGATTTTCTGGCAAAAAACCCTAATCTATAATAAGAGGCTATGTTACCTTAGCCCAACAGAGGTCTATATCCTGAAATCATAAAGGTTCAGAAGACCAGAATACAAGCCCAGTGTTCAGGTCAAGAGAACAAGATCCTTGGAATCAGACACACTGGAATAAAAATTGAAATTCTTTCACTTATTATTAGATCTTATATGATTTTCTTGCTTTCCTATACCTCACTGTTCTCATTTGCAAAACAGGGATAATGATAGATACAAGTACTTGTAACTGTAAAATGTATCACATATGTACCTAAAATACTTCACTCAGTGTACTGCATAGAGTACATTTTCTTTTTTTTTTATTAATTTTTTTTTTATTTTTGAGAGACAGAGCACAAGTGTGGGAGGGGCAGAAAGAGAGTGAGACACAGAACCCAAAGCAGGCTCCAAGCTCCAAGCTCCAAGCTGTCAGCATAGCCCCCCGCAGGGTTTGAACCTACAAATCGTGATATCATGACCTGAGCTGAAGTCAGACACTTAACTGACTGAGCCACCCAGGCGCCCCCATACAGTACATTTTCTAAACTGTAGCTATTTTATTAGTAGTCCTAAAATGCTCTTCAGAGTATTATTTCCAGAAATGGTTATTATATGTCATAATTCTTTGATAACATAAGATGAGATTTTAGGTGGCAAACGGGAATGGTGAGAGATATGGGAACAATCTCTCAGGTGGAACCTGACTGAAGAATCTGGTAATGGTGGGACTTGAGGAAATAGATTCAAGTCTGAAGGCTCTTTGTATGATTGCAGAATCCTATTTTGGAGGATACGTACAGGAACAGAGGAACTTACAAGTAGTCAAATTTTAGTATCCTGTAAAGGAATTCAACAGCATTTGTGATGTGGATGAGCATAATCATTAACATTTTAATTTAGATATGCACTTTACAAATTATAAATAAAATCAGGATGCTCGTAGTTTATGCACGTACTTCTAATTCACTGAATATAACATAGATAATATTAAGGGAATTCACTATTATTCATATGAATGACTTTAATGCCTGTATAATATACATACTGTTTAGTGCCGTCTATATACAGTCACCCTCCTAGAACAACACAATCATGGTCCCTGTTCTCAAAGAGCTTACATTCTGTTGTAGAAGACTGACTATACAATTAGTTAAGAAGTAGTCTTTGTTATTAAGGAAATAAAAATCTGTTTGGTCATCAGTGGCCCTTTTTCTTACTCAAGTGTATGCTGACTTCCCATCCTCCCTTTGTCCTATTATTTCCTTCATAATCTACTCTGACAAACAATTGATACATTACTCTCTTTTTTGGTAACTTCTAAATATCCCAAGCAAAAAGTTGATCTTGTGTGTGTGTATATATATATGCATATATGTTAAACATTGCATATATGCATATATGAATTAGAAAACAAGTATATATGTATATATAGTTATACATAACATTAAACATATATATGAAACTATATACAACTCACTTGCTGTGTGGGTGTGCGTATCTAGGTTGGTTGAAGACATAAGAGATTTTCCTTAGATTTAACTTCCCATTCTAAGAGCTTAACTGTTTTATTCACAATAATAGTTTTTTATTGTTGAATGAAAGCTTTGCGATTCATTATAAATGATCAAATAAAATACAATAATATTCTGATGTGATAGTATGTAAGTTTTACCTATCTCTACACTTTTAAAAGATTTTGTGAAGCCAGCTAAAAAAATAAAGCCAGCTAAAAAAAATGGTTAGAAAAAAATATATTTTAAAGCAAGAGAGAATATCTCTTATGAACTTAGTAGAGAGCAGAATGCTGTGTCCACTGCCCAAGGACTTCTTCAAATTTGTTATCTACCTATAAGGTCACACAAAACCAGTTTTAAAAAATCTTGATCTGATATATGCCTATAAAGAAGAAAGGATGACAGTCCTCAGCAGTCACAGCAATAACTTAATTTACTTAAGAGAGAGAGATAAATGACAGGTGGAAAAAATTTCTGTCAAGCTGGGGAGACCTTGAGATAAAAGTGAAACTTTTTTTTTTTTGGAATCAAAGGTCAGATCCTTAGTACTTTTAAGAAGCCCTCCTTGATGGTTTCTTTTCATTTCTAGGTGTCAAAATGAAATTGGGTGACTCTGGAATTTCCTCTCAGTTTTAATGAAATCAGAATCTCAAATAGAGGAGGCAGAAAGACCAAGAAGTTTGAAAACTGCTAAGCATTAGGTTCAAATTATGGATAATTTTAAAATAAGTTAAATACCTTTGTCTTTACTTTGACGACCTATTGTCGATATTGGGAAATTTCTACAGTCCTTGAACGTATACTAGATTTGGTTAAACTATGTGAAATTATTACAGCATGTTTATTCACTCTAAGCTTGTCATTGGCTATTATGTGTCATTGTGTACCATTCTGGGTCTTAATATTTTAGTGGAATGGAGTAATCATTCAAATCTCAAAAATAATTATGCACTGTGATCAATGTCATGAAGGTTAAACACAGAACACTGTGGACAACAGAATGGGAATAAATGTGTTACTGATTTCAGGAAAATTCTTTTTAAGAAAATGAACCTCAACAAAAATGGATAATATAGCTGGAGCACAGGCAAGAGATTGTTAGGGACCATCTTGGCTCACACTTGTAGGCCATGAAAAGGATTTTATTTTTTATATAATAAATCAGGCAGAGTTTTAAGCAGTGCTTTGACTTTTTGACCCTGTTTTAATAAAATCTTTATGCATAAAAAAACTAAGACAAACAGGGTAAAAGTCTCATTTGAAGCTCAAGAATTTTACAAAGGAAAACGACACATTAAGCAAAATGAATAATCTGTAAATTACCTCTAATTAAAAACAAAACAAAACAAAAAACTTTGGCTTCTGAATATGTCCATTTCTGCCTATTGAATTTAAACCTCTATAGTGAATAGTAAGAGGTAAAACTAGAGATGCACAATCATCCCAGAAAACAAACGTTGCAGGGAGCAGGAGAGCATAGCGGGAGATCTCCAAGAGTTACAGTCCTGAAATATTAACTATCCAGATAAAATAGACATTCCTTTTTTTCAGTTATTGGTATTTAATTACAGTATTATTTGGAAGAAAAAAAAGACTTTGGAAACCTATGTTTCTCAATAGAACTAGTAGGTGACTCTCAGTCCTACAACCCCCTCTCAAGTGGGCCGTCCAGTGTAGCTTTCAGGCTTCAAGCACTCAAGGGACATTTAAAGATAGTTGGTCATTGGGGCGCCAGGATGGCTCAGTTGGTTGAGCGTCCGACTTCGGCTCAGATCATGATCTTGCAGTTTGTAAGTTGGAGCCCCGTGCGGGGGCTCCGTGCTGACAGTTCAGAGCCTTGACCTGCTTTGGATTCTCTGTCTCCCTCTCTGTCTGTCCCTACCACTGCTCGCTCTCCCTCTCTCTCTCTCTCTCTCTCTCTCAAAAATAAACATTAAAACATTCTTTAAAATAGTCACATACTTGACCATTAAGTAAACCTCAACAAAACCAAAGGATGGTATCATCAAAACACAACAAAATTTGGGAGCGACAACTAAAATCATATGCAATATGTATTATAGAAGCATTTTTAATATTAAGTACTTCTAAATGATTCCTAAGTCAAAATATAATGGAGAATTTAAATATTTTGAATTGACTCACAATAAAAACACTGTCAATTGTGGGATATAGCTAAAGCAAATAAATAGGGAAACTTTTAACTTTAAATGTATAAAAAAAGTTTAATAATAATCAGTGAACTGAGTTTCAACTTAAGGAAAAGAGCAATAGAGCAAATCCAAAAAAAATATAATGTAAAATAGACATTCTTGAAAGTCTTAATCTGTGTCCATATGATATTGTCATTCCTATTATTTTCTTTCTTTTGAATTTCCATATCATATATTACAATCATAATGTGTTTAATCCATTTCTAATTAAAGGCCATCACTAAAACAGTGAAAGTGTGTTATTAGGAAATGTGAGAGCAGACAAAATTGAACTATCTTAGGCCTTTAACGAAATCACATTTAACTATACCTGTGCTTTGTCACCGTATTTCCCTTCTATTACATATGTACTCTTAGTAGCCAGAGAAGAATGCCATGTTTGCAGAACTTGGGGAGTTTCTTATCTACCTTCCCCTTTTGCTCTTACTTTCTTTTTCCCATAAATATTCTGCCCTACCACCAGATCCATTGCCGGGTATAAGGGTGTATTTCCACAGGTCAGCCACATTTTCTCAAACAGTTCAGTTAAAATTTCAAATACATGCTTGGAAGATTATAAAATTACATTAGGTATGTGGTTATAGTTTTAATAACATAAAGGAATCAGGAAACAATCATTACGGGCCGCCTGGGTGGCTTAGTTGGTTTAGTGTTCGATTCTTGATTTTGACCTAGATCATGATCTCACACTTAGTGAGTTTGAGCCCCACTTGGACCTGTCAGCGTGAAGCCTGCTTGGGATTCTCTCTCTCTCTCTCTCTCTCTTTCTCTCTCTATCTCTCTCTCTGCCATTCCTGCACTCTCCCTATCTCAAAATGAATAAACTTTAAAAAATAAAAAAGTATTGTCTCACTTCTAAAAAATAATCATCTTTTTAAAAAAATATTTTGAGAGAGAGAGAGAGAGAGAGAGAGAGAATGAGCAGGGGAGGGACACAGAGAGAGAAAGAGGATCAGAAGTGGGCTATATGCTAACAGCAGAGAGCCAAATGCCAGATACCAGGCTCAAACTCATGAGCTATGAGATCATGACCTGAGCTGAAGTCAGACCCTTAACCCACTGAGCCATGCACACCCAATCATCATTAGCTTTCAATACTATACTTTAATACCTATGATAACAACTTTTTTTCATTGACCAACTGCCATGAGTCAACTTGTGGCATTATGATTTTAATTAACTTTGTGATGTAATACTGCCATTTTTTCTATAAGGAAATGGAGGTCAGGGACTTTATTTTACTTGTCAAACTAGTTATACAGCCTAGATTTGAAGCTAGGTTTGTCTTCTTTCATTGTACCGTTCATCATACCTTTAACTTTCAATTTGGATTACACAATTCCTTTGGATTCCACTCTATTTCCATCAAGCTTGTGTCTTTAACTCCATGCCTTTTCTTATTCTCTTATTCATTTTCATCATTGACTGTTTTCTGTTTCTGGACATAGGCATGAGAAGGTCTCCTACACTTAATCATGCACTGGCCATGATTTTCATTGTAACTTATGAAACTGTTGCTCTGATTCTTTGCCCATCTCTAACTAGACATAGTCATAGAACTGTATATACCATTAAATAAATGTATCCCCAAAATGTGTTACATAGACCACTACTACTCCAATGAAGTGTTCCTTAAAAATGAGATGTGAAAATTAAATAAGTTTAAAAAATTCGGCTTTATATATACCTTTCTTCATGTCAGTTTATCTCCAGTAAACATTGGCATATTAGATTGTTATAGACATCATATAGTAAAATATTTCACCCAACTTAAAGAAAACTTTGATCATAGAGAAATGTTGCTTATTTGAAAAAAAAAAAAAGTTTCCTAGATTTCTCTCTCTGCTCTCCTTACTGGTACCCCTTGGCGGTACGCTCAGAGTTTATTGAGCTCACATTACTACATGGGTTGGAGAAGGTTAGAAATAGTTATCTGAAAGACATATGTCTTTTTTTATGTGTGTGAGTATATACTTTCCATGCATTGCCATAACTTGTAAAGTTTCTGTATAACCATGGGAAATTAAACATTTAACATTCATTAGATTTCTATGCATTCACAACCTATTCACCTAGTTAATACAAGTATTTTAGATGTCACAAATGATCTTCAAGTTGCTTTCCCATTTATTTTATCTTTATTTATTTATTTTTTTTCAGTTTGCTTCAAGAAAGAGAAGTGGAGGCAGGGGCAGAGAGAGAGAGTGAGAGAGTCAATCTTAAGCAGGCTACAGGCTATTGTCCAAGAGTCAGATGAGCCATGCAGGTGCCCCTTCCATGATCCTAAATGTGTGTTTTCTGAAGGGGTAGAAAATTGAGGGTTATTTTTGAAATGCGTATGTTATGCTCAAGCTGCTACACAGGAAACATGAAAAATTACAAAATGAACAAGGGGCAGTTATCTCTCTCAAACATATTTGATTTCTGACACAAGAGTAATCTGTCCTGGGAGCATTATCAAAATAATTATAATCTTTTTATATTTTTCTTTTGACAATAGCAAAAAAATGACTCAAAAATCAATAAACAACTAGACCAGCAATCTAGGTGTTGATTGATTTAGAAACTATTTATCTCTACATAATTCTACGCAAACAATTATTGCCTAAATATATGCAAACTCAAATCCAAGATTCCACCAAGAGAATTATTGATTTCTATGAAAAAAGAGAATATGTGCGGCAGGGCATGACCAACTAGATGTACTTCTTCTGAGCAATTGACAGGTCATGACCCTTCTCTGTGGAGATCTGTGCGAAGCATTCATGTAAATTCTATTGCATTTGTGACTGGTCACCCATAGAAAATAATTGTATATGTCTGAATGTGAAGTGATCTCATCATCCTATTAAACATGGCTTGAGAATAAACCATAACTCTAGTGAAGTTTACTCTACAGCAAGATGCACAAAAATACGCAGGAAGGCTTTTTCGCAGTGTTTGAGAGAGAAGTATAAATAGTTGAATCTTGCATGAGAAATAATTCACCCAGTCTACAGAAAGGCTCAAGACAAGATACACTTAGACAGTAATGTTGTTTAAGTACTTACTCTTTGGAAACAATGGTCAAAAAGAAATACACTTATTCCAAGAGAAAGGAAGAAGACAAAGTTCTCTTAGTGGGTTGAAGTGGGCCTATAGCTGCTTTTAGCCATGTATGTTTAATCCAAGAGAAATGTTCACAAGGGTCTAGAGTAGAGAAACACTGGAGGTAGGGAGGCAGTCTAAGACGCCAGTAGAGACCACAGCATCTCTTACTATTGTTATAATAAAGGTAACTCTGTATAATCTCTTCCTTGATTTGTACTAAATGTTCTGTTGTTAATTGTATACCATTCATAGGTAGAAACAAAATGGTAAGTGATTGATTTGAGCCAGAGGAGCTCATTTCCGCATATTTGGATTCAGTAGGTCTTCATAATTCATGCATATATTCATATGAATTATTCATATATGTATATAATTTCTTTATATGATATTGATAGTTTGATATAGTATATACTGAGTAATTATTTGAAATAATGGCAAAGTTGTCTGATATAAATGTTATGTTTTTAAGTCTATTATTTGATCACCCTTATAAAAAGATCTTAAAATTGATCCTACATTTTTTTTAAATTAGGCAATATCCTGTATAGTTTTCTCACTACATAAATAGCAATTATATTTATTTATCACTCATGTTATCATCCATGTAGTATTTTCACCTCCTCCTTTTCATATACTCATTAAAAATTTTTTTGCTACTTGCACACAAGATAGCATCTGGTGCTGGGAATTTCCCTTAATCAACTCTCTGCCTAATAGAAGAAATAAAAATGTTCATAAATATTTATTTTACAGTATGATAAGTGACATAAAAAATTAATGCACATAGTGCAACTGAAGCAAAATAGATGAATGTCTAAATAAGACAGGGTAAAGTTTTCTAGAAAGCTATAAGCTATATGGAAACCTTAAGCTATAGCTTCAAGCTATAGCTTGAAGAGTAGATAGGAGGTAATGTTATGGAGAGAGAAAACCAGCAAAAGGGTCTGAGACAGCACAGAACGCTTGTTGAAGAAAGGAAGACTCAAGAGTGGCATGCTTGAGAATTGGAAGATACAGCCCTCTGACCAAAGAACAGAGGGGTGAATGATATGAGAGCGTTACTGTAAGCTCCATAGCACTATGAGAGTTGCAGGTTGAAATCCGTGAAGCAAAAATATAGAAAGCATTTTGTTTGGCTTCATTTCAGCCAAATGTTTTTCAAAATTTCCTCTATAACTGAAGTGTTTAGTCCAGGTAATACACAGGATCGGTCCCCAAGCCTTAACCATATCTGTGTGTTCACATGTGTTTCCTCTGCAGTACTTTTTCACCTCCATCCACATTTTCATAATCAAATAAATACATACAGAGCAGGGATGCACAAATAAGGCCCATTGGCTCATTCCACTCTACAGTGCTCACTGATTTTTCTGTTTTGTTTCTATAATGAATTTAAGGCTGAAAATCAGGAGACCCTATCTCTAATTCCAGCCAACTAGAATCTCTAATTCTCCAGCCAACGCTGGAGACCTTGAGACAAAGTGTCTTCTTTTTGACATTATATAAATATGAACAGGTGGTTATCCAAGGTGTTTGCATTGTAGTCCTTTGTTAATATAAAATAACACACTGCAATCTAATATGTAAAACAGATGAAGCTCAACATCTCTGGTCAAAGCAGCATGGGAAGGTCATAAGCTTTGGGTATCACTTCTGCACTGGATTACTCTGAGTCACTTTCTCAGGATACGTAAAACTCAGATACACACAGATGGAAAACCCTTCGAGCCAACTGCTCCCCAGATTGTTTATTCACCTCCAGTCTGACAGCTCCAGTTAATATTTAATTCTATGCTCTCCATGTCCACAAACTCTTCTCTATTGACTGTGGTCTACGGCACGTGTTCTCTCTAGAAAGGACCTCAGGTACCACGGTTTCACCATTGTTTTGCAATGAAAGGAAGTTACATGGCCAAGGTTATAAAAATTATTTTAATATATGTACTTCTTCACGTAAGAGGCTCCACATAGTAGAAGGGAATCAATATTAAGGATTCCTGGTGGAGGAGTAGTCACTCCTGTAATGTTTCTCTGGTTTTTTCTTTTTTTTTCTCCATAAAGTTCTCACCTGTTATTCCCCTGATTCTTTGATGTCTGGTATAAATCTGGCACATCTCCAATGGCACATCCCCCAGACAAGTTTCCATAGTTTCTCCATTTGAAACAGATCATTCCCAAATTTGTTAATTATCAAAATCATTACTCAAGTGAATGAAATGTCTTATTTTCCACATCTTTAACTGCATTGGATATTGTAAAGATATTTAACATTGATTAATCTTATGTGTATAATATTATTTCAGTGCTCTTTTAATTTGCTTTCACATATGACTATTAAAAATGAACAGATTTTCTTACATTTATTGACTATTTAGGCTTTCTCTTTTGTAATTTACTATTCGTGTTCTTGGGCTGATTCATCAATACCTTTTGCTTTTTTAAATAAGTATTTTGGATATTTGATTTTGTTATCATTTGCATTGTGGCATTATTTTCATTCATATTTATGTCCATGTTATAAGAGGGCAAATTAGTAATTTTAATGTAATTAGATTATGTTCTTATAATGTCTTTTAAAAGTTATATTTGCTTTTCCCATTTTGATGTGGAATAGTCTATTTACCATCTGATGAGATAATTTCTGTTATATATATATATGTATATATATATCAAATTATATGGTATCACATCTGTTTATGTTTTTGTTATATTCTTTTATCTATTAGTTTAACTGCAGTGTTGAACAGTGTTTATTTGTCAATTTTTATTATAAATCTTGATATCTCATAAGGAATTCTCCCCATCCATTCTGAATTTCATGAAAAACCCTGACAAGACTTGAACTGAAATTGTGTTGATTTTACCTAGATTAATTTTTAAAAGAATTGTTATTGTTTAGATACTGAATCTTCTCAATCAGCATGTAACTTCTGCTTATGCATAGGGCTTCTTTACGTTTTTGTTTTGCCTTGTTTTTTAATAATGCTTTGTAATTTTTTCCAGAAGTTCAGAAACATTTTTTAAAAATTTCATTTCTAGGTACCTTAGAGTTATTGTTGCTTTTGGGAAAGGGAATTTTTTTTCTAGTATAACTTAAAATGCTTACATTAATTAATATAATCAGATATTTGATCTGCTTTTATATTTTGATATTAATAGACTTTCCAATGTTGAAAGTAATATATTTTGTTTTACATTATTTTTAATTTTTATTTAAAAAATACAATAATTTCCCAGAAGTTTTCTTCAGACTATCACTAAACCTCAGAGGCACCTACTATAACTACAGTACTAATTTTTGTCAACATATTATCATCATATATTAGCTTTTCTCTAGTTAAATTAAAATAAAAGTATAAATAATCTCTGTGGTTTATTCTGTTTTTCTTCTTTTGTTCAACAGGATCCTTTTGGGATTCATCCATTTTATAATATGCATCAGGAGATTTTTTTTTTAATTCCAGTATAATTAACATACAGTGTTATATCAGTTTCAAGTGTACAATATAGTGATTAAACAATTCTATACATTATTCAGTGCCCATTGCGACAAGTGTGCTCTTAATTTCCTTCACCTAATTCCTCCATTCCCAGTACTCATCTCCTCTCTGGCAACCACCAGTTTGTTCCCTATATTCAAAAGTCTGTTCTGGGCTCGTCTCTTTTTTTCTTTGTTTTGTTTATTAAATTCTGCCTATGAATGAAATTATATGGTATTTGTCTTTCTCTGATTGATTTTATTGCATTTACCGTTATATCCTCTAGATCCATCCACAATGTTCCAAATGGCAAGATTTCATTCTAGTAGCACAAGTTTCTCATCAGCTCATCATATAGTCAGTTTTTTACATTTAGCCATTCTGATGGATGTGTTGTATAATCTCATTGTAATTTTAATTTTCTTTTCCCTGCTGATAAAGATGTTGAATACCTTTTAGTATGCTTATTGATCATTTAGATACATTTATTTGTAAAGTGGTTTTATAAAATTTTGCCCCATTTTTAAGTTGTAGTTTCTATCTCTTTTCTTGATGTCTAAAGTTCTTCATATACTCTGGATACAAGTCATTTTCAGATGTATTTATCTAGAATATCTTCACAAATTTTGTGGATTGTCATAATTTTATTACTTTCATCCCCAAACATTTTTTAATATCCATTAGAATTTTACTTTGTCGTATGGATTATTTAGTAGTTGCTTAATTAACAAATATTTGGGTGTTTTCTAATTACCTATCATTATTGAGTGTTAATTTATTTCTACAAAGGTTGGAAACTATATATTTTATTATTCCTGAACTGGAATTTCTTGAAAATTGCTTTGTGATATACAATATACTTTATTTTGTTCAGTGTGTTGTGACTATATGAAAAGAATTTGTATTTTACAGTTATGTTTGTGGTATTCTATATATATCAAATAAATCCACTTACTTAACAATGTTAAATGTTTTAAATTTACACTTTTCTCCCCTACCGTAAGAAGCATGTTAAATACCTTTCATCATGATTTTTATTTTGTCTTATTTTTTTATGTTAATTTTTACTTTACATAATTGAAAACTATGCTGTGTGCCTCCAAACTTAGTCATATTGTTCTATTAACTATTTTATTATGGTAAAATATTCTGCTTTATCATTCATAATATTTCTTACCTTAAAGTCTCCCTCACCTGACATTAACAAAGATATCCTGATCTGCCTTTGGTATCTATTTTTCTGTCATTGTACTTTTCTTTATCATTTTGGTTTTGTATTTAAAATGTGTTTTTGAGGACTATTCCTATTTTGGCCATTAAAACCTACTTAACACAATGTTAACATAGTTATATTACCTTATCTTTAGTTTTTGCATGGTATTTTTAGTTTTTGCATGGTATTTAAAAAAATTTATTTAATTTTCAACCTATCTTTTTAAAGTTGTTTCTTATAAACAGGATGTTAGGTTTCCCTTCTCTCTCCCTTTCTCTTTATCCCACCCTATCTCTGTCTTTTAGTTGGTCACTTAACTCATTCATATTTAATGTTATTATTCATACAGTTGGGTTTAAGTCTATCATCTTGCTATTTGTTTTCTATTTGTCACATCTGTCCTTCACTCCTTGATTCCTTCTTTCTTATATTCTTATATATTTCCTAGATTCAGGTTTTTATTTAAATTCCAGTTAGTTAACATATAGTGTAGTACTGGTTTCAGGAGTAGAATTTAGTGATTCACCATTTCATATAACATGCAGTGCTTATCACAAGTGCTCTCCTTAATGTCCATCACCCATTTACCCCATCCCCCACCCACCTCCCCCAGCAACCCTTAGTTCTCTAAGAGTCTGTTTTATGGTTTGCCTCTCTCTATTTTTTCCCTATGTCCATCTTTTTCATTTCTGAAATTCCACATGTGAGTTAAATCATACGGTGTTTGTCTTTACCTTGTGATCTAGTAATTCTACACCAAGATATTTACCCAAAGGATTAGAAGGGATACATGCACCTTGATGTTTGTAGCCGCAACATAAACAATAGCCACGTTATGGAAAGAGCCCAAATGTCCATCTGCTGATGAATGGATAAAGAAGATGTGGTGTGTGTGTGTGTGTGTGTGTGTGTGTGTGTGTGTGTGTGTATACATATATATATAGTGAAAACATTTCAGTCATAAAGAAGAATGAAATCTTGCCATTTGCAACAGTGTGGATGGAGCTAGAAGGTATTATGCTACACAAAATAAGTCAGAGAAAGACAAATACCATATGTATTCTTTTATATTAATCAAGTTGCTTTTAGTATTCTATTTGACCATCTCTATTAGCATTTTCGTAATATCTTCATCATTTATTAGTGGCTTATCATATTATTTCAAAATTTGTTAATTTATTGCTGACATCCTAAACTACTAGTTTTATCTCATCCCAAACAATAAAAGAAGTTTGTAACAATTGAAATTCATTTATCCCTTTTAAAAATCCCAACTGAATGTGGTAGAAACCTTCAAATATATTGTCATTATGGTTGCTGCATGTATTCTTTTTTATTCACTTCTCTGCCATTTCTTAAAGTGTAGATTCTAATACTATCTTATTGCATAGCTATGAATTCCCATCCAGAATTAGCATTTCTCAACCTAATGAACTGCATTCAATGTTCTTGAAGTTAAATTTACTGACTGCAAGTTTTCTTGACTTTGTTTTCTTATTTTTATTTATTTAGAGAGAGCATGTATGCATGAATGGGGGAGGGCAGAGAGAGAGAGGGAGAGAGAGAGAATGTCAAGCAGGCTCCACACTGACATGGGACTCGAACTTATGAGCTATGAGATCATGACCTGAGACAAAATCAAGAGTCTGAACACTTAACTGACTGAGCCACCCAGGTGCCTATTGACTTCGTTTTCTTGAGAATATCTTTGTTCACTTTCAGGCTTAAAGGAAATATTTCCATCAAGTATGTGTAATACATTGGCAAGTTATTTCCCTTAATCTTAGTATTTTCAATGTGTTATATTATGGTATATATAGTACTTAAGTGTGAAGAATAAGCTTAGGAATTCCCTGACCTTGCATTGATGGGTTAACAAGGCATAAAGGATTAGAAAGCCATTGGATGAACACACCCATGTTTGGGTAAACAAGATTAGGTAAACAGGGCAAAGGCCCCCAGTATAGGACAAAGATATAGGAATAGAAAAGCCTCAGGATGAAAGCATCAAAAATGAGGTAAACAAGATTAAGTATTGGGGTGGAAATGTCTCCCCAACTTAGCACAAAAGCAGAAAGCTGCTTTCACAGGAAGAAAGGACAAAAACAGGAAAACAGGTCTTGAGATCACAGCAGGGCAAAGTTGCCCAGAGTGGAGCTAATTAGCAAAAGAAAGGTGCCTTGTTGACCCTGAGGTAGCATGCTCTGTCTTTCTTGTCCCCTAGGCAATGTTAGGTAAACAGAGGTAGTGCCTCTTGGCTGCTGTAAACAACCTTCTGCCCAGTACTAGAATTTTGTTTTGTATCGACCCCAAACCCTAACACCGCATACCACATATCTTCAAAACCCCCTTTCTCCCACACCCATGAGTTAATGATCATGGTTTCATTGTCTCTTTGTGCACATCCATCACGCTTGTAAGCCTTCTGATCCTAATAAAAATGGAGCAGGAACCTTTACTTGGGACTCTTGTCTTCTCCCAGACATTAGCCTCTCTTGCATGTCAATCCTGTATCTGCTCTCTTGCTGGACAAGAGAGAACTCCAGACCCAGAGTCTACGACACTTAAGAAATTGTTTTTTTAATTGTATCCCCATTTTCTAATATATGTACTTTTGTATATGTAGTATAAATTCTAAATTCAATTACATTTGATTGGCAGTGATATGAAGAAAGATAAAGGTGAAAAAACTGAAGGAAAGAGTTGATATATAAAATATATGTTAAAGATGTGAAACATTTCTTAAAATAAATTCATATAAAACATCAGTTAGCAATCTTTGTTGAAAAATATTTTCTTTGTGGCAAGTAGGATTATATCATAAGCAAGCTATAGAATAAGTAGGCAATTGAAATCATTTTGGAAATTTACTCTATAATTATCCTCAAGAAATTTAAACCAGCCCCTGTTCATTTCTTTTTTAAACATATAATTTAATAACGTATAAATTATAGTATGTCACCATAAAAATTAACTGAAATGCATTATCTGAATATTATGAGTGAACAAAATTTGAAGTAGGATAACAATTAAGAAGCAGACATAAATTCCTTTTCAGACACATTAACATGTATTGATTTATTTTCATCTTTACTGACTATATTTATGTTCTCTGGTAAAAATTTTCTCTTTAGTGATGGAAGGTGTCAGATATTGCTACAGAAATTTATGGCAAAGATAGGAAGGTTTAACTAAATGTCATTTTAATCAAGGGAACAGTTTATGTTTAATAAAATTGGATTATTAAACTCACCCATACAGAAATAATTTGGTGTGTGGGGGGGGGGGGCGGGAGAGTTATGTAAATTGTATGTAGTATTTCTAAAATACTTCTTAGTAGACTCTAAATAGTAAAATTATTCATTATATGTATTTTGAATTATTCATTGGAATTGTTCATTCTGAATTTTTGTCTGAAGTTGGAAAAAATGGGACAAGAATCAACATTAAGAAAAATCACCATTAACTAAAAGTCATTGAAAGAAAGCATAAATGTAAAGACAGGATTTCAAAGCAGTAAGTTTCAGTTCTAGGTCTTCAACTATCCCTATTGCTGATTCCTATCACTTTGTTGTTGTTGTTGGCTTGCTGGGTTTTGTTTTTACCAGTTATCATACTTCAAGGGATTTTTTTAAGTTTATTTATTTACTTTGGGAGGTGATGGGCAGAGATAGAGGGAGAGAGAGAATCCCAAGAAAGTGCCAAGCTCAGTGCAAAGCCCAATATGGGACTCTATCCCAGGAACTGTGAGATCGTGAGCTGAGCCAATATCAAGAGTTAGACGCTTAACTGACAGAGCCACCTAGGTGCCCCTTCAAGGGATATTTTTTTTTTAACAAACATTTAATGTTTGGTTAGTCCCCCTTTCATCCATATTTCTCACTGTATTTTCTTAATTTTCAGGATAGGTTTCTATCACCTTTATGATCCTCTCTACCTCTCTACAAAATTGTTCATTTCTCATTCTTATACCCTGCTATGACACCACTACTTCCTTTCTTCACTAGCTGATAACAACTCATCCTCCAAAACTCAATCCACAAACCATCTCTTCTATGTCTCTGCCACTCTTACTGGCCAATACTTGTTGTGTCTGTGCATTCTGTTCACAGCTCTGTCACAGCTCTGTGAAACTGTCTGAAGAGTTCCAATACCTGTTTGTCTTTCAATTAGTAAGTGAGCAATTTTAGTGTAGGAATTGTGATTATTTATTATAGGAACTTTGAGATATGTATCAATATTTCCAGCTTTTAGGGCATTATTAGTGGATTCCTTAATTTTTTTTTTCTTGAATTGACAGCTTTGTTAAGATATAATTCACATGCCACAAAATTCAAACATAAATAAAGTGAATCTCGGTGGCTTTTAGTATATTTACAGGTTTATAAAAACTATCATCACAATCTAATTACAGAACATTACCATCCCCCCAAAAGAAACCTCATACCCATTAGCATTCATTATCTATTTCTCCTTACTTCTGGGTCCAGGTAATGGATAATCCAATTTCTGTGTCTATGTATAGTAGTCCTCCCCCCGACCCCACCTCTTACCCATGATTTTGCTTTCCACAGACTCAGTTACCCTCTAGAAGCAGATAATGATCCTGCTTGTGACACATTGTTAGCAGGTCAGTAGAAGCCTAACCCTACATCATAATGTCTGTGTTATTCACCTCACTTCATCTCATCACATGGACATTTTATCATCTTACATCATCACAAGAAAAGGAAGGGCGAATACAGCACAATAGGATATTTTGAGAGAGACCACATTTACTAAGTTTTATTATAGTATATTCACAAATTATGTATATAGTATATATATTGTTCTATTTTACTATTAGTTACTGCTGTTAATCTCATACTGTGCCTAATTTATAAATTAAACTTTACCATAGGTAGGTGCATGTCGGAAAAGACGTAATATATATAGGGTTTGGTAAACACAGTTACATATTCACTTTGAACTGTCTTGATGGTGTTTTTTGAGATGCAAAAGTTTTTAAATTTTATGAATTACAATTTATTTTCTTTTATCATTTGTGCTTTTGGTGTCACATTAAGACATTTAAGAAATTTTTTTTTAATGTTTATTTTTGAGAGAGACAGAAAGAGCATGAGCAGGGGAGGAGCAGAGAGAGAGGGAGACACAGAATCTGAAGCAGGTTCCAGGCTCAGCTCTCAGCCCAGAGCCCTACATGGGGCTCAAACTCATGAACCCTGAGATCATAACCTGAGTTGAAGTCAGACGCTTAACTAAGTAAGCCACCCATGCACCCCTGATTTTTCTTTAGTGATCTTGCATGTTTTAACCTTGAAGCCCTTTATTAGAATTAGTAAAATTTTTTAGTTGTTTGTTTTTCTATATACAAGGTGATATTCTCAATGGAAAGAAATAGTTTTAATCTTTGCTTTTATCTGGATGCTTTTTATTACTTGTTTTTGCGTCATTCTTTTGCTACAGCCTCTTGTACGGTATCAAATAGAAAAGAGAAGAAGACCTGCATCTTTGTCTTCTTCCTGATCTTGTACACAATTAGGTATCATGTTAGCTGTGGGTTAGTTTGTGTGTTAGTCTGTTGTTGTAGAAGCTCTTTATCAGGCTGAGGGAGTTCCTTCCTATTCCTGCTTTTTCTAGTGTGTTTACTTGAAAGTGTGTTACTTTCATCTAGTGATTTTTCTTCATTTCTTGAGATGATCATGTGGGGTTTTTTGTGCTTATTCTCCTTATATAGTATATTATATTGACTAATTTGAGGATGTCTATACCAAGCTTTCATTCTGGAGATAAATCACACTCTGTAATGTTGTATAAGACTTTTCATACTGTGCTGGTTTGGTTTCTAGTTTGCAGTTTTATTTGTTTTTCTGAGAATTCCTAATCTATATTTATAAAGAATATTGGTCCGCAGTTTTGTTTTGCTTCATTTTTGTGATGTCTTGTTTAGGTATCAGAAGAATAATGGCCTCGCACCATGAATTGGGAACTATTTCTACTTTATTTATTTGGATAGTTTCTGAAGAATCGATGTTAATTCTTTTTTAAAGTTTGATAGAATTCACCAGTTAAGCTGTTTCTAATAAACACAGATCGTTTAAAAAAAAGTTAATAATCTGTGAAGCATGCCACAGCCCAACCTGTTATATCACTGTGTTCAGCATCTTCAACTACTGAATGAAGTGACAGATTGGCTGTCGGACTGTCTTCAGTATGTTCCCAGCAAGCGAGTGCCAGAAAAATCACTTGGGTGTGAATGGGTCAGAAGAGTTTCAGGCCTTTGTGTTATTAACATGCGGCATTGTGCCCTTAGACATACTGGGGCCTTAGGGCATAACTGGGGGCTCGTGGTCGCTAAAGCTGAGGGAATATTCTAGTGTGAATACTGGAGACCGATCATGTTGTAAAGATGACCCACCAGGAATGTGGACAGCCACACAAATTACAGTGTGCAAAAAACCACGTTACATCTGCTCTGCTCTATGACCGCAATACACATATAGATGTAAGAGTTGTGAGAACCGTATCAAAGAGAAATTAGTTTCTTATTTATTAAGAAGTAGATGTATCGTTCAGGGATGACACATGTTAGGGGGCTCTAATTAATGAAGTTGAGAATCAAAAGAACAACTTGGCTGGAAAGGACACTGTAAATATAAGGTGAAGGAGGTCAGTAACATCACGGGCAGGAATGTACTGAGGCAAGATGGAGAGCAGTGTGATTAGGAAATTGTGTATGTTGTCAGAGAAAGGAAGTCTGCTTAAAGCACAGAGGATTACTCAATACCCTGATTAAGACGTTCCCTATTTGCATCAAGGAGGAAAGTTCAAGACTTTTCCTATTTGAATGAAGGAGGATGGACTCCCCAAAATTCATTCTCCTATTTGCCATACACATGAGGCAGCGGTCCTGGTCATTTCAGAGACAATTTTGTCTCATTTGAAAATGAAAGAGTGTACAAGCCAAGGTCTTCAGGACATGAAGAAATCTGAAAACAGTATTTCTATACAATAGATAATTGAATTTCAAAACATACAAATCTGTGGTCAGAATATGAGCCTCTCAGAAACTTCTTTGTTTGTGGTTTAACTGTCAGCTCAGATTTGTAGAGCATTCTTCTTTGATAATATGCTCTTCACTGAGAATTTTTCTATTCATTCAAACCCTTTTGGTCGTAGAATTGAAATGAGCCTCTATTATGAAAATGAAGTGTCATAATTTTTAATCAGTATGGATCACCTCTGGGGCACGTCTAATGCAAGACTATGACAGGGACGGGAAGGATAACAAAAGAGCAATCGTAAAAATCCAGATAATGTTTTTAGGGCTGCAGTTTAAGCTTTGAATACTCACAATAACCTTTTGATACCTGTCATTCCATATTCCACAAGCATTTGCCTTTGCAAGAGAAGTCAAATTTGCAGCCTTGGCAGTTGAGATAATGGCACGTCAGTAACCAATTAGTTCTACTTATTAACCCTTGTTAGGCAAGCCACAATCTAGTGAACGTAGCAGCCATAGTGGTGGTAGGAGTAGTAGTAATAGAGGATAATAGCAAAACTTTCAAGTGATTGCTGAGGGGAAACACAAAGAGAGCAGTATATTATCAGTTACTCGGCACCATGTTTCCCTCATACTAAATGGAGAAACACTGTAGTATTTTTATTAAAATAGGAACAAAGAACAGTCACCTAGATGAGTGGTATAAAGCATGGACTTTACAGTCATACAGGATAAAACTTTCGTACTGTAGCTTTAGAATTTAAAGTTTCTTCAGTGGCCTAATAAACTGTATTTTAAAATGCCTCCTTGGGACACTTGGGTGGCTCAGTCAGTTAAGGGTCTGACTTCAGCTCAGGTCACGATCTCGCGCTTCGTGAGTTCGCAGCCCCTGGTCGAGCTCTGTGCCGACAGCTCGGAGCCTGGAGGCTGCTTCGGATTCTGTGTCTCCCTCTCTCTCTGCCCCTCACCCACTCACACTCTCTCTCTCTCTCAAAAATAAATAAACACTTAAAAAAAAATTTAAATGCCTCCTTCACAGATTCGTTATGTGGATTAAGTGACAAATTCACGGAAAGTGCTTAGAAAAGTGACTGATATGATATATGGGCTAAATAGGAACTGTTGATGCCATTATGACTGGTCAGATAACTTTAATGAAACAGTCACACTGTCAAATATTACTTAAAATAACGAAAATGATAATGTTTTATCTTAAATAATTATAAGATTAAAGTATTAACTTGTAAACTTAGAAATGTCTTGACACAGAGCATTCAACCCATGGTAGACACTTTATAAATAAAACCAGTTTCATTCTTAAATCCGGACCTAATGCCTATTGGATTTTTGGTTGCTTAATTTTTTCCTTAAGTACACATACACACAAAAATTTCAAATCATTTAAGTCATATTTCTGTCATTTAAGCAGGTTAAATTTTTCATTCATACCTGTAATGCAAGAATGTTGCCATGTCATTAAATTCTTATAAGTATGTTCTTTGAGGTTTATATAGTATTTTATTTACATATGTAATATGATACACTTAATATTTTTAAATGAATATGGCTTATTTATTTATTTATTTTGAAAGAGAGAGCTTGAGTGGGGGAGGAGAGAGAGAGAGAAAGAGAGAATTCCAAGCAAGCTCTGTGCTGTCATCACAGAGCCTGACATGGAGCTTGAACTCATAAACTGTGAGATCATGACCAGAGCTGAGATCAAGAGTCCCAGGATGAACTGATTGAGCCACCCAGGCACCCCAAAATGCTCATGGTTTTAAAGAGTGTTTGGACAAAGGAAGTACTCAAGAATTAGCAAAAATATATGGAAAATCTTTATATCTATCTATGTCTATATATCTATCTCATCTCTATCTCTATCTCTATCTCTCTATCTCTATCTATCTATCTATCTATCTATCTATATAATCTTTTTTTAAGTTTATTTATTTTGAGAGAGAGAGAGAGAGCTCTCATGAGCAGGAGAGGGGCAGAGAGAATTCCAAACAGGCTCCACGCTGTCAGCACGGAGCCAATGTGGGGCTTGAACTCATGAACTGTGAGATCATGACCTGAGCCAAAATTAAGAATCAGATGCTTAACAGACTGAGGCAGGCACCCCTAGAAAATTTTAAATGAGTATCAAAGAAGAACAAAGTGTGGCAATTAGAGCATGAACCTGAAGAGGATCAAATAGATAAAAAAGAAACTTACCCCTTTTTCATGAGTGGTGCAAAGAAAAGCTATTTTTAAAAAAATCTGTGCCTACTGAATTTTCAACAGCAGGGAAAATCACAGTATAAGAATACACCGTTATAGTCCAATATGTCATATTAATATCAACAATAAAATCTTATATGAAATATTAACAAAAACAGTACAGCAACATAAGAAAAAATAGTATATTGTAGCCATATGGAATGTGTAGACATGATTCAACAGTTGTTACACATTTAGAATCTGCATATATTTTTTGCATTATTTTTTGGTCAAAAGTTAAAAAATGATTTCAACAGGTAACAAGCAGACTTGAGAAAATTTAATACTTTTGATGAAATGTTTACTAAAATAAAAATACATGTATATATAATGATTTCTCCAACATTTGTTATGCTGAAACATCTGATATGCTCATTATTCGATTACTTGCAAGTGGCATAGTAGTTGACACATGCAAACACCTTGCAGTTTTCTCGAGCAGCAGATAAATGGTTATTACTGTGTATCGTTGTTCTGGGTTGGATAACCAACATAGAACAAGGAAATGGATGACATAAAAATCTGAAATTAATCAAGTAAGTCAATATTTATCAGTGATCATTGTAGAATAACTGGAACACTCATGGGAACTAACAAAACATTATTATGAATAAGATGAAAAAATCATTAGTACAATATTAAAATTTTATAATTTTCTTATATAAAAGAAATAACAGCATATTTGCAATGGAAATTTGTTAAATATCTCCCTGTGTTATAAAAACTTTCAGTTCTCCTAAATGTGAATCACGTAAATATGGATGACCGTACTTTGATTTTTGATGGAAAGATTCATTGTTAAAATATTTCACGACTCTAATAGGCAAATTTACTCTTATTGTGGTTTCCTTTGACAGATAACCTGATTATAAAGTCCAGTATGGTTCTGAAAAAGACGAATATTTAGAGAAAAGTAGTTATATATAAGGGAGGAGTGCAACCATAGTGGTCTATGATATAATTTAAAAATATAAACGATATCGGTATAGATGCATGGTAAAAGAGGACAATTAAAGAAAGAGCATAGAAATCCTACTTGGACAAACATACTGAATTTTAATATGAAATTTTCCTGACATTTCAATTTAGAAAGATATTCAACCAGTTAGGTTGGGTCAATATTAGTATAAAAGTATTTTCTAAAAAAATAAAAGATTTGCATTAATCAAATTATTAATATATGGAAATTAGATTGGATAAAATACTTATTATTACATTGGGATGATAAAGCACTTTCTCAGCAAGAATACAAGAATCTTTAAACAGACCGATTGGTACATTTGACTACATAAAAATAAAAACAAATATGAGGACTCTATTTCTGGAATGTAGAGATACATTTCCTTATTCCTCCTCAAAAATAAAAGAAACACATGTACAGAGACCTGCTGCCAGAATGAGAACATGAAGGGCTCTACAGACCACTTCCCTATGAAACTGGTGATGAAAATTTATATATACATGGATCATATCGTGTGTATATATATATATAAATGTTTTACATTTATATATATATATATAATTGTTTTATATATATATATAAAACAATTATACATAACTAGAATCTAAAATTACATGTAAACATAATCAAAGTTATCTATACAAATATGTATTATTTTATATAGTCTTACATGTTTACAATATAAACAATATATATAGACAATATATATAATATGTATATAACTAATAGACTATATTTATATAATTTATGTATATATAAAGGCATTTGTAATATATATATAACAAGTTTGTGTGTGTATATGTATGTGCATTTGTACCCTCTGAAAATGCTCCAAAAGCATACATCCATTTGTACCCTCCGAAAATGCTCCAAAGAGCATACATCAAGTGAATAAATATCTACTCAGGAATATGTATGAAAATCCAGCAAGAAAAGCAAGACTTTGTAGTATCTGGACTAAGCTCAGCAAGACTTCATTCTATTCCAGACTGTTACAGCCAAGAGCAGGAACACAGGCACTCTCTCTCCCTATTTCCTGTCAGGGAAAAATCTTCGCATGAGGATATTTCTCATTTAGCATTTTTCATTCTGTCTCCAGCTGCCTGTGGCCTAGGCTACGATAAATGAGTGCAGTTGAGAGGCAGGGGTTACCTTCTTCTACTCGAGACCCATCTCTATAACAGAGGCTCTATCTTGAACTTGAAACCACTGAGAATATACTCTTGCCCTGGCTGGTTAGTTAGGGTCCCACACCAGGTGAAGCAATCCAAAAAGAATTCAGGCTACTGCCCCTTTCCTCCCAGTGTTCATTCCTAGACTGAACGTGTCAGTCAGAGGCCTGCCATTGTGCCCCTCCCTAGAACCTTAGTCTAGAAATTTTGCATGGAGAGAGAAGCAAACAGTACAATGCATAGCTCCTAATCTCTTTGCAAAGGAGCTCAGTTCATCAATGAAAGAGCATGAAAAAGCTAATGTCTGAGGGTGTTCTCAAAAACAGTAGAGACTGTGGTAGGCAGTGGCAATTGAGAAATCTGTAGATTCAGTGAACTGACAAACTACATGTGAAATACATGTTAAATTACAGGGTGGCTACTTTGTTGAAAAGATCTAGACAGGGGAGAGGATACGAAATATGTTAGACACATAAAAAGCAAAATTTAAAATGGCAGATATAAATCTAACTATGTTAACAATAACATAAAATACTAATGAATTAAACAATTCAACAAAAGGCAGAGATTGTCAGATTAGGGGGAAAAAACAAGATCCAAATAAACACTGTCCATAGGAGACATACTTTAGACATACTTTTGAAGACAAAAAGATTGAACATAAAAGGGTAAAAAAGATATATTATGAAAACAACAATCATAAGAAAGCTGGAATGGAGATAGTGATGTTAGACAAAATAAACTTTGAAACTAAAAAAAACATTAAAAGATACAGAGGCTTATTTTATAAAGATAATAGGAAGATAAAACAGTTATTTGTTCTTAACAATAAGCACAATACAGCTTATTTGTTCCTAACAACAAGCACCAAAATACATGAAACCAGTCTGAAAGAAATGGAGAAATATAAAATTCAACAACAGCAATAGGATATGTAAGTAGCCCATTTTCAATTGTGTATAAACCCTAGATTGAAGATTCAACAAGGAAATAGGAGTGTTGAACAATACTATCAACCAACTATAACCAGAGAATGGAACCTTTTCCATAATAAATGACATGCCGAGCCACAAAACAACTTTGATAAATCAAAAAGGATAGAAATAGTAATAGTCTATTTTCCTTTTTTAAAAAATTGTTAAAAAATCTTTATTTTTGAGAGAGAGAGAGAGAGAGAGAGAGAGAGAGAGTGAGTGGGGGAGGAACAGAGAGAGAGATGGAGACACAGAATCTGAAGCAAGGCTCCAGGCTCTGAGCTGTCAGCGCGGAGCCCAATGCAGGGCTCGAGCTCATGAACCGTGAGATCATGAGCTGAGCTGAAGTTGGACACTTAACCTACTGAGCCACCCAGGAGCTCTAGTGATAGTCTATTTTCTGACTATATAAAGTCAGAAGGTGATATAAAATTAGAAATAAATAACCAGGAAAAACTTAGAAACTCCAAAGTATGTGGGAAGTTAAATACAGTCTGAAGTCACAAGTGAGTCAAAGAGGATGTCAAGAGGGAAATCAGGGGCGCCTGGGTGGCTCAGTTGGTTAAGCATACGGTTTTTGATTTTGGCTCAGGTTATGATCTCACAATTCATGAGATTGATCTCTGCATCAGGCTCTGCGATAACAGTGTAGAGCCTACTTGGGATTCTCTTTCTCCCTCTCTCTCAAAATAAGTAAATAAACTTTAATTTAAAAAAAGAAGGAAATTAGAAAATACTTTGAAATGAAACTTTGAGGGGGGGATGGGCTAAATGGGTAAAGGGCACCAAGGAATCTACTCCTGAAATCATTGTTGTACTATATGCTAACTAATTTGGATGTAAATTAAAAAAAAAAAAAAAAAGGGAAACTTTGAACACTGAAATTCAAGACAAAACATATAAAGTGTATGGGATAAAGCTAAATGAGTACTTAAAGTGAAATTTATAGCTGCAAATGCCTATAGTAAAAAGAAAAATAAATAAACACTTAATATTTCAAATAAGTACTTAAGCTTCTACCATAAGAGAATGAGAACCGGAAAGCAAAATAAACCTAAATCAGGAAGAAGGAAAAAAATGTAAATATTAGAGTGGTAATTAATGAAATAAAAAAATAGGAAAAAAAATAAAAAATCAGTGACTATATCCAGATTACCAAGAAAAATGAGAGAAGTCTCAACTGTCAAGTATTGGATACAGAAGAGACATTTATATGGGAAATAAAAAGGATTATACAGGCATACTATGAATAATTATATGCCAACAAATTACTTAACTTAGATGAAATGGACAAATTCCTAGGAAGATAAATTTCTCTAAGTCTCTCAATAATAAGAAATAACACAATAAGAAATAAATAATGTGAATAGACCTATAACATGTGAAGAGATTAAAGTAATAGTAAAAATAGTTTTTTATGATTTGCTATTTGTTTTTTGTTATTAATAATAAAATAATTTTGAAAACTGCTGAATTCCATCAAACTTTTAAATAAGAATGAATACCAGTTTCACAAACTCTTTCAAAACAAGAGGAGGAAATACTTTCCAAATCATTTTGTAAAGCCAATTTTACTCTGATACCAAAACCATCAAAGAGATCACAAGAAAACTACAAATATTTCTTATAAATACAGATGCAAAGATCCTCAACAAAATATTAGCAAACTAAATCCAGTAACATGTTAAAAAATTATATGCCATGGCTAACTAAAATTTATTCCAAGAATGGTAATCATTTAATGTAATATGTCATATCAATAGAATAAAAACAAAAATTACGTGATCATATCGATAGATATAGAAAAAGCATTGGACAAAAAAATCTAACACATTTTCATGATAAAAACTCAACAAACTAGATGGAAAATTCCTCAATCTGCTAAAAAATCTATGAATGACCCAGAATTAACATTATGCCTAATTATAATAGAATGGACACTCTCGCCCTAAGACCAGGAGCAAGACAAGGATGTCAGCTCTTATCTCTTCAAGTCAACATTGCACTTGAATTTCTAGCCAGAGCAATTGGCAAGAAAAAGAAAGGAGAGAAATCCAGCTAATGTTATACTTAATAGTGAAAGGTTGAATGTTTCCTCCTATAATTGGGAACAGGGCCAGAATGACTGTTAAATATTCACCAAAGTGCTAGAAGTTCTATCTATCCAGTGCAAACAGTCAATAAAAAGGAAATAAAAGGCATGCAAATTAAAAAGTATAAAATTGTTCCTATTTGCAGATAACATGATTGTGTACATAGGAAATCCCAAGAAATCTACAAAACTATTCTTAGAACTAGTGAGTTCATAAAGTTTTTAGGATATAAGATAAACATATAAAATCAATTTTATTTCTCTGTAAGGGTGATGGACATAAGGACCCTTAATTTAAAAATATAATACCATTTAGAGTTACTAAAAAAATAAAATTATTAGGTATAGCTAATGAAATTTGTATAAGATTTATATGTTGAAAACTAAAAATTCAAATTAAAGGAATTGAAAAAGGAACACCTAGCAGAGCCAGAATTTTATTGCCGTAACCTCTATTACATATGTGAACAGATAAAGTTTACTTGTCCAGTTTGTGGATTTTTTTTGATTCACTGCATATTTTAAATAAAAGCACAACGTGAAGACAAGCATATCTTATAGTTCAGATTTTCTTCCAGGTAGAATTGTTCACTCAATTTCATACACTACTACTAAGCAACCTCACGGAGGATCAGTGGGATGGCCCGGTATCAAGTTGCTTGTCTCCCTCTGTGGCAAGGATGGGACTCCAGCAGTGTGGACACACACAGGCCACCAGATGGTATTTGTTGGTCCTATAGCAACCCACTAGGAAAAAATCCACCAGGAGGCAGGATGCTGGGATTCCAGAACAAATCTGAGTAAATCTGGAAAACTGGTAAATGAATGTGCCATCTTGGGGTCCATTCTATTTGTTATTAAGGCCAAGATAGTGTATCAATTTTCTCCTAAATCCTCTTCCATTTTGGCAAATGAACATTTAAAGACCCACGGGATCGTCATAAAGCATCTGGTTTACATTAAGACTCTTATTTACCCAACACCAGTAGTGATGAATACTGTAATCTCAAACATTACATGTAATAACATCAAATGCTAAAAACAAAGAAATGAGGGAAGGTCCAAATAGAGCGATATAACCTGCTCATGTATTAAAGACTTGATATAGATAAGATGTTAATTAGCCCCAAAATAATAATAAAAAGCTTCGACAAAATTGCTTTCACAAACCCGGCAATATTTTTTTAGTTAGATAACTTTTCTAAAATATCCTCACAACAGGGAATGTTTTTAAAATATGAAATGTGCCAACACTCATATTTGACTACTCTAAAATTTGTCACGTAAGAGGAATTTCCCACTCTCACCTTCCGTTGTTTCTATATTTTTTGTCTAAGGTAGGACTAGGTCAATATTTCCCATGCACTGTAATGGAGTCCATCTGATATGAACATATCAAGTATTTCAATTAGAAATCATTGATAGAGCTAAGGCATGAATACTAGTTGACAATATTAAGAAGAAAATTTTAGCAAAAATTGGGAAGCTTTGCCAGAATTACATATGTATATTTTCAAAATATAACAAAACTCTAATATATACACAAATCCACATGTAAATTCTAGCATATAACATAAAAACTGTATGCTATTGTTTTAAAACCTAGGCTAAAACTGCTGGAAATCATATTTAGGTACCAGGAACAATATAAAACAGATACTATTGTCTCAAATTTCAAGATCTAGTTGAATATGATATATATACTCTGCTTTGACATACCTATGGCAAAGAGGCAATTTCTGTCAAAATTTTCATAGTTTTTCTATTAATAAGATAATAATTTTTTATTTTCCATCAGTTACGATCTGTTTTAAGACACACAAACAAAAGATTTAAAGGGTCATTTACATTTATTGACATTATTTACATTTATAAGTCCTACCTGATGGATTTGAATTTTTGAAAAATTATTATACTAACTTCACAGGCTATGTAAAATATTATGTTGTATTCTAATATATAAAATTGAAATTATTCCTTTAAAATATTATTAAAATAAGATGAAAAAATCATTGATATAAATTGAAATAATATTTAAAATACAATAAAAATATGGTACAACAGGATCTGTTATAATATAAAGATGTGAGTGCATACTGTGTTCTTTATTATTTTTATACTCTCCATCATTATATTTGCAACATTAGATTATCTAAATTTAAGCTAATTGCAGACTGTTTAAAGAATGCTAAATAGCAATAATTGTTCATCAAAATCAGTCAGTTCACCAAAGAGACTCAAATAAAGGAAATTGTCAAGCTTAATCTGCTTATAAAACCATGCCAATGACCATCCTAACAATATTTGTAATGAAGCAATATTTTTGTGTGTTAAATTTCATTTTCATTATTTGGTACATTTTTATCTAAGTATATTTGTTGTATATGAAAAAATATGAGAATATTTGAAATTTTACTAGTCGCCTTATAGTTCTTAGTCTCAGATTTTGTTGCATGACTGAGAACTACTTGTTTTGTCCTCAAATATATTTATAGTGGTTATATTTTTGTTTAATTAATTAATTATTTATTAAATCAGGCTCCACACCAGACATGAGGCTGGAACTCACGACCCTGAGATCAAGAGTCACATGCTCTACTGACTGAGCCAGCCAGATGCCCCTATTTATGTCTTAAAAGTATATTCAGTAATTTTTGAAATGACACTAACATTATGCAATGATACCAAAAAATATTTCTAGAGGGTAGGATTGCAATTTAGAATTGTTAGGCTCACAATCAGGGAAGTCCTGGGTTCCAAATGGTGTCACAAAGGATACTAAGCTCTGGTTCATCTTTTCTAACATGAAGCCATTAATACCTATTTTATAGGGGTATTTAAAAATTAAATATGTATTTGGACCATTTACCAGAATCATAGTAATGAGTCAAAAATTCTAGCTCTTTTGGTATTATTTAAATTGTAGTTGAAAAAATATGTGACAAAACATAAGATATACAGTGTTTAAGATGGAGTAGAGTAAATCCCAAAACTAGTAAAACTGATTCATGAAATCCAAACAGGTAACTGGACATAGCATTCGGTAAGGACACAAGTCCTCCAGAGCATCAGGAACCTTTCAATTGTGAGTAGTCTCTTTTTCCTAGTTTCTTCTTCCCATTGTCTCTTACTGTGGTCCAAATCTTCTTCTCATTGTAGACAGTTTGGCTCCAAGGAACCTTGTGATTTATATCTATATCTACTACCATTAAAAAGAAGCTGTTTTCATGCTTTTTGGGGAGAAACACATTGGTCCTGCCTGATTCATTTTTCCACACTGAGCATGTTTAATTGTAGCTTAGGAAGACTCTTTGAACATCACTATGGATGTCTGGGGTGGTGAGCGTGGGTAGGCAGAAAGATTGCCATTAGAAAAAAAGATTGTATTCACACAGTCCTACAACTGCTCCTTAAAGCTCAATGATGTCACACAGGTAGTCATGTAAGGAGAATATAGCAAATTTAGCAACATTCCTCTAATTGGTATATAGTGAAATGTTTTTTTCCAGGAAAATAAGCTATCCAATTGAGGATGGGTTGATTATTCATGTTTTATATCCTTCAGTCAAAATTAAACATTACTTTTATATTGCAGACATCTTCTCTTTCCAGTATGATAAAATCTTAGAGACTCAAGTTATTAAGTTTCTTAGATACAAACCGTCTTAACACAGAGGGAAGTTTACTGATGATACTACAGCTTTTCTGATATTGTTTTTTTTCTTTTTTCATGTGTTTTTCCACACACAGCTTACAACTTGTCATTTCACTGTCACTTCTAATTTCCATCATCCATTCCTACAGACCTGATCTTTCCTTTGTTATTTTCTGAGGCACAGAAGTCTAGGTAACACATACAGAGATCATGATAAGATGGCAACTATCTAGCAGTACTCTGGAAATACTTCAGTATTATTTGGATTTATGTCAATAGAGAGACTAAAGGTTTGTGGAAAACTGACCTTGAAAGTTACTGACAGACAGTAACTTTCATCAGCCTCACATTTTGGAAGTCAGTGATGTATTTCTTTTTCTTCATCTGATAGAGATACAGAGCTGACTATCAAATGAGTCAATCACCAAATCGGTGAGCAGAGGGGTTTTGATGGAGGAAAGGTGATAATTAATCACTTTTTCAAAGCGAGCAATTTATGGTAGCCTTTGTTACATTTTACTCAATTTGGTGCAAAAGATTCCACCATGACTCCACTACCCCTCCCAAATAAAGTCTTTCTGGAAAAAAAATCAGGCTTTAGCCTTACATTTAAAAAGAAATTTTGAAAAGTAAGGTAATGGCAAACTTCCAGTACTGTTATTTTTCTGAAGTTTTCTGTGTGACCATATGATGAGAATCTCAGATATAGTAATAGATGAAGAGAAAACACAATAAAGTTTATTTAATATGTTCACTCTAAACTTTATTTTCATGCCAAGTAAAGAGAGCAGTTTACTTGGCCAAAAATGTCAGCACTACACTCTCTTCTGTAATTTGATTTGATAATAGAATTACTTACTTCGTTTATTCATTGTAAACATAATGTATGCCAGGCCATGGATTAGGTTTATTAAGCATTTCGTAAGAAAATTACAAATTACTCAGGTTTAGCAATCCCTGGGCAGTAATAGGCATTTAAATAAATAAAGTCAATGATCTGTGATAAAACGGAGACAAGCAAAGTAAGGAGTCATTAACCCCACCTGGGATTTTCTCAGAAAATACATTTGGGCTTATATCATGAAAAGTAGAGGCAATCATAGAGCATATAGAAATGGGAATGTTTAGAAATTATGGATGAGAATATAAAGAAGTGGAAGATGATTTTTTTGTGCAGTTATGACTAACTTAATGCATCCCAAATTTATCATTCATGAGAGGATGTGTTGGTTGAAGAGGTTAGATATTTAGGCTGGGACCAGAGAAAGAAGGGTTTTTACATAGCACTTAAGTCTTTGGATATAAGCTTTGAATCACCTGAGTACTGTAACAAGACTTAAGGAGAGATGTAATACAACACATTGGATATTATATTATCTTAAGTAAGGATATAATATTCTTAATGAAATGACTGATTTTGATTTTCCAGAATAAAAATGTTTTTGCCTGTTGATCTCCCTCATGTTAAACATTACTGAGTCATTAACTCTCTTATTGCTTTATATTTTTTATTCAAATTAATAGAAAATAAATCACAAGTGAAAATGGAGAAATTATGACCACCGTAACCTTTTAAAACTAAATATGAATAATTTTTACTGCTTTTTATTGTTGCCAGTTTCCCAAGTGACACGTTGTCTTGTTTTGTTTTTATACAGTTAGAGGAGAACTCAGAAGTTTTTGTTATTTATGCGATCGTTTGTTTATTGCCTTTTTAATGGCACCCCCAAAGCTTGATTAAACTTTTACCCAACATCAGTTCCACAATATATGGAATTTAATGAACAAAAGGAAAGTTTTAGTATTTTCTTTCTCTTGTTTTGAACAGTCTAGAGATAGTATGGCAGGGTCTTCTGAGTTTCTACTCATTGGCTAGCCTTAGAAGTTCAATTTTGATTATTAAATTATATTGTGGTTCTCACTGTTTGAAAACCACCGAATAGCAGTGGGCCAGATGTTGTTGCCTGATTAGATACTGAGATATTTTAATTACCAGCTGTAGCATCATAAACCTGCTCTTTTAATACTTCACTTTAAGTTTCCCATCTGCTATTAGCATCTGGTCAGTTCTGTCTACGTTGTCATTTTATTTCCTTTCTTCTTGGACACCCCACACATTTCATGGCTTAAATGGAAATTCTCTATCAGTCTTTATGACCAACCAGATACACCATTATCTTTTACTTAAAAACACACATTATGTAAGTAATAATTGTGGTCATACTCATGTTTTTGTAGAGTTTTCCTTTTTCAACACAAACATATATGAATCAGTAATATGTTACACTTAATAGCACGATATTCAGTAAAGAAACTGTAATTAATCTGACCAATTAAAACAGGGATCCACCTTGCCCTTTTTGAAGGGACGTGTTAATAAAATCACCTTGCCAATATGTACTTTCACCTTTGTCATATTTTAAGAAATGGGTTTAGAGAGTACAGTGAAAAGCGATTTTATAATTTGGGTATAAAATCCTGAAAGATAGGAAAAAATATACAGTCACCGGTACTGGAAGCCAGAACTGTAATGACTACACCCAATATGGCATTACTGGGGCCTTGCACAAAGCGACCCCATCATTAATTACTCTTTCCCATCATCTTTTCAAGTCTTGCCTGCTCTGTGGAAATGTATGACCTATACCAACCCACACGTCTGTCTCTTTACTAAAATGCTACTGCATCTGTTTTACTAAAACATTGATTTTAATAGTTCAAATTAGAGTGTTACTTAACCGATTAGGTTAGAAGTCCATTTACAGATGATATCTTCGTTTTACTTATTTGTGTGTCTACTTCACAAAATGATAAACAACTTCTGAATTTATTCATTCAAAAGTATTTTATTGTGTGCCCACTGCATGCCAGTGAAGCCCCCGGAAAACAAAGTGAGCAGCTACATAGTTTATATTCAAATGGAGGATGGAAAAGAATTTTTCCAAATAACGTGTCATCAAAATACAGATCATGATATAAAACCTAGGAATTCATAAGACAGCTCCTTCGACAGGTGTAAACACACTTTGTAGAATTTTTTGGAGAAAATTCCTTAAGTGTGTGAGGAAAACTGCTGTTTGAGGCTCTAGCACTTGCATGAGTTTTGGCAATAGCAAAAGGAGCAACAACAAGAAAAAGAGTTGCTAATGACAAAGTATGAAAGTTGGATTTTGAGCAATTTCTTTTTTTAAATTTCTTTAATGTTTATTATTTTTGAGAGACAAAGAGACAGAGCATGAGCAGGGGAGGGACAGAGAGAGAGGGAGACACAGAATCTGAAGCAGGCTCCAGGCTCTGAGCTGTCAGCACAGAGCCCCATGGGGGGCTTGAACCCACGAACTGTAAGATCATGACCTGAGCCGAAGTTGGACGCCTGATCCACTGAGACATCCAGGCACCCCTGATTTGGAGCAATTTCACTTGATTTGCAATGAATATGTTAATAACGTGATCACATCAGGAGGGACCGGCAAGTATTTCAGAAATATGTCAACAGGTAATGATAAATGAGAAAAACAATTTCATCAGAACTGAAAATTTTTTGCTAGTCATTATTTTTGAAATCTCCCTTTCTTTTTTTTAAATCAAAGACGGGTTTATTCGTTTATCCATTCATCATTTCTTGATTTTAATTGTGGTGAATATAAAAGACAGAAGCCAAATACTAATGTACTTTACTTGTTAAATTATGGATTTAAGATCATAATCTGTGAATTAGGAAGGTTACTTGATTAATCCAGATATTGATCTTAGGAATGTATCCTTTTAGCATTAGAAATATATGAAGAAAGGATAATGACTATAATGTTCAGTGAGAGGTAAAAATGCAAAAAAAACAGATATGAAAAACACATTCAAGTAACTATAATTGAATTTTGATTTTTATCAGGAACTCTTACTAGATTTTATTTAGCTTTTTAGGAAAGTACTAAACATTCTTCTCATTAAAATAGGCCATTTCACACTGGTTGTTGCTTAGAAAGTTCTTGCTACTTTCTACTTTCTTCAACAATGTGTTCTTTAAAAAAATGTGCTCTTTTTATTTTGTTGGTGAAAAATCCACGGTAATCAAAACAAAAAACAAAGCTACATTCCAATACTCAAAAATTGATATGACATCAATTATAGATGGGATGATTTTTATAAGTTTTGCAAAATGTGCCCTTGTATCAATCTCTTCTATGAAAGTAAATAAATTTGCAAATGCTTAAATTCTCTATTAATAGCCATTACATTTTATCAAGATACTGTGAAATCACTTTTGTGGATCATTTGAATAAATTGAATAGAAATAAATAAGAAACAGTGCAATGTCTGATAATGAGTTCTTTAATCTAAAGTACCTATTATTATTCCTAGGACTAAAATTACTATGTATTTTTATTACATTCCCAGGAACTAAAGGTGATTTGCAAATATAATTTCAAAAAGAAGCAATTTCAATATCAGAAGGTTGTAAGGAAAACAAAAGAGAGATTTGACTATGTGTAAATCTTCTAAGCACAGATAACAAACACGACCAGCACTCACATATCTAAGAAATCAAACACAGGCTGTTGATGCTACTGCTTAATTCATAGTGAGCATTATTTTAAGGGCTATTTGTTATTATTATTTTTGCACTTGGTTCTTGAATTTCCTATGATTAAGCCAAAACTTATTTCAGTGGGTGTTTCATAAGTATTTTTATAGATAGGCAAAGAAATTATTATTGACTGTCCCGTTATATCCTACATGTTCCTTGCAAAACTGAAGAAGGCAGGGAGCTGCTGCTTTTTGAGAGTTCATTAACTCTCAGTGTTACTAGGGATTCAAAAGAGACTTCAGGTAGTTTACCAATTAATCTTCAGGGAATCTGGCACAAGCTGGAAAGCAGTGGGATCTGCTGAGATTTGCTGAGGACCTGTGTGGAGGAGAGCTCATGTGACAGACAAATATCACAGTTCCTTTAGCTCCATTTGTAAAAATGGTAACATTTGTTTGTGTGGCATAGGCACACCAAGAGGTTGGCGCTTTTGATTTAGACATTCAGCAAAACAAACTAAAAAATTCAAAAAGCTTGAAGTTATAGAATCCAGGTCAAACTTTTAAAACAACCAGACCTCCTGTTTTGAGTCAATATTTACTTAGCTCTCTTTGCTTTTTTAAAAGGAAGTCAGAATTATGTTTTAAACATTTATTTTGGCAGATTTAAATGTTAATTTTTTAATGTTTATTCATTTTTGAGAGAGAGAGAGAGAGAGACTGAGAGCACCAGCAGGGGAGGGGCAGAGAGAGAGGGAGACACAGAATCCGAAGCAGGCTCCAGGCTCTGAGCTGTTAGCACAGAGCCCAATGCGGGCTCCAGCACAGAACCGCGAGATCATGACCTGAGCTGAAGTCAGACGCTCAACCAACTGAGCCACCCAGGCATCCATATTTAAATGTTAAAGGAAAAATTTTTCTTAAGACTTACTTGATCCCTTGTGGATCTTCATATCAAAAAAAGGTGGGGGAACATCTCTTACAGTAATGAAATCATGCAACACTTCCTTAATTTCCTTATAAGAGGTACTTCTTGAGTAGTTATTGTCAGAGGAGAGTTTTGTCTTTGCAATTTTTAGTCATACCCTTGAGAAAAGCTCCCAGAAGGGTATAACTCACAGTTTACAGGGAAAAATATCCAATTGTATGTGTGCGTGTGTGTATGCTTGTTTTCCTTGTCATTCTCCATTACTCACTCCCTTGAGAGACAACAGTGGAATTGGTTCGCTGAAAGCTACACGGCAGCAGCACAAGGGCCTTATCACAACTGCCTTTATCCTCTATAAGGCCGTGGGGAACTCTCACTCAGTGGCTTTTGACCATAGACCCCAACTTCCATCTGAGAAAAATATTTTCCCTTCAGTCACGTTGTATTCAGTTTTTAAGTTGCCCAAATAGAAAGGACTAGAACTACGTAGACTTTGTTTATCAGAAAAACATGGCTTTGCAACACACAGGTTAAGTGTCAGTAGAACAGTAAGCAGACTGGCTGGTCACAGCTGTCATTAGAAAAAGAGACACTAATGGTGTCACATGAGAAGTTACCATCATCATTGGGTCTGTGGCTTGATAAGGGTGAGTGCTCCAAATAAACTTTCGAAAGTGATTTTATTTTTGCAACGAATGCACTTTTAAAAAAATGATGAAACAAAATGGTGGTGCATGTGGTACCATGTTTCTTCAAGAAGGTAGCAAAGAATTCAGAATAATACTAATGACAATAATTTACACATCTAAAGCAGTAGGTGGTAGTCTACAAGAGATAGTTTAGAGATGCTAGTGTCTAGTATTCTATTGAAATTTTAGCATTATCCATGTTTCAAAAAAGGGTAAAAGTTTATGAAACTTTTAGCACTAAAATGTGATAAATTTGCTATGTGTAATATGTATCACCACTTACCTTCCTAATTCCATCTTTATTTAATGTTGAATATCTTTCCCTGGCTGACTTAAAGGTATAGATCAGATTTATTTTTATAATAATTGCATGATATTACATTGAATATTTTACTATAATTTATCCAGTTCATGACCTGTCCAGTTTTCTATGATTACATAGTAACTGCATTGAGAAATTGGGGCCTTCTGTACATGGAGAGATAAATTGCTCAACATTTAAAGTGGCCCCGGCTTTTAGTAACAATAGAAAGGAAAATTGACATGCTTCTTGGAGTCACATCATTAAAGAAGTGTCTATTACTGGTTGACATTTTTAGATCAAAACTATTTGAAGTCATTGGTTTACACATTACTCATTATTCTTTTGTCCTTAACATGGTCTCTAGATATCACAAGCGTGGACACAAAGATCAAGAAGCAAATATATTGACTCTTCCATTCAACTACTAGATAATTAATGGAATACACATGTATATACACAAATGTCTGCATGTATAAATTTTTAAATCAAATGCTCTCAGTCAAGGATAAGAACTTACGAAAACAAAAGATACCTTTCATTTTATTTTCCCATTAAATACAAATTCACCATTAATCATGTGTCTTATGTTCAATAGCCCACCAGTTATATGGATTAGATCTTACTAATATTCAATGTACAATGGAAGGGGCTGGCCCTTTTTTGAGAACAAGATGTAAAAAATGATGTAAATATAAACCTGTATGAGTAACTGCTTATCTTGTGCATTGAAGTATTCCCAATCTGAACACATTTCCTAGCACATGAATCAGAATAGTCTAAAAGATCTCTAGTTTATACTTTATGATTGTTATCCTCTACGAAACATCCAACATGAGGACTTTGCCATGCCTATTATTGCCTCACAGAAAAGTTGGTCTCAGTTTAGAGGAAAATTCAACTATTAGTTTTGGTGCGTAGTAGAAATGGTTTTCTGAAAGTCAGGCCACTTTTTATTTATAAAAACAATGATGCTTTGAATGGGAAAAGGGGTATTTTATGTGTATTTCCCAGGACAGAATCCTAGAATTTGCAGGTGCTCAAAGAAAGGTGAGATGGGGCACCTGGGTGGTCAGTTAAATACCCAACTCTTGATTTTGGCTCAGGTCATGATCTCATGGTTTGTGAGTTTGAGCCCTGCATCAGGCTCTAGACTCTGTGCTAACAGTGCAGAGCCTGCCTGGGATTCTCTTCTTTCTCTCCCTCTCTCTCTCTCTCTCTCTCTCTGCCCCTCCCTCATGTGAGCTCTGTGTCTCAAAAATAAATAACTAAACTTTAAAGAAATAAAAAAGGGGGGCAAATAGGAGGTAGATTATTAATGACAAAATACAGTCTTGATGTGGGCAGGATTGTGATTCTCAGAATGCCATAGGGAAAATAGACAAGAGTTGATAGTGTTAAGAAATGTGGCGATCCAAAGATCACCAATAAACTGAATGAAGTCTGTGGTAGATTTGAGTGTTTGCACCTTGAGTCCAGGGGCCATAAGAGAGACCACTGAACTGATATCAGTGAACCATGGTAATCAGTGCATCATGCCCAAAGGCCAGAAGTTTGAGCTACACCACATTGCAAGGAAGTTACTAGCAGTCAAAGAAAGACCAAGAAGCCTTTCCTGAAGGAAGGCCAGTGAGGCCAGGGTACCATTAGGGCACAAAATTTTATCATGTCATGGACTATTTCTGTAAATTCTTTGTTATTGTTTTTAATGAATTTTATTTGTTTGCTCCTTCTTGGTTGAGTTATTTCTAGACCATGAGTAACCCTACAAGGGGAAGAGTAGAAACTTCTAGCTGCACCAATGAACTGTGAAGACTTAACACCAGGTTAGTGCTCTGAGCTATTTATTGACAACCTGGTATATCCATTTCGAATTGTAAGCTGGAGGGTAGGTTGATATCCAGAGCTTGTAGTCAAATTTTCTGTGTTTAGCAGCTATTTTTTCACATGGAATATTGGTGCAATGAAAACACAAAAGCAATTGCTTTTTAGCAAACACGGTGTTCTTCAGGCGAGATGCATACCTTATGAAGCAACTCTTCTATATGCTTGTTTCAGTCAGAACAGACGGTGAACCCTCTCTTCACAGATGTCTTTATAACTGTTTGTGGTTTTATTTTTGTCTTTCCACAAAATGTTATGCAAAAAGCAAGACAAAATAATATCAAGGAGTTATATATATATATATATATATATATATATATATATACACACATACATATATATATGTATATATATATACATATATATATGTGTGTGTGTGTATATATATATATATATATATATATATATATATATATATAAATAATCTTAAAACTGTGAAGAAACCAGAGATTCAGGAACTTATTAGATACGCTGCCTCAACAAAGTGTTCCTACATTTATCTGAGCAGCTGCCTCTAACACCCCTCAGCACACAGCTCCCTGAAGCAGTGGGTTTAGGATTATGAAAACCTAGACCTTGGAAACCATGATTGTACATTAACAAATTTTTTTCAGTGTATTTATTTATTTTGAGAGAGTCAGAGACAGCGCAAGTGGGGGAGGGGCAGAGAGAGAAGAGACAAAGAATCCCAAGCAAGCTCTGCGCTTTCAACACGGGGCCTGACCGGGGACCCGAACTCATGAAACCTTGTGATCATGACCTGAGCTGAAACCTAGAGTAAGATGCATAACTGGCTGAGCCACCCAGGTGCCCCACCAAGATTGTACTTTTTAAATTTTGGTATGTTACTGGGAATATTCTACAATATTAATGAAACAGAGTAAAAGAAAACCCATCCAACCAACATTTTGTAGGTAGAGCTACTCACTTATTTGCCCCACTTTGTCTCTCAGGGTACTGAGTGCCTTAGCTTGTCTTTTCCCAGGAAAGCAGAATCTGAGACAGGCAGATTTAGAAGTAAGCTTACTCTGCAAAGTTTTCTCAAGAAATAAAAACAAAGGACTGGGAATGATTAAACTAGTAAAGAGGAAAAGCCAATATCAGGGTGCATTTTCCAAGGTTACCTCTGTGAGTAACTGTGCCCAATCTTGCCAGATATTCTAAGGATAGTTTGATAGTCTTCTAAGAAGATAGTTGAAATGGTCTGTGCAAGAGCCTGAAAGGGGGGGGGGGGTATTTAAAGGAGTCCTATCTCTTATTATTTATGCAAGGAAGTTCTCTCCCATATCCTTTGCACCACCACTTCCAGACTGGGTGAGTTTAGAGTTTCCAGAGGCATCCCATTCTGCTGGATCAGAAAGCACAGAACCAGAAAGCGAGTTGTGTGGAACAGCTGAAGAAGAAGCAGACGTGTTCGAGTTGTAGGAAGCTGGTTGCCGCAGCCATGGCCAAAGTAAAGAGTGGGCTGTGAGAAATTTGAGATAGGGCATGAGATGTGTCCAATACATCACCTAACACTGTCTGTGAGAGAGATTCAATTCAAATTACTCCTAACACTGTCTGTGAGAGAGATTCAATTCAAATTACTCCTCTCAGTAAGCCTGAAAAGTTTCATTTTAACCCAAGTCTAGATAAAGATTGAGGAAGACTAATGCACAACATGAAGTGCACTGTTTACTTAAAATAATAGGAATGTGACATGCATTTATGTAGCTGTCTCAGGGCTTACTCTGAGTGACAAATCTTAACACGTGCTCTGACTGTTTTTTGCTAGGTTGTGTTTGGTATTTTAATGTATGTAAGGGTCATATGAGTAGTCTTCTGGATAACTAATGCAAAGTTGGAGTGAAGTAGTTAAAAGAGATATCATGAAAGAATCTTCCAATTACCTTCTTATATTCCTCACTGCCACCGAATGATAAATGACCCTTTTAATTGCCGGGGATTGTGGTGCATTTGATCCCGAAAATAGCCAATCAAATGAGCTTTTTTTAAACCAATCCTAGTCACCTCCTTTTTAAATCACTTCTGAGGCAACGTGGGTCTTACACAGGGAAGGAATGGAAGTATTGAGGCAGATCTAAATCTGATTGATTGGAGCATTTGTGAGGGAATCAAGAGTCAACCACATTGGTCTCAGCAAGCTGGCTTTGTATGAGAACTGTATGCCTTCTATGTTTCTTTTCTTTAAATCGAATTTCATCAGCCCTTGCCATGGGCAGAGTTGTTGCTCCTTCCCACAGAGTCGGTAATTTGCTGTGATATATCCTGAGATTCTCTAACTTGGGAGTTTTGTTTCTTTCCATGTTTATCCAACAAGTTTCCTACTCTTTACATTTGTTCACTAGGTGGTCTTTGTCCCCATTACAGACATTTACTTCACATAGCACTGCAAATTTCTTGTTTCTTCAGTGTGGAGCATTTGTTATTATTTTACTAGGTATCTATATACTCATTTCGTGTTAGAAATGCAAAATTACATAATTTATTGAGTATTTTCTAGTGCATGCCCACAGGTAACATTCCCCTAATACTAATTGATTTCAGACATAAATATTAGATATAAACAGAAAAGTAATGAGAAGTGTCTAGATGATAACTCATATGAAGCTTTTAGCTCATTACACACACACACACACACACACACACACACACACACTTGTTTAATTAATTAATTAATTAACTTCAGCAAAGTCTGGCAGAAACTACAAATCCCTTTGCCTTAGGTTAGGATTGAAACCTCATTTAAATTTATGATATGGATGATTTTCTACCTTGGTCACTGTGGTTCTTAATTAATCAATGATGCACTTGATCATTATAAGTTTATTTTTCCCCAAACAAAATATGAGTTTCTGAATAGGTCACTTTCAGTTATTGAAGCCAAGTATTTTTATAGTGCACACTTTATAGTGATAGCCATTAGTGTTTCTAAGGTTAAAGGTCTTTCTATTGCTACTTAATAATGTCAAACACGTGAATAATTTGGGGATTATAAGAAATAAGATTTTCTAAAAGTAATTATCTGCTGTAAAGCTCCCGTTTAAAAAATGCCTTTCTCTATCCTGCAGTAGCTCAGATTAAAAAAGGAAAAACTTCATTCACAAATATTGACTAGAGTCCTTTCCCAATAATACTTGTTTTATATATTAGCTTTCATTTTAAGTTTAGCCTACTATAAAATATTAGAAGATAAGAAATATGCCTCAATATTTACAATTAAAGATAAGATTAGTGATTTTACTGTAAAGAAAGTATTCCATATAAATATATTTCAGAGTCTAAATGAAGCCCGCATTACTTGATGTTAGCAATTAGTTCTAACTGATGGATGTGTGTTAAATAACATTAATTGATACATTTAATTTAAAACTTCCATAATTCTATTTTGTAAAAATAATTAATTTTTCAAACTGGTTTTAGTATTATTTTCTATTTTGAATTAGACATTCCTTATTATCTTTGTTTTCTTACAATTCCTATATTCTTTAAGAATGATCTTTTGGGACTACATGGAATTATGATATTCTTTTTCATTCTATATCTACATCCATAACTCTGAATCTATAGTTGATAATTCAGAAATTAATAAAAAAAAGTCTCCTAATTAACTCAAAGATCAAAGGATAAATATTAATGAAATTTAAATATGTTTATAGCTTACTGAAATTTGACAATTTTTTAAATTTATTTTTTAGTGTTTATTTTTGAGAGAGAGAAAGAGAGAGCACAAGTGGGGAAGGGGCAGAGAGAGAGGGAGACACAGAATCTGAAGCAGCTCCGGGCTCTGAGCTGTCAGCACAGAGCCTAATGTGGTGCTCGAACTCACAGACCATGAGATCATGACCTGAGCTGAAGCCAGAGGCTTAACTGACTGAGCCACCCAGGCACACCGAAATTTGACAATTTTTAAAATTAAGATTTCTCACAAGGTTTAATAGATTACTTAGTACAGTAAAGCTCCATAAAAAAATGAAATGTATGCCAAGTTACTCAAATTTTTTTGACAAGGGGGCTCCCATCTTTAAGGAATGGATCATATATTTATTGCTTTTCAGAATATACATTGGGTAATACTTCCCTGGAAAAATATATGACAAATAAAGAAGCATAGATTTTCCCTTTTTGCATTTTACAAAGCACAGATAATCCATGGCAAACCTGTATGTTACTTTGATATGACTTGATCACAAAAAGAATAAAAACTGCCACATGTAAAAACATGAAAAAGATTTTATGCATATGCAGTCTTTGGTACCAACACAGTGATCTAAAATGTTTTGCATTGAAACATCATTTTAAAAATATGTCCCACTTTTGTCCCTCAAGAAGATAAGGATTTGGTTACCCCACAAAGGCCTTCTGAATGAAATTCTTTATTTTATTAAGCTTATGGAACAGTTAGGACACACGCAGTTGTCAATGGCAAAAGCTTACATTCGAACATTAGAGAACGGAAACAATATCCTCGCGCGTCTCATCTCTGGACCTTCTCATGTTCTGCTTAGCAATAACAAAACCTTTCTTGCCTATTGTAAAGGGGTTGCCTGGCTGCCGGGGCTGTTTGTTCCAGGACTCTCTCTTATACATTATCCTTCATGTTTATATCTGAGAGGTGCATGGACTAGAGACTACACCTATCCTGCCCTAACCATGTTCCTTTCAGTGCAAATTCTAGTGTGTGACCACTGTGTGCTGAGATGAATAATCAGAGGCACCAATTTATCAGTATCGGAGTCTCCTTTTAAAACCACTCCCTTAAAACTTTTAACAAACTTCACATCTCCCTGATTTGAGACAATGATGTGTGCTAGAAAACAAAACTAGAAAGATTATCTGATTATAACATTTGAACCTCCAATCAGGCCTGTGAATTCTGTTATGCAAATAAGCCCCGCCCATGCACTGTACTGTAGCATACCATTCATAATCTCTCTCTTTTTATAAAGTTTATTTATTTTTGAGAGAGAACACAAGCGGGGAGAGGGCAGAGAGAGAAGGAGAGAAAGACAATCCCAAGGAGGCTCTGCACTGACAGGGCAGAGCGCAGTGTGGGGCTTGATCCAACACACTGCTAGATGAAGACCTGAGGCTAAATCAAGAGTCCTAACCTACTACTGAGCCACCCAGGTTTTCCCCAAATCTCTCTTAATTCAATACTGTGGATGAGTGTTGCTGCTGAAACAGAACCTGCCTTCCGTACACATCCCTGAAGTTATTTTCTCTCTTATCCCTCTCTTCTTCCTTCCCACCCCTCCCTCCCCTCACCCCTCCTCTTTTTAATAATCAGGTTGAAGCTTTTCAATAACGCTGTGGGTTTGTAGATAGGAGATGATGTCAAATTTCCCTTAGGCTCTGATCGTATTGCCTAACAAATATCCTACCTACCAAAAGCGATCTCGTATAACTTTGCCCTAACTTTAGTTTTATAGATAGAATTTGGCTTCTCCAACATTTTCTAAAATGTTTAGAATTTGGTCATTCTTTGTTTCAGTCCATAGGCAAAGGAGTTGCTTTCAGCAAAGCTCTATTTTTTTTTTTTCCTGCTTTCAGATGGGCTGATGTCAGAAAAGCTTGTATCTTTCAGGACCTTCCTTAAAGCTGCAGCATTAGTCAACACACTCAGACATTAGGACATGTTTCTGCCCCAACCCTAATTTTGCAGGCTTATTATAGACAAAATCTGAGTGCTATGTACAGTGATCACAGATTCACAGCTACTTTACCAACATATAAGGATTGCCATCTTGCTTTGTTGAGGAGGGAGAGGCGGGGTCTTTACTACCCTTTGTTCTGCCTCCTTAATTCAGTTAATTTGAATTTCAGGATCTGATACTGTCAATCTTTAATTCCCTGAACTAAATTCTGAATCAATTCAGATACTTTTGCTTGCAAGTTGTGTGGCTCACATAGAGATTTCTTAGTCCTAAGAAACTTAGTAACTTAGTCCTTAGTAACTCCTACACAAAGCCCTGACATTCACTCTTATTGCATTGGTGAAAATCACATTTCCAGCCCCTAAATAAATCACTTTGGCCATGAAAATGGAATTTGTTGACAGACTTAGCCAAATTCACATGGACTAGAATGAGGCGCTTGAGGACACTCAGTTTTTAGATGGAGTCCTGATGAAAATTAGTTACGTCTTGAGAAGGGGAAAGGGCACTTGGAAGCTTAGAATTCAACCAACAGATGTAACTATCCCTATAAATCATTCTGAATCTTATAGATGTTTTTAAATAATATTTAGCTCTTTTCTTTAACATTTAGCTTATGTTTCATACCAGTATTATTAAAAATTAATTCCCTACGGAAACTAGTGACAATAAATGGCCATAGTAAGAACAGATTGTAAGTATTACGTAGCTGCCATACCAAAACTTTTTCTTTAAAAGAAGGGCCACGTTTTCTAGAGACCACGCCAAATAAATTGGCAATTAATTTGTTTTATCTTCTTTTGTATAAGATCTTTGAACTATAGTGTATTTGTAACGTGAATAAAGCAGAGTACAGTTTTGAACTCATTGAGCTTAGAAAGTGCCTCAAGACCCATCAGGGACCTATTTGTGAAAAGATAGTTATCCCGAAGGAGGTCACTAAGTTGTCATGGCTATAGCTATGAATCCCAGCAACAATTTGGAAGAGAGCACTGACTTTGAAATAAGAGATCTGCGTTCAAAACTCCCAATCCTTATTTTATAATATAAAAACAAGTGTGGCTTAAAACATATTGAATTATGCTACTATAGTTATTAATACTTGGCAAGCAGAGTTGTAAAGACTAACGATAAAACATAGATAAACTTAGCAAACAAACCTGATATGTAAGAAGGTCCTCAAACACTAAGAGCTGTTCAGTTACTTACTTTTGCTAAATACTACTTTTTGTTAATATTAGAAATAAAAAGGGCTAATGGCATTTAAGTAATTCACTGTTTTTCTTATTGCCTCATTGTTTTTTATATATGATTTTTCCAAATCATATAAAAGCTGCCTTTATTGTGTCTGAATCCTCATTCTCATCTGCTACTATGGTGTTGGTAGAGAACAAATAACTACCTAATTTAGTCACATTTAAAAACTGTTTTTTTTGTGGAGAATTTCAAGTTATCATGCATGATACTGCCTTTATAATAGTATTAAATACCCTTACCGTAGCAACCTTGGGTTTTATTAGCAACTCATTCACGACTCAGCTATCACATTACATTCATATTTTTTATTTTACACCTCAGTATACATATTTTTTTCAGAACTTAAAACCTCTGTCAGTTTTATATCTCCAGTGCATACCCTAGGGGGAGCCAAAAGATAGTTGCTGCGATCCCAGTGCAGAAGGTTCCCTGTATCACTTCTGCGTGCCTCAGAAAATCACAGAAAAGATCGATTTGCTTTGTCAAAGAAGTCATCTTTGTTTCTGCTTCCAGGCTCAGGAAACTACTCTTCAACAGGCTAACTCGAGGAACCACTATTATAATAAAACTCCAGAAATAATGAGTGGATTCTTCAAGGTCACTGTTCTTCCTCATGTTTATGTTAACACTCTTATGGCTTGTGTTTGCTTATTTATTCATTCAAAAGATTTTTATTAAGTGTCTACTCTTTGCCCAAGTATAGGCTAAGTGCTGGGGATACAGTGTTGTTCACACACACCTGATAACTAGTCTTATTGAATTCATGTATGTCGATAGCAGCAATCACTTCAAAGAGGCTTTTTGGTATGTGAATTTGATTTAATAGCCTGAAAATTTTTAGGAGTTTGACGTTCTATTAGTTTTTCATGGATCCTTAATATAAATTCTAAAATACTTGCTTTCATTTGTGTAAATGTGGTTAATGAAACATTAATAGGTTTCGTCTTGATAAACACCAACGTATTCAACAAGATGGGCTTCTGATTCTCTATTGGTCGCTTGTTTAGAACCTCCCTCCTAACTCTGATGACACCACTCGAGTTCCTCCACCAAAACAGCCCTTATATATTCCATGAATATGAAATGACTTAGTTTTGCAAACCTTGAGAGCAATTACTTTCATGTTTTAAAAATACATAAATATGTGAAGGAGCGTTGCATAAAAAAAGGATGATTCTGGATCTTCAAAGAAGAAGATATTCAGAGCAGTGGTAATAGCCACCAGAAGGGACTATATAAATATACATAAGGGTTTTCATAGGGTGAAATCTTTGATTTGTTTCTCTTACCAGTGTATTTGTATGATGACCTCAGAAAGTAGGAACTTAAGTCATGTAATCTAGGAGGTGTTTGCTGTATTTTATTTAATTTTTTAATGTTTATTTATTTTTGTGAGAGAGAAAGAGACAGAGAGATAGAAAGTGAGTTGGGGGAGGGGCAGTGAGAGAGGGAGACACAGAATCTGAAGCAGGCTCCAGGCTCTGAGCTGTCAGCCCAGAGGCTGACGTAGGGCTCGAACCCATGGACCACAAGATCCAAATCTGACGCTCAACCAACTGAGCCACCCAGGCACCCCTGCCATGTATTATTTAAAAAACAGTGTTGACTTTGTGCTGTGAGAGTCACTGAGTCAAGACCATGCAACTATGCCAATGACGTTTCAGTATCTTCCAGGACATTCTGCCTGAAAAAAAAAAAAAAAGCAGATTTCTGAGGAAGAAACTTGTGTTCTAAAAGTAAGATCAAATGCAATTGGCAGATTCAGTCCCAGTTACTTTTTTGTTTTAAAATGAAGAAGGTATGTTGTTGGTTGAGAACAATGGGTTGCTTGGAAGAAGTAGTAGAACTGACAGGTAAGGTAAGAGGTCATGACTAAAGGAAGCTCCATAATGATAAAATAGTGTATATCTGTTGTTTTGTCTCTTTATTAATCATTACTTGCCGTAAATTCTCTTCTTTTTTGAATAGTATATTCCTATACCATCCATTCATACAGTTGAGTGCATTTGAGGGGACCATGTCTCAACCAAATTAAACCAATTATTTTTTATTCTTGTTTCTATTTGTGTAGTGGGCATTTTTCAGACACTGTCAGTGATCATCTATGGCCATGTGGTCTGGAAAAATAAAAAAAAGTAGTGAGGAAAGAGAGAAGAATAAAGTGGGCGTGCACAGAAAGAAGGAGTCAGGTGATAGAAAGCAAGTTCTCTGCAGACTTGGAGCCATTTCTCATGCCCAGCTATCTTAATTTCTGTAAGACATTTTGATGTCCTTCTAACATTTTCCAAGTTTTTAATATTCTATTTCAAGAGTCTTTGGATCACTTATCATAAGATGTTAAACTTTATATCACATGATGGAGTGACTTCTTTCAAAATAGGGGGATAACGTTTTTTTATAGCCCTTAATGTTAGTCCTATATAAATATATTCAACTGATCAGAAAATTGTCATGTGATAGTATTTTCAGGCTATAATTTATCCACATTTTAAGTGAGCAATATGGTCCAGCTGATGATAGTTGGTCTTTAGGAGTTGGTATGATACTATTGTAATATTTCCATGTAAAATACTTACAAATATGAAACCTCTGAAATCTTAAATAAGATCAGATTTCATGTGGAAATTTTATTGATAGTAGAAAGGTCATTAGAAAATGCAAAAAAAAAGTCTTGTTTTAACCATGTATATATGTTGTTTGTTCAACTGTTCAGTTATACTGACTGTTAACCAAATCCCATAGTAAACGTTCCCTGAATGATTTAAGCCTCCGGTGATTTCAAAATAGTACTAAAGCAATACCCATGTGTGAGTGCTGTGGCAAAATCAATTCTCACAAAGCTCCCTGTTCAGTCACATGGGGTTCTGAAACCTTTAGACAAAAGGTAATGATGTTTCATTTCCTGTGGGTCAGGTTTGGAGGTCAGCAGTATGAAAAACTGTGGGAGGCACATTCAGCAATAGTTTTTCTTTTCTCTTTTAATGTTCAAAAGCAAGTATGGGAGCCACCTACACAACAGGCTTTGTTCATAGGTATTTGATTTGGATCCTTGCTGTGAAGCAACGCATTGACTAGCTGTGTGCTGGGGTAGAAAAATTGAGCTTGAGGTTGTGGTGAGCTGTGATTAGAACTGACCACTGAAAATCCAGGTAAACATGAAGAAGAAATTTCCAGTCATTGGTATGAATGCAGATAAGGAGAGAGTGACCCTGTGCAGGCAAAGATAAGATATTTGAGGCCTCTAACCCTAACATTAAATCTGGTGTATGTGCTGGTTAAAGGTTTACTTACAGTTATAAGTAATTTCTGTAGCTGAGATGAATCCAAAGATTAGTGCTTTCCTGATGTAAGTCTGTAGATTTTCTGACTTAATGGAGTAAGATCACTACAACTGAATTGTGGAGACCACCACACTTTGGCACAGCTCCATGAGATAGGAGGTAGAAAATGGTAGCTGGGTCCAACCACCTACATGCTGTTTGTAATTTTCTATCTTTTAGGTGCTTTAAGAGTGAGCCAAAATGAAAACAAATCTGAAACAAAACCAAATTGTCATTCTTCCCTATCCTGTTATGCATACTGACTCTGTAGATCTGGCCAAATGCAGAAGTCGGTCAACAGGTTTTATTTTTCTGACACACACACACACACACACACACACACACACACACACACAGAGAGGCATAAAGTACAAATGTACACACACAATTCTCATTGTAATGGCTTTGGAAAGAGGTAGAGGAAAGTATTGCATGTTCCATACTCACCGTCATCCCTTATCTATCAGAAAGAAAATAAGTAAGTGGGTTTCACTTGAAATCCTTGGATGCATAACAGAGAGGAGTCTAGGCCACTGGATTGTGCTCACATGGATGTCCTTGGAATTCAAGGTCAAATAGTCTATAAATCACAGATAGACCTTCCTTTCCGGCATCAGGAGCACAAAGTGCTCACAGTGGACTCACAAGTAATCATTGCAAAATAATAAGTAAAATCCTTCTTTGCAACATGTAAATTAACTTGTTGATTCTTTATTTATTCAAGAAAGACCCACATAAAATGTTAAATAGGTCCAAGTAGTAATAGAGTTAAAATATATATTGAGTACTTAGCATCATGTCCTGCTCTAAGTACTTTTTGGTTATTAACTCATTTAGTTACTATGATCCCCAAATTACAAATGAGGAAATTAAGGTTCTACAGAACACATTTCTTACTTCGATTGCAAAGTTAGAAGTCATTAGAGACAAGATTTTGACCTGGTATAAGTCTAAAGACTTATACAAGCTTTATTACTGTAAAAAGCTTGAACCAGAATTTAACCCAAGGATGTCTGTCTTCAAGGTATGAACTCTTAGCCAGTATTTTATTCTGTCCTTAAATACATATCTTGTTTTCAAGCAAGATATTTTATCTCCCTTTTACAGGTAAGGAAACCTGAATCCTAAGAAATGATGTCTTTTTTGTTGTTGTTGGTAAGTTCTTAAATGGTAAAAATGGATTTAAACCCATGTTTGTCTGATTCCAAAGAAAACAGCAGACCTCTGTTAGAAGGGCTAACCAATATGACATATTTATGCTTGTTTAATTAAGATACTGTGGGATTTTCCTCAACTTCCTCCTGAAACATGCATGTAATAGTGAGCTAATGCAGATAGGTCAGAAAGGTATAGAGGAAAATCACTACTTAAGCAAAAATGGCACACACCTTGAGTTTAACCATAATAAGTTTAATCACGATGTTAGCGATTTCCTGAAAGACTTCTATACAATGACAGCAAAGAAGAAAAATGATTTGTTCCACTTGATATTATGATGTAACATAAAAACAACAACAACAACATAGATTAAAGCTGTGTGGAACACACAAGCAAAATAGGCAAAGAAATCAATGTAAACAAAAAAAAATAGGGCTACAAGATTGAAGTCACATTATGTATGGTGCTTTGATATCCGATAAGGCTGACATTGAAATTAATGAAACTCATACAACCTAATAAATGATATGAATTAGTTCATAGGACTAAAAATAACTAATAAGCATATTAAAAGGATCTTATAATTAAGTAAATACAAAATAAATCAGATGACATTTTCTGCTCTCAGATGTGCATATATTTACATGTTTTGTAGTAACAGTGAGCATAAGAGGGAATAGTCATTCTTATATACTGTTGGTCAGAGTGTGCATTATTACAGTTATTTATAAAAGACATTTAGAAAACATCTAACTGAAAAATTCACATTTCCTTTGATCAACAGTTTCACTTCTAGAGATTTTAATACTTATACGTATTTGTGATGCATGCTATGAGAGATGAATGAAGTTGCTAACCATAGTGCTTTGAAAACATTTTATGGAGACAAAAAAACATCTTTAAGTGAAGTAATATACAGCAAATTATGATATAGTTACAAACATTAGTTACTCTTCATAAAGAAAAAGATGGACTCTAGAATGCTTATATGTAGCTATTTACATTCCACTCAATTATGTGAACAAAAACACCTAGCAAAATTCACAAGCATGTACAGTATTTGCCTTTTACTTGCGCACACACACACACACACACACACACACACACACACAGCCTGTCTAGAATCAAGGAAGCAGAGGTAAAAGCCCAAGGCAAATTTAGTTTCAGGAATGTAGATAAGAGTAAAAATAATGTCTGGGATGGAGAATTTATGGGGATCAAACTCAGCAGGAGAAATATGCCAGTATCTTTGCTGGGATAAAGTATTTTATTTAGGCTACAGTGAGAAATTCCTCACTGGGTTATCTAGGGACTATTTTTAATGATTATTTTAATCAATATACATGTATACTTAAAAAAATTCACATACTACTAATGCTACAAGTGTAAACCAAAATCAGCAGGCTTCTCACAGTCAACTCCACCCTGCAACACTTATAAGAGGCAACACTTATAATAAAGTTAGTTATTATTTTTAGTTTTCCCCATATTTCTCCATATGTCCATATTTCTCTATATCTCTATTTTCTCCATATTTCTGCATATACTGAAAATTTTGTTACCAGTTTTAGACATTATGTTTTTAATTTATCTTACAGTAGATGAGAATTTTAACTCCCTTGTGTGTGTGTGTGTGTGTGTGTGTGTGTCTATTTTGCATTTTCCCCTTCTCTTTTTCTTCTTCCTCTTCCCAATATATCGCAACTATTTGGTAAGTAAATATAATGATTAGATAAAAATTGGTCACTGCTAAAACAAAAATATTTTTATGATTATGCCATCTTTTGTTTATATTCTTTAGTTTTTATAAATGCTATTAATCCTTGTTTTCCTTCATATTCTTTCTTTGAACTATAATTATCTCTTTGTCTAAACACTTTATTAAGTGATTCTGAATATAGTTTTCTACATGGAGAGATGAGTGGGACAATCTCTTGATTCCTTGTTTTCCTGCTTCTTTCTGCCAAACTTTGAACTCTATATAGCTGTTATACAATTGACAATATGAATACTTAATCAGGCTGTATTATGTGTCACATTATTGTTTCTGGAATCCTCTTTTCTTCTGATTTACTTCATCATTCCAATAGCATCCTCAAATAAGTTTTGTGTTAGGCATATTCTTTGAAAACTTAATGAAAAAGTTTTCATTTCACTTTACTACTTGATTGCATTAGGCAATGCATATATATATATATTTTTTTCCCCTCAATATTTGGAATGTGTATGCGTGTATACCAGGGAAGAGGCAAATGTTAAGTACACAAAAGAGCAGAATTAAAATATCTCAGGAGAAACTCCAGGAAATAGATGAGAATGGATGGATAGGGTACCATCTTAAATATTTTTAGTGAATTTTTTAAAGTTCAAAGCAGAACAAAGGGACTAAGAGTTTCTGGTTTGGTATATAAGAACCTTGGAAGTCGATGATCTGTTCTAAACAAACTGAAAAATCGGCAACTCCTCTTAGGTCCCTAAGAGAAGTGAGGTCACAGACAAACAGCTGCTTCCAACTTGGAGAAAACGTCAGGTGAATATAATTACTACTTGCAGGCGTAAAGACCGCATTAGCAGAAACATGAGCAGGAACCAGTGTTATGATTAAAAAAGTCTGAACTCTAACTGGAGATTTCACTATGGGCATCTTTGAGAGGTAAAAACTCAAGGGAAACTCAGTCATAGAGGGTCTCCAGCCTGAGTTTCATCTCCAAGAACTAGACCTCACAGTGAATACTAGAGAAAAATTTGTTTCTGTGGTAGGTAGAGGGATAAAGGATAATAAATTAGACAAAGTTATTTCCCAAATATCTATTCAAATAGGTACTATCTTTTGTCATTATATTTTTTTCTGGATTTTCACAAGATATTACTCTGAAACTGTTAATATTAATTAATCAATGACATATTTTAAAGAATAACCAGAATTTCAGACATATGACACAGATATATTCCTATTTTGCACTTAAATCATGTTTCTTTCAGCCTTTTACATTAAAAATAAGCCATGAATCTAGGAGCACCTGCGTGGCTCAGTCTGTTGAACATCCGACTTCGGCTCAGGTCATGATCTTATGGTTTGTGAGTTCAAGCCTCCATCAGTCTCCTTCCTCCGCTCATGCTCTGTCTCTCTCTCTTAAAAATAAATACAAACATTAAAAAAATATGCCATGAATCTTATTAATATAGCAAATACAAGTAGTTCCAAAAAGAACAAATTCATCTTTGATCAGGTTTGAATCTCAAATATTTCAGGACTATTTTTATCTGGCATTATGGGTGAGAACATGACTAGCCAGTAAGGAGAAAAGAATTTTGAAACAGATGCTTTGTGTTAGAAGTATAGATTTTCTATTCACATAGTTTTCATTTAACATGTTAAGAATCTGACCTCATATACTAATTCATGGGCATGGAAAAATAGAACTTGATGAGATAAAAAGAAAAACCACAAATTTAATATAAATAGTGTATCCCCATCTATGTGCAAATTATAATCCTATTACTTAAGTAGCTCTGGCATTATAAATTTTATTTAATGCAAAATGCAACATTGAGTCTAAGAGATTAAAATATTATTTTTAAAAACATTTAATTATTGCATTCCTTAATATTCCATGAATAAATTGCTTCAAATATTGAAAATTAAGGAAATATTTACTGATTAAATAAAAAGGGGTGTTATCTTTATGCACCTCAGAGAACACTTATAATAATGATTTCCCCATAGCTGTGCTAAATAAAAATTGTAATGGATGTGCAATAAAGTTAATAGATCATGATATTGCTATTCTTATTATTATTTACAATTTTACTGATATTTTATCATTTTATTGTTGAACAACTGCTAACAGGCCTAAATTAATACCTAGAGATTCAAATTAGAAAATGTTATGGCAGATTGTCTTTCTTTTATTATTTAATTTTTCTTCTTTTCTCTTAATCATTAAGTGGTGGTAATTTTTGGTGTGGGAGGCCATATTAAATAAAATAGTTGGTAATACAAGCTTTTATTCTCTTGAAAGATGCAGGAATTATCCAATTTTGCTTGAGCTAACTATCAAAGAAAAAAGAAACTGCATATAAATGGTTAAGGCCCCCAAAAGATTTGAGTTTATCATTGGTATACTTATATGAAATAAATCTAACAAGAATGAGAGGGAAAAAAAGTTTGTAAATGAGCTAGAATGCATTTGCCATGGCATAAAATTCTCTGTCAGGGTCTATTTACTAACTTTTCTATGCCCCTAGCTTGTAATGTAAATGACTGTCTTGGGACACAAATGCAACTAAAAATATAACATTTGAGACTTCAAATCACTTTCCTCCTTTCATATATAAATGTGATTTCTCATTGCTTATTGATGTGCCCATGTGCAAGAATCATTTATTCACTTACTCATTGCTTACTTGTTCATCTATCAAACAATGGGAGGCAGCTCCTGGGTACCAGGCATTAGAGCAGGGTCTGTTAATGCAAAGAGAAAAAGTTGCTATTTATTAAGATAGAGTGATAACCAGAGCTTTAAATATAGTGGTGGATAACTAGACATGGCATCACAGGAGCTCTAAAGCAAGTATTTGTATAAGGCAAGGATATGAAGGAAAGTATCTTCTAGGTGGTAGTGCTTAAGGTGAATCTTAAAGGATGGCAAAGAATGCTGGAAGCAGCAGAAGGTGGGAGGGCCAATCTACTTAGCATTCAGCATAAGAAGGTGAAGGCCATATAGGCCCATAATAGCATAATGTGTACAAATACAAATTAATTTAAAGCCATTATTGTTTTAGTATAAAGTATAAGGCAACATGTATTTTTACACATATATACATACATATATTTTATAGTGTGTGTGTGTGTGTGTGTGTGTGTGTGTGTGTATGTGTGTGTGTGTGTGTGTGTTACCTTCCATCAGGGTATTTTATAACCACTCTGGTTAAAAGCAATACATTTGGTGGTTTTTTCATAGCATTAGCCTATTTGACTATTAATTAATAGTAATTTGTTTCAGTTAATACCTGAGATTATCTTCTTTATTCACACATCAATCTATTTATTGTGTCTATTGATAGCAAATGAAACATGAAAGTAAATTTTTAAAGAGATGATCCCTTTATGTTTTGCTCCCTATTCTATCCAAAGCCTCTAGAATAAGGTCTGGTGCATAAGGGGATTTGATGAATGTCACTGACTTCATGACATGTTGGTTTTCTAGCAGAGAAATGGGGAGGAGGGAAGGGTGAAAGAGGAAACAAAGTTTGAAAATTTGGTGCCCCTTTGGAGTTCAAAGATAACTCTGTTCTGATATTGTTGCATATAATGTATATTTTGGCTATACCATGTTTTGTTGGCTTTATACATTAAGGATGCTTACCTTTTGTTTATCATGTATGTTTTAAGTATTTTTTCTAGAATGCTAATTTTTAAAAGTCATGTTTATGGTATATTTGCTTTGCAGAATTTTTTTCCCTCCATTTGTTTCTTTCACTTAGTATTATGCATTTAAGTTTCCTACATGTCTTTTCAAGGTTTGATAGCTCTTTTTTACATTTTTTTAGGCCTGAATAATATTCCATTGTTTGGATGTACCACGGTTTGTTTATCCATTCACCTGCTGAAAGGTTGCTTTTGAGTTTGGGCAGTTATGAATAAAGCTGCTATAAGTATCCATGTGTAGGTTTTGTGTAGATATAAATTTTCAACTCCTTTAGATAAATACCAAGAAGTGCAATTCCTAGATCATACGGTCAAAAGGATGCACAGAAACCACCAAACTGTCTGTATTATCTTACAATCCCACCAGCAATGAATGAGAATTTCTGTTCCTCCACATCCTCCCCAGCCATTGTTGTTGTCAGTGTTTCAGATATTGGATATTCAAATAGATGTGTAGTGTAATCACACTGTTGTTTTAATCCGTATAAAGTTTTGATTTAGCTGATAGCAGCAACAACAAAAAGAGCCTGCTGTAATTTTGAGAACCATTTTGTTGAATGCTGTGGTCAATTGGGGGGAAATTGTTAGCATAATAATACTGGGTTTTCCACTCTATGAATAGGGAATATCCATCCATTAATGTAAATCATCTTCAATTTCTCTCAGTAATATTTTAGAGTTTTTAGCGTGGAAGTCTTACATTCCTTTTGTTAAACTTATTTTCATATGTGTTACTTTTTGTGTGATTTTGAATTTTCAAATGTATGTTGCTAGTATTTAGGATAAGAAAACTTTTTGTTGTTGTTGTTAATTTGGTCCTGAAATCTGAATACTCTCACTTATTTGTTCTACAAGTTATTTGTTATGTAGATGGGCATGTGTGTTATGTGTGCATATGTGTGTGAATTCCTAGGATTTGATTTTCTAAATATAGGATATCATGTCTGATGTGAATAAAGAGTGACTTATATCTTCCTTTCAAATGGTATGCTTTTAATTTTTTTTAAACAGATTTTTTTTCTTCATTGGACAGAACTATCAAAGGTGTTTGGAAGGACTTTGAGCACATGTGTTGGAATTGAATTAATATAACATGAGAGATACTTTAAACGGTGGTGGCCAAAAAAAAAAAAAAAAAAGAAACAATTACAGTTGCAGTAAGCGACATTAACACTCTGTCATTTTAATCCAACTTGGATTTTCAAAGGTCTTTTAAATGAGCTGTCTACTTAATGGATCTTGATAAAAAATTTCCAAAGGGAATATACACTCAGTAAAAACATTTTTAGGTATTTTTACATTTCATGTTCCATTCCTAATCATCCAAGTAGATAAATAATAAGTAGAAGGAGAGGATGAGGGCATGTGTGCTCACTGAAGGTATTCAATCTTCTTCATATCTCCATGAGTCTGGAGGATAGGGGTGGATGTTTTCACCTCCACAGCTTGTACAGTAGAAGAGAGACATAATGATGGTAGTTTGAGAGCTCGGTAATGATGCTAATACCAGCATGCAGAGCAGCGGCTAGGACATAAGGGTGGAAATTGCTAGTCACATTTGATTTCCACCTTATGTATACTCTGATCCTGAGGTCAAATTTTTGTCTCCACAAAAACTTAAACCACATGAAGAAAAGTTATATCAGATATTTTTCAAGAACAAAGAACTAATCAAAGGATTTCTGTGTCCATGGTAAATCCCTGTTAAAACATATATAATATTCTTTGTATCTTTATGACGATTCCCCCTTTATATGCATGCATAGTATAAGTAGTTATAGTAAGTCACGATAAGCTGAATTTTGTGATAATTTAGAAAATGACATCAAACAACTGCTTATATCATGGATGTCCGTGTCTAATAGGAAACAGATGTCTACCTGGGCAAAAAATAGATAAATAAATTCTTAATTCAGATTTTACTTTGGCTCTCCCTCCCCATCCCCTTAAAGGTAATGTTTTTCAATTGAATTGAAAAGGACTAAACAGATAGGCTATCAGGACTTGCTCAGTGAGCACCCAGGGACCCACTGCAAAGGTGGCCTAGAGGACTACAATCTCATGCACAGCACCTACTGTGCCAGCTCTGACACTTGTCCCAGTGTCAGCCAATTCACAGGATGGCAGACGACAAATCACTCAGCAAGCGCAATATTCATGGCTTTTCGGTAAGGTAGATATTCATATTTTGACTTTAATAAATCAAAAACGAGGGTAAGAATGGTAAAATAGTTCACTGTTACACAAAATGAGAGAGAGAGAGAAAACAGGGGAAGGGAGGAAGGAAGGGTAGGAAGGGAAGAAGAGAGAGAGAATGGAGCTTTTCATCAAACAACGATGACAGTATTTGATGCAGAAAAGATTATGACTAATTCAATCCCACAATCCTAGTGTACCAACCAAAAACAAAAGAGAGAACAGGGTTGAGAAAGGAAGAAAGGAAGAATGGAAGGAAGAAAGGAACGAAGGAAGGAAAAGAGTCATAGTCAGTAATATGATAGATTGCCCAGCCTGTAAACATGACTAACAGGAGAGTTTCACCTAAAACAATCTAATTCCAAAATATATATGCAATTCAAAGCATCAAGCTCTAGGCTTGATGAAATGCTTCCAGAACTGCATTTCTTTAAGAAATATTGCTAAGTTTAATTTTCACCACTGCCTCAGAACTTATTTGGTCTCTCTAAATTAGTCCCACAACTGCTTTCATATTCCCTTCCACATTAATCATATTTAATGATGGCCATGCTATATACATGCATTTTTATTTAACTAAAAAAAATTCCAATAATACTTTCTACTCTTGTGGTGTAACTGAGACTTCAAAAAAAAAAAAAAAGAAAAAGAAAAAAAAATAGATGACCCATGCAAACCTCTCACAGAATGTCTACTGAGTTATTCACATGAGAATCAATATACACAAAATGGTAGTTTCTCTGTGGAAAATAAAAACATGGGCCATGTCCTTTATTTCTATTAACAAACACCCTAATTTTATATAAATATACTCCCCTCTGTTCACCAGGAATCATGTCTTTTCTTTGATCATGTATTTTCAGCCGCTAGATTTTTACAAACCCAGAAATTTTATTGTAGGTTTTTAAGAGGCTATTCCTAGCATAATAATGGCATATTATCAGACTGGCAACTTATACTGGCCCAGGTTTCTCCAAGTCTGGAAACTAACCTTCAGGATAAGAGTGTCAGGAAGTATCAGACTAACACATTCAGAAGTTGATTTACTGACTGCATTGTCTAGGTGCTGAGATAGAAATAAAATGAATGAAATTTGCTTGAGCTTTAGGTGGTAATTTGCCTAGGCTCTGTCCGAATAAACCTGACTTAAAAACCATATGAGTTATCGGAATTAGCAGCCTTCTAAAAGAGCATGTTCAGAAGCTAAACACTCTACTTGGCAACATGGAATAGATTGACTTGTGTAAGACTACGTAGTCCTAGATTTCTGAAATCTAGACCTATTCCTTTCTTAAAGAACTGAATGCAGTCATGGGTGTTGACTTCATTTGCTAACACAGATGACACTGAAGAGGGTTTATTGATTCCAACCCTTCTTTATCACTTCTTTGCCAGTGGAATCTTTCATGATGACATAATTAGCCTAATTTTCCTGTCATTCTTTCTTTATTTAACTCTAGCGTGTATTCTGTTACTAATCCATTGTAACTTGCTGGAGCAAAGAGCTCAGAAGTAGGTTTTCTAGGTCCTATTGTCACCTGAACACTTGTCAGTTTTGAGAACTTAGACACTCCTTCTGTTTTGTCAGCTGCAAGAAATAAATTTTACTATGTATTTACCAATTTGGGATGCAATTTATATTGTTTATGGATAAGAATAACTGTTCAAATTTTGTTCTCAGAACACGTTCACAATTTTAAAAATTATTGAGAGCCCCATGAGGTTTTGTTTATATATATTATGTCTATTATTTACTATAGTCAAAACTGGAAGAAAATTTAAATATTTGTAATACTTTAAATAACATTATAAACATTACCTATTAATATAAATAACAATTTTTATGAAATATGCTTTAAAAATAAGAAAATTAATAGAGTGGCATTGTTTGATATTTCTTCAATGATCTTTCTTTATTATTTCCACTTCTGCATTCAGTCTGTTGTGATATATAAAGCATCTAGCTTTTGGAAAGTTTATCTATACAGTTGTGGAAGAATGAAAGTAAAAATAGAAGATTTTTGTCTTACATTTTTGTCTGTATAATGATGTCTGTATAATTATGAAAAACAGATCTGATCTCATTAACCCCTTACAAGGGGTCCAAGCCACACTTTGAGAACCACTGAATTGTAGTGTCATCAAATGGAACTTGAAAACTAATAGACATAGAAATATTATCCGGGGAGCCTGGGTACCTCAGTCGGTTGAGTGTCCCATTTTGGCTCAGGTCCTGATCTCATGATTTGGGGGTTCAACCTTTGCGTCTGGCTCACTGCTATCAGCATGGAGCCTGCTTTGGATCCTCTGTCCCCTTCTTTCTGTCCCTCCTCTGCTGGCACTCTCTCAAAAGTAAATAAACATTTTTTTTAAAAAGAATATTCTCGGGGCGCCTGGGTGGCGCAGTCGGTTAAGCGTCCGACTTCAGCCAGGTCACTATCTCGCAGTCCGTGAGTTCGAGCCCCGCGTCGGGCTCTGGGCTGATGGCTCGGAGCCTGGAGCCTGGAGCCTGTTTCCGATTCTGTGTCTCCCTCTCTCTCTGCCCCCCCCCCCGCCCCGTTCATGCTCTGTCTCTCTCTGTCCCAAAAATAAATAAAAAACGTTGAAAAAAAATGAAAAAAAAAAAGAATATTCTCTAAGTTTGCTTATAATGCTGAAATGGAAGAACTAAAATGAAGAATGTAAACTAAAAAAAATTAACCACACTCATTATTAACTTGATTAACTTTCCATTAGATAAATAATGAAAAACTCTCTGGGTTAAAGAACAGATACCCAAAGATCTCTTTGTGAGCAAAGATACAAGAAGATGATCCTACAAAAAGGTAGTTTTATGATTTGGGTGAACAATTAAAAACTTAAATAAATAAACCATTCTATTAAAGAATTTTTTTTAAAGTGTCCAATAAGGAGGCCGAATCTGAGATTCCAACTGGAAGTCCATAATAATTTCAAAGAGGCCAGATAAAGGTGTGAATCAAAGTAAGAGACATAAGAGTGAGTCCTGCAGAGATATCTATTTTGAGAAAATGTGATTAGGAGCATTGTAGGAGGCTAAGACCTTGGAAAATTTTCTAAAAGTGCTAGATTAGAGCGGGAAAGGCTCTGATGTATTGACACTTGAATAGGTAGATTGATGAAATTAACAGAATTAGACACAAAACAATCATTTAACAAAATGCTTTAGAAATTTCTAAAGTGTTATTTTCTTTTTATATTTTTGAAAGCAGGCAGACTAATAATTACATTTGCCAACAACACCACTTTTTAAAAATAAAAACTAGAATGTCATGCCAACTGGCATGATATTCTCAGTGAAAATAAAATTCAAAGAAATGAAGAAAAATTTATCTTCTTAACATGTAATTATTAGCCAGAGGAATCTGTTTGTTCTGTTTTATCCATCTGTCCCAAGTTGATAGGAAATTATTCACTAAACTCCAGAATAAGACTATTGTATTTTAATACCAGAAAGATTTGGCCTTTGATTATTGTCATTGGTATTCAGAAGAAGATTTTGACTAATTCCATATTTGTTCACAAACATCACAAAAACAAATAATGGGTTTCCTTCAGATAACAAAATGTGTCTAGGAGTATTTCAGAAAGGCTAGAGTTCCTATAAAGCATTAAAATATTCCCAGATAACAACATTTGGCTGCCTACAAATGATCAGATGCCCTACAATTTATTCTACGGTGAGAAATCTGATTGGCATTTAAATATTACTGAGAAGAGCTATGTTAGTTTGAGGGTTCTTGTTTAAGACCCCACTTTAGTTGTTGAAGTTAGAAGCGGGGATATATCCTAAGAATATTATCAGTAAAAGTAAGCATTTATAGAGGATCTACTGTGTGTCTGATGCCACCACTATCCAATACTTATAGGGAAATTGTGTGTGTGTGTGTGTGTGTGTGTGTGTGTGTTTAATGCTTGGGAGGTGTAATATTGTGCTTTATAAGAAATACATAGTTTGTCATTCATATATTTGGTTTCTGGCCACAGTTTCTGACTCACAGCTCCTAAAGCCCTTGGAATTTCCAAAGTTGAGAGTGCTAAAGATATCTTTTGTTATATTAATGAGGTGACTTTGGCCACACCTGAGGATGCGGCGGGGTGCTGATTACCAATGGAGACAACCATTTGATTAGAGGGTTGGGATTTTTCAGTCCACCCCCTGCCCTCCCAAGAGGGGAGAGGCGATGAAGGTTGAAGCAATTACAAATGGCCAATGATGTAATCAATGATGCCTATGTAATGAAGCTGCCTTGAAAACTCAAAAGGAGTGGGTTCAGACAACTTTTGGGTTGGTGAACACCTGTTGCTGGGAAAATGACACTTCTGGAAGTCAGGGAAGCTCCATTCCCTTGCCCTACATATCTTTTCCATATAGCTGTTCTTGACTTCTGTCCTTCTATTTATTTATTTTAAAGATTTTTTATTTTTAAGTCATCTCTACACCCAACATGTGGCTCAAACTCACAATGCCGAGAGCATGATTCATATGCTTTTCTGACTGAGCTAGTCAGGCACCCTGACTTTTATAATAAACTGGGATCTAGTAAGTAAAATGTTTCTCTGAGTTCTGTGAGCTGCTCTAACAAATAAATCAAACCCAAGAAAGAGGTCCTGGAAACCTAATTTATAGCCAGTCTGTCAGAAGTACAGTTAACCACCTGAGCTTGTGACTGGCAACTGTAGTAGGAGGGATCAGTCTTCTTATAGGACTGAACTTTTAAACTATGAAATCTGATGCTATCTGCAGGAGGTAGTGTCAGAATCGATTTGAATTCTAGGAAACCCAGGTAGTGTTTTGAGCATTGCTCGGAGTGGCGAGGGGACACTCCCACCACCATCACCACCTTTGGAAATTGAGCCTCGGAACACCAAAAAGAGGAGGTATTTGACTCTGGAAAAGAATCAAGAATACATCTGCCTGTCATGGGTTAGACACCTAAAGTGCCCTTATTTTAAAAGCATGGTTAAATTTACATCAATATACCAGGAAAACTTCACTGAGCAACTGCTTCTAAAATTAGGCGTCAAGAATGGATGAAATTGGATCACAAGGATTCATGATGTAGGGTTGGGTTAGGGCTGTTGTGCTATTGTAAAATAGGCCAGATAAATGGTACAGGTAGAAGCCCTGTGGAGAAAATGAGCAAACCACATGAGAAAGGGAAGAGGTGTTATATAACATAGAATAATCAATATGTGTGTGTTGCTCGGGAGTATAGAGCAGGAAATAAATTTGGATTAGCAGAGAAGAATCTAGATACAGAAATGTTGAAATCGACACTGAGGAATCAGAATTGAGCTTAACCATTATAGATTTCTGATCAGGACATTATTATGCAGGAAGTAGTGTTTTAAGAAGATACTGAGTACTGGATGCACAGGAAACTGGGAAAAATTAAAAACAAGAATCAGTCATTTTATAAGATAATTTATAAGTCATCATATAAGATAGTTGAGATCAATTATTTTATAAACCATGTTACATTCCAATAAGGTGAACGTTTTAATTCTTTAGGTTGCAGAAAGAACTTTAAATTTATTTTATTTTCTTACCCTGAATAATTACCTTTATTTTGAGTATATGTTATGTGTTACAATTGACCCTTGAGCAACAAAGGTGTGTACTGCATAGGTCAACTTATGAGTGGATTTTTTTTTGTTATAAAATTCTTTTATTGACATATAATTGGTGTGTATCTGTATTAGTTTCAGGTGTACCACATAATGATTCCATATTTGTGTGTATTTTGAAATGATCACAATAAGACTGGTTACCATCCATCACCTCACATAGTTAACAAACATTTTTCTCTTGTGATGAGAACTTTTAAGGTCTCTTCTCTTAGCAACTTTCAAATCTACAATACAGCATTATTAACTATAGCCACCATGCTGTATACTACATCCCCATAACTTATTTTATAGCTGGAAGTTTGTACTTTTTAACCCCCTTTATGCAATTCTTAAGAGATTTATTGCTTCTAACCATTGTTTTTAATTTTTTGGTGATGGTAAAGTACTATAAATACAAATGTATTCTCTCTTCCTTATGATTTTCTTTAATTGTTTTTAATTTAATTTTTTTTTTTTTTTGAGAGAGAGACAGAGTGCGAGTTGGGGAAGGGCAGAGAGTGGGAGACACAGAATCTGAAGCACACTCCAGTCTCTGGGCTGTCAGCACAGAGTCTGACATGGGGCTTGAACTAGTGAACCATGGGATCATGACCTGAGCCAAAGTCGGCCACCTAACTGACTGAGCCACACAGGCGCCCCTTCCTTATGATTTTCTCAATAACATTTTCTTTTCTGTAGGATGAATACAGTATATAATACATATACAAAATATGTATTAATAGACTTTATGTTATCAGTAAGGCTTCCAATCAACAGTAGGCTCTTAGTAGTTTTGGAAGTCGGAAGTTATATTCAGATTTTCAGCTGCACACGGATTGGTGACCCTAACCTCTGCATTGTTCAAGGGTCAACCTTCATATTTATAAATTATAATTTTATAATGATATTTTATAAATATAAGTATGTGAAATGGATGATTAATGAAATATTTAATAACAGTAGTGTGTGATCATAAAAGTTTGTAGATAACATTTAGATGAAGCCAGGCTAAGGTGGTAGAATTGACACTGAATTAGGGAGCCTAAAAATAAAATCAGGAGCTTGTCTATGACAAATATCATAAAGGGAAGTACAAAAGAATAAGCACCATATTGGGACTAGACAGAAAGGATAGCACAGTGAAAACTGATGCTAAGCTTTTATGCCTGAAAACTGAGCTCGTGTTGCTGTGTAACAAAATTTTGATTTTTTTTTGAGGATGAAATCTGATGGTAAGTGGTCAGTTTGATTTGGAAATTTTGTCTAGCATCCTATATACTGTCACATGGGTACAAAACACCCTACATTTCCTTATTTTATATCAAGTTAAAAAATGTTATGTGAACACTTATTACGTGCTAAATAATGCTGAGAATCCAGAAAAGGATAAAAGAATCTCTGAGCTTCAAGATACAATATTGGGTGAATACACACATAAATGTGTCCGTTTGCCACAGAGCCTAGTTACTGTCATATGTGATTTCTGTGTAAGTTGTTATAGGAATGACGATGTTGGAGCTATTGATTCTGTCTGGGGGGCATCAGAAAAGAGCTGGCATTTGTCCACAGAATTCAAATCCTTTATATATTTATCATTTGGATACATATTACATTTGACAAAATTATTAATAAGAATAATTGCTCCTTGCCTCAAAGAAGTAAAGTACTGTTTTCTATATTCACTAATACTAAACATCGAACTGTTCATTCATTCTTCCCATCATCACTATGGGTTGTGACCTTAAAAAATGATAGACAATTTTTAAAAACAAGTGATATTACAGAGGTGCATGATACTGCATGTGGTTAAGCAAAGTCAAATAATTAGATGACATTAACAACCCCCAATTTAAAAATATATAGAAAAGAAACCACTGTAACCTTCCAAGCGAAATCATAACACTTTATTAGAGATTCACGATATATTTATAGTTGTTACTAGTAGCACTATAATGCCAAATGTTACCATGAAATTATTCTTGCCACCTTTACAACACCATTACCATCTTCATATGTCACTTACGGACTTAAATAAGAAATCTAGCTATTAAGTATCTTTCTGGCATGCTCTGTATGCAAGAGTGTGTATAAATACATACACAGTACCCAAATATTTATATATTTGAAAAAATATCTGAAGCTTGTAAATTGAGTCATTTTATGAATTTTTTCCATTACCAATATCAGAATTTCTTTGATTTGCATATTATTTGGAATGTATTTTAACAAACAGATTTTTATAATTTCAGAGCAAAATAGGATGGTTAATGTAAGAATGATAGTTTAAATGGCAATAGAGATACATACATACCTCTGTCATCTATCTTCTGAGGTGTTGGATTTGGAATAAAGTATAGAGGTTTCAATCTTCAAATACTTTCTACTAAGTCAGTGGATGACGTTTTAACATGTTACAGTCAGAAAGCCAGATTCTATGGATGCACGTGATAATATAAGTCTTTATACGGTTTTAAGAGGTGTGCAGCAATTCAAATATTATCCAAAAACCATTTTCTATATGTGAGATAAATTTTTATTCCTTTCGAGGTGAATCTAAACACACATCAACTTTGTGTTCTTTTGATTCGTCACATATCACCGGAGATCAAAATTAAGTTTCCAGTTTTGTCTGCATCTTTCTGACATTTGGCTCTTTAACATCTGAATGCTTCTATTATTTAACTGAAAATTCAGTCTTAGATTGAAGATGTAAAGCCAGATATAATAGGCAATAGGCTGAACTACTTGAGATGCCTCTAGAAATAGAGACAGGAAGATAATTAATTATCCTGAGAGGTGGAAAAGTCAAAAGTATAAGTAGACTCAAGAAGGACTTAGATACATTTGAGGGTGAGAGATCAAGGGTGAGTTATCAACACATATGCAGGGTTTTGTCCACAGTCCTCAAGAGTATTATCACGTGTAGTATAACAAAGGAGGTCATATGAAGTTTGCTCAGAGGAACTACTAGTTGTTTCCTGGAGAGTACACTGAAGAAAATTACGGGACAGGTTGTAAGTGCAATCGGAATGGGGCTAAGATTAATAAAAACGCCTGCTATGGATGGATGTCGGCGAGAGCTGGCATGGATGCCAGTATTTTGCTACTGTGGATATAACGGGTATCTATTAACTTTCCCATTCAGCATCAAACACTTTTCCCCTGGTAGACGGTATGCAGATCCTTCCGTGGCCACCAACTCATCCTCCGATTTTAATTCATGAATTTTATGTGGAGTTGACTCTGCTTCCAAACTCCAGGAAGAAACAAGGACCATGGGCTTGTTAAAACATAAATTATTTCCTCTGGCACTAGGTGTTGGATTCAGGGAAGAGCGTTTGACCTACTCAAGGATGTAAGACTTAGATTTTTGCTGGATCTTTCAAAAGAGTAGGACAATTGTCTTTTTGGCTGAAGTGAACTTATTAGAACGTAAGCCTATTGCTACAAAAAAAAAAAAAAAAGATCCACGGAATCCTAGAATAAAGCCAGGTGGTAAGAGGGGTGAAAACTGGGACAAAACGAATTCCTGATTACATCAATTAAAATAAGCTAAACACAAAGGTAGATACCCCTATAAATCTCAGTTATTTGAGCGCACAAACTCAATTTGACATAGGTCAGTTTGAGTTGGATTTTCCATGACTTGCAAAACAGTCTTAATATAACTGACATGTCTCATCTGTTTGATCACAACCAGCATCAGTAACAGTTTTTGTGTTCATTACATACCAGAGAGCTATTGCTTTAACAGTGGCCTGCATATGGACCCGATGGTGGCAAAGTTTGATAGGTGTATATATTCACAATCTCATGATCACAGGAGAGGTGAACATGCATTTGGTGTTAGAGGATGAGGCCCCGATACACTCATAAGACAGCACACTCTTGCCCAAAGAAGAAGTCACTACAACAAGTGGCTGGGCCAAGTGCATTGCCTTGTATATTGTCTGGTTTGGCTTCCTTCCAAATCCACAGATGCTCTTAAATTGTCTCCTTTCAAATTGTATATATTTTGGAATGCTAACAGCTAGTAATCCCTTTCCTCCTAGCAGGAAATAAGTTAATAGCTGCCAGAGAGACGGCTGGAATGGGTGCTGAATTGAGGGAGGGGGGGTGTGAAGGAATACAAATATGTCTTGTCTTTGAGGGAGTGTGAGAAGTTCATGCTGATCGAATGTTTAATGATGCCCACAATAAGTTGTCTAGATCATAGCTGGCTATAGTTCTGTCATGCTATATTTTCACTTTTGTGGACTATGATGAGCATGTCTTAGATTTCCAGTCCCTGTTTTATACCAAGACTTGCAATTAGCATACATTAGTATAATAGAACACAGGTGTACATTACTGAGTAATTATGTGTACACACAGGCACATATATGTGTGAATTTTCTGCTGTGGATTTACAAGGAATAAATGAATACATATTCTTTTCTACCAAATACTTTTCTTCTCCATATTCTTCAACCCTACAGGATGTGATAAGTATCTGTGTGTGTGTGTATGTGTAAATGTGTGGGTTTCAAAAAGCATGAGGAGAATTTGCCAAATTGGAGGTGGGAGAGGCTGGCAGAGGACACAACCCGGAGATAATTTTTGGACATTTTATATTGAAGTCCATCAAAAGGAGTCGATTAGATTATGTTCAAACACTGTACCCAGTGGACGACAGGTTAAATGAAGATGGCTGTATCCAAATCTATAAATACTGTTCTTATGTACTAGGGCCTTGAGAGTGGAGTAGCACTCAGTGAAAGATAAGACTAAGTACCTAGAATACGTAAACGTAGGAGAAAAAGAACCCAAGCCAATATTTAGCAGACTCTGATCCATACACTGATATCTCCATGGGCTGAGCACTCCCACACCAGAAACGCCCAGAGCTGTCACTGCTCGTCCACGGGTTATTTCCGTCTCTGATCCTTGTCTCAAAAGACATTCTTGAAAAAAAGACAATAAAAGAGCAACTCCGAGGAAAAAGAATAGCATCGCCACACACTTAACTAATTCCACGTAAAGAGGTGTAAACACCAGTTTCTGGGAAAACTGGGAAGCTGAGCCCCAGCTATGTGCATTTCTCCCCATTTCTTCTTTCTCCAAGCAGACTAGCAGCACACAGAAATGTCTCCTGTTGAAAATTTACTCTTTGATCTGTAGTTCCACATTTGATATGCTGCCTGGGGAGATTTTTTTTTTTCAAATTCAGATTTCTAGATTCCTTGTCTATTATTTTGATTCCGAAAATACAGTTGGGCATTTGAGAATCTGCATTTTTAACAAACCCCTTAGGTTTTGTTTCCTGAAATATGTTTCCTGAAAGAATGCATGGAATTTGAGGTAAAACAAAGATAAAAGTGTAAACTCTTCTAGTAAATAAGCCAGTTGGAAATGGAAAGAATGAAGTACAGGAGTCAGAAAAGATAAAGGGAAACTTTTTTTTTTTTAAAGCAGGTTTTTAAAAATTTGTTGTTTTTAGAAAAGAATACGGTTCATCACTTAGGATTATATTTCAGTCTATCAACATGCTTACAAATGCATGTTTTTAAATTCAGCAGTTTTCACATTTCCAAATTTTTTAAATTCCAGTTAAAAAAATCACAATCACAATAGGCAAAAGAATGGTTGGATTAATTTTTGATATGTCTATATCAAACGTCCATTAGTATTGAATTCATTCCATCTCTGATATTTTATATCACAATTAGAAAAGACCATAATTTGGGGCACCTGGGTGGCTCAGTCGGTTACCGCCCGACTTCGGCTCAGGTCATGATCCCGCGGTTCGTGATTTCAAGCCCCAGGAAGGGCTGTGTGCTGACCGCGCAGAGCATGGAGCCCGATTCAGATTCTGTGTCTCCCCCTCTCTCTGCGCCTCCCCCATTCACGCTCTATCTCTCTCAAAAATAAATGAACGGTAAAAAGAAAAAAAAAAAGAAAAGACCATAATTTTAATGTGTGTGCTACTGAGATCATCACTGAACCTGTTTTTGTTTGTTTAATTGTTAAATTTAGGATCTATAATCTATAGGTTCTGCTCTGGATAATACTGGAACTATCGCTCACAGAACTCTCTCATTTCACTCTATTGTTTCTTTACTTCATAGTCAACTCACAGGTTGGTTCAAATGAATTGGGAGACTAATGAAGACTCTCCTATTCATCATTCTGGTAAGCCTATCACAAGAGACAAAGATTAAAAGCCCCTGTACTATGAGGTTGATAAAAGATAGCTTCCTCTGTTTCTTTGTGATAAGTTTACTTCCTTCTGGGTTTCTATAAAATTATGGAGCCTCTTCTTTTCATGAACATCTCTGTGTTTACTAAGAGACAATAATTCAATCTATAATATATTCATAAAATCTCAGATGCAAGTTATATATCTCTAATGAAGCCACAGGTATAATAAAAAAAATTCAACCATTTTTTGAAATTAAATTTTTGTCATGGATGTTTCTCTTTTCTTCCACAGTGAGGCTTTTCATCAGTTGATTGAAGCAGGATTTAAATGGCATTAAAATCGTACGTCCATGCGCCGCAGAGCATTTTACAGTTGAGAAACACTTTCATAGAAATAGATGTTTAAAAGTAAATAACTCTGTATCACCTGAACCCAACCACAAAATCAACCTGAATTAAATTATTCATTGCTAAGTGATTAACAATTACAGGTGAACATTCACGTTGCCGCCGGCAGGTGGTCAAGGCTGCCCTGGGCCGCCTCAACCACCCCCCCCCACCCCCGCCCCCGGACGCCACAGGGTATAAATTTCCCCTTGGGAGACACCTGCGCTCCAGAGTGAGGTAAATGGGGAGCGCGGAGGCGTGCTCCGGGGCTCCAGTGAGGTAGAGGGAGTCCCGAATCTGGCCTCGCTGGGAAAAAGAAACACGAAACAAAGCAACAGCAGAACCAACTAAACACCAGCCTGAAACACCTGGAGCTGATAAGCAACAACCACCAAAAGGCGGTGCTGGTGCTGGTGAGGGGAGCAAGGCAGAGCGCCAAGACTGCGCCGCCGGCCAGCAGGCCTGTGGGTGTGTGCCAAGGCTGGAGCTCCGAGCCGGTGGAGGAGCCTCCTTCGCGCGAAGTCTGGACGCCTCTCCATTGGCTGCCTCGGCCCCGGGCCCTGGGAAGGGTGAGTCGGGGGCAAGGCCTTGAAGAACGTTTCTCTGGGTCCATACATCTCTGTGGGTCTCCTGGGCTCTATCCCCTGTTGTTCATCAAAGCTGGGTGTTTTGAGTGCTCATCTCTGAGTGGCGGGTCTTAGAAGTTGGGGTGCCCAGTGTGGGGTTCAAGCTCTACTTTTGAGTTCCCTCCCGATTTGGGGTCACAGTGCCAGGGCCGAATTCGTGGACCTGCTTGGATGTGGGCCTTCTCTCCTTTGTCCGGCGTGCGAAAGGCCGTCGGTCAGTTTTCCCAACGGCCTTGTTCGCTCTGCAGCCGACGCACGTTTGGTGGGTCTGTGGGCGGAGCTGAGTTCAGGATCCTCCGTGTTGCTATCTGGAAACCTTCCTGAAGTCTTAAATTCTGCCAGCTGTGAATTTCTTCTTCGTTTTTTGAATTTTGTCATTTCAAGAATTCTGTATAAATTGAATCCTACAGTATGTAATCTTTGGAGGTTGGCTTTGCCATGAAGTAGAATTCCCTGGGGATCTGTCACGTCACTGTGTCCATCTGGGGTTTGCCCTTTTTATTACTCAGTGGTAGTCTGTGTTATGAATGTGCCACAGATCAACACTTTACTCGTTGCTGTAGGCAAGATTGTTTCCAGCTTTTGACCATTACAATTAAAGCTACTGTAAACACTTATGTACAAGTTTTTGTATGAGCAAGTTTTTATTTCCCTAAGCTAAATGCCCAGGAGAGGGGCGCCTGGGTGGCTCAGTCGGTTAAGCGGCCGATTTCGGCTCAGGTCACGGTCTCGCGGTCCGTGAGTTCAAGCCCTGCGTCGGGCTCTGTGCTGACAGCTCAGAGCCTGGAGCCTGTTTTGGATTCTGTGTCTCCCTCTCTCTGACCCTCCCCCGTTCATGCTCTGTCTCTCTCTGTCTCAAAAATAAATAAAGGTCAAAAAAAAAAATTAAAAAAAAATGCCCAGGAGAGTACAATTCCTGGGTCATAATGGCAAGCATACCTTATCCTGGGTCCCCCGCCCCAGGAAGGTGAACATAGTGTCTATCATTGCCAGCGTTTGATTTTGTCACTATTTAGTTTTAGCCATAAGATAGATATGTAGTTATATTTTGTTTTTATTGTCATTCTTATTTCCCTAATGAAAAATACTTTTGGACCTATCTTTTATTGGTTATTTCCCACTTGGATGTGCTCTTTTGTGAAATACCATTTGCCAATCTTCTAACGATTTCTTTTTTCTTTTCCTTTTTTTTCTTTTTTTTTTTTTTTTGCTATAGAGTTTGGAGATTTTTTTTAAGTTTATTTACTGTGAGAGAGACAGAGATAGTGTAAGTGGGGGGAGAGGCAGAGAGAGATGGAGCGAGAGAGAATCCCAAACAGCGCAGAGCCTGATGTGGGGCTCAAACTCAGGAAATCATGAGATCATGATCAGAGCCAAAACCAAGAGTCAGATACTTAACCGACTGAGCCCCAAGAATTCTTTATATATTCTAGATAGCAGTCTTTTTTTCAGACAGGTAGTTTAGAAATATTTTCTCCCACTGTTTAGCTTGTATTTTATCCTCAAAAGAGTATTTCACGGAGCAAAAGTTTTTAATTTTCATGAAGTGTAATTTATATTTTTTTCACTTCATAGATGGTGCTTTTGGTGTAAATTCAGGAAGCCTTTCGAAAAGAATTTGTCGTATGGATTCTTTCCTAAAATTTTTATTGTTTTATATTTTACATTCATGAGCACGATTTATGGTCTCATTGCTGCCAGCTAGAGCTGAAAGTTCAGGTTCCCCATTCAGTCTCCATTGACAAGATAGATGGGATGGGGCTTGTAACTAACTGACTAAACCTAAGTTCTGACTCCATACTTAGCCTTCTCTGGTTATCTTAGTAGAGAAACTTGAGCTTGTGATAACTAGATAAAACCTGGCAATTGTGGAAGTCTGAGCCTTTGCTGACACGGGTAGGTTGGGGCCACAGATTTTTCTTTAGTGTTTGGCTAAAATAGAGTAGTTCTTTTCTGTCGAAACCCATAGTGACTTTTTCTTGGTCTTTTGGCTAGAGAGGAAACTTGCTGTGTCTTTTTTTGATGTGCCATTTATTGTTTCCAGGTTACTGTCTTTTCCAGCAACATGTCTGAGATCTGTGAGGTAAAACAGAACACCTAGGGAACTCACCACTGTGCCGTTCCTTGGGTTCCAAAGTGGTTCCTAGCCAATTTGCCTCTTGACATGTTTACTTATGATTGTCTTACATATAGTATCAAGGGCTTTTAGTTGTATTTAGTGTAGAGTAGACTTTATTAGTCTAAGAATAGTAAAGGCTTTTACTTGTATTTAGGAAGAATAGAGAAAAATATATCTCTGTTCTTGGAAGCTGAGGTCTGTTTTACATTTTAAAACTACTCAGTGGCATATCACACTATTAACATGTTTTCAATTGATTTTCAATGTCAAATATAACAAAAGATATTCAATAATGCTATGTTTTTCACAAATCCTACTTTATATATCAGTATATTTTAAAATAGTTGAATCAATATTCAATCTCCTAGAAACTTTTAATGTTGAAGAAATCTGTGATTCAATGAAATGTTTTCATAAAAGATGTTTACTTGTTCTTTGGTTGTCCTTGTAAGAATAATAAACTTCATGCAACTGCATACCAACTTATACCAGTGACTTATATAGCAATTTTTGAAATTTATCTTTAAAGTCATAGTTTAAGTTGTCCATAAGCCTCAATAGATTTTAAATTAAAATGATTTATTTCAGTATCATCATAAATCTACTTATCTAATATTATGGTTATTCTTTATTTCTCACTTAATAATAAATGGATGCATTTATGGAATGTATCCAATGCCTCTTGATAAGCTAATTCTCTATTAATTTTTTCTGTATGAGGATCTTCAACTTACTTAGCAAAACTTTACATAATAATAGGTGGATTTCATTTTAATTTCAGCTTAGTTCCAAGTATACTTTTTCAATCATTTTTAATTCCAACTTGCAGTCTTTGACAGTTCAATATACTTTGTAAAAATAACTACCGGTCTTGATGTCCAATTATATAAGACATGCAGTGTCTTTTACACATCTCTTAAAATAATATCCAGACCTGTTACAAATATTTCAAACACATACGGTTTTTCTGTGTCTGATCAGGACCTCTTGCTTGACCTGTCTTCTAAGCAGCAGCTAATCTTTGTTGGTAATTCTGACTTGAATGCTTAATCAGAAAATCAAACCAAGGAAGCTTCTAGGAATCTTTGGTAATCAGAAGTGTTCTTTAGAATTTAAGACTTTGCTATTCCTACTGATATGTATGTGGAAGAACACTACAATAATGAAACAGAGTAGGCTATTGGACATAACCGAATCTAGAAGGAATAAGGAGGAATTTTTAAAACATGACAATTGCAGTTATATAACATTTTTGTTAATTCTATGGGAAAAGAAGGAGATGTTGGGGGGGATATATGGAGCAGAAGGAGGAATAAGAGGTGCTGAGAATAGAAATATTTAATGCCATAATGTCACTTACATTTCCACACATTTGCCAGAACTATTTGGGTCATTAATGTGCCCCTTTGTTTCACCAACTTTTATAGTGCATGTACAACTATTGTTAGTCAAGATAATTCTATTTTTAGGAGATTATTACTCTTTCTTCTTGTGACCTTTGTGGTAAAAGAAACTTCTCAAGAACGTTTTAGGGTGATGGAATTCTCAATAAAGTAGAATTTGCTAGAAATTAACATTTGTAAGAAAATATTTTCTATAAGATTTAAAGTTACAATTGTACAAAAGTGTGGCCACATCTGAAACATACAAAGAAATCTTTAAACATTAAGAAAACAACCCAATTTAAAAAAAGAACAAAAGATCTGAACAGGCCTCTTAAAAGTAGATACGTAGATGGCAAATAAGTATGTGAAGAGAGGAGTGCCTGGGTGGCTCAGTCGGTTGAGTGTCTGACTCTTGATTTTGGTTCTGGTCATGATCCCAGAGTCATGGGATGGAGCCTTGTGTCAGGCTCCACACTGAGCACGGAGCCTGCTTAAGATTCTCTTTTTCCCCCTATGCCCTACTCTCCCACTCCTCAACTTTTTCTCTCTCTAAAAAAACAAAAAAGGGAAAAGATACTATGCAAATTTAAAAAACAGCAATGAGATAACACTATGTATGCTAGATAGCATTAGATTAGATTGTTTAGATTGGCTAAAACAAAAAATAGTGCCAATGTCAATTTCTGGTGGGTGTACAACAACAGAAGGGCTCTTTTAGTGCTGAGTGGCAGAATGGTACAGCCACTTTTGAATAAGGTATGGTAGTAGCTGACAAAGCTAAATGTAGTGTTAAAATACCATCTAACAGTCAGGTTTTTAAAATATATACCGAATGGGTTTGAAAACTATCTCCAGACCAAAATATACACATGAATGTTTATAATCGTTTTTTCATCATCATCCAAAACTGGAAGCAACCAAATATCTTTTAGTAAGTGAATGCATAAACAAACTGTGGTAAATCAATAAAATAAAGTATTAGCAATAAAAATAAGTTATTGCGTGATGAACATTTTTAGATGGATAATAGGCTAATTCTAAGTAAAATAAGTCTCTCTAAAGAGACTTGATAATGAGTGATTCCAGCGTGTGCCATTTTGGAAATACAAAATGATAGAGACAGAAAAAATAATCAGTGACTACCGGTGGGTCAGGAAGGGAAGACAAGGGTTGAATAGGTGAAGTGGGGGGGGGGATTTTTAGAGTGATAAAAATATTCTATTTGATACTACAATTTTGGATATAAAACATAGTTCATTCATTTAAAACTATTGAAGTTCGCAACACAAAGAATAAACCTTACTGTATGCACATTTTATAAAATAATTTGAGCTTTTGGGAATTACAGAATGGAGTGCATAATATGAAAACAATCTAACTGTACTATAAGTGTGTCAATCTGGGGGAAAAGGTGTTGATTTTAAAATTTTGGAAAGAAAATGAACATAGGGTATACTCTAGTTAATGACATTTTTTCTTACGAGTGTGCCAATTAATAATTCTGATATTTCTACATTTGTATACTGGAATTAAACTATAACAAATGATGGCAGATGAAAGACCAGTTTCCTAACTGTTGAAATGGAAGTTTGCAGATAAACAAGTTAAGCAAGCTAGAATGATCCATGTGGCAATGGATTAGAATCAGAGATCACACTAAATTCATAGTTAGATTAATAACTATCTACTGACAGTTATATTTGTCAATGTATGTAGGTTAGTACACATGCATATATTTCTTTATTCTGTCAGCTGAAAAGAACCTAAAAATGACACCCGAGTAGCTTGAGCATACCTTCCACCCAGATCTTGGCTTCTAATATCATTCTCTAGTAAAATGAGTTGAGGCTCCTTGGAGAAATGTTTCTTTCTAAGAAAGAGGAAATATATAAGAGGAGACTGTATCATTGTATAGTAAAGAAAGAAAGGGTGTGCCTCCCCAAATAAAATATAAAATAAAATAAAATAAAATAAAATAAAATTAAAATAAAATAAAATAAAAAATAAAATAATAAAATAAAATAAAATAAAATAAAATACCACAATGGGGAGGTATGTCAGTGGAATACAGGAACCAATTGAATGAAACTCCCAATGGTCACAACAGGAATAATCTGAGCAAAAAAAGTAGTACTGATCTGTAACCAAAAGGATCAAATACGCATCTGTGAATCTATGCTGATGTAAAGAAATGAATGGATAAATCAGATGTGAGACAAAATTCCTGTTAAGAAGAATTGAAAAATAATTTATGTAGGTAGTTTAACCATGAGGAAGCCGAGTATTGCTCACCACTTCTTATATGTGGGCTGTGCATAGTAACTTCAAAAGAATACAGTGTGGAAAAGGGATGGGGATAGAGATACTTTACAGTGGAGAAATCTGATAATCACTACCTCAGGTGATCATTAATATCAACGGTGATTAAGGCACATTATTATTTATTCCTGATGTGATAAGAATGGTACCTTTCCTTGTGATTTCCCTCCTGGAATCCCATAACCTCATGTTAATAATGAAGAAGACATCAGGAAAATCTCAATAGAAACACATTCTACACATTCTACAAAATATCTGACTGTCTTCAACAACAAGGAAAGTCTAAGAAACTGATATAGTCAAGAAGAATCTAGAGAGACATGACAACTAGTTGGAATGTGGTACCTTGGTTGGGATTCTGGAAGAGAAAAAGGAAATCAGGGAAAAACTCAATCTGAATAACAATATATAATAATAATACATCGATATTGGTTGATTAACTATAACGAAGTTACCATACTGATATAAGATGATAATGGAAAAACTGGATGTGGGTTATATGGGAACTCTACTCACTATTTTCATAATCTTCCTGTTAATCTAAAATTGTTCTAGAAAATAGTATAGCAAGAACTTCAAAATGATTATCCACTTGGATTCTTTGTAATATCTTTCTCATGCAACATCTCTCTTATGCAATATCATATTGGCCTTCCCAGCATGAAGTTAATGTGCTTATCCCTGAAACTAAGCCCCTGAATTTTGTGGGAGTGTTCCTCCTGACTCTTCTCTTTCCACATTCAATGCTTAAGTCTCACTGTCACCTACTAAGATTCAAATTCAAATTTGGCTCCTCATGCTGCCTCACTTCCCATCCTTGGAATCTCCCTAAAGCTTCCTGTAGCCACTCACTCTGCCCTCATACCTCCCACTTGGCCTCGGGTGGAAGAATAGGAGAGAAGGAAATAGATGCTGGTCCCTTGAATGTATAAAAAGGTGATGTAATTTGAATGTTAGTTAATTGTGTCCAAGAATTTTAACCATGGAAGAAGTATTGAGTATCTACTCTATAACCAAGCTCTTAACAGACATTTGTTTTGATTTGGTTTCATTTCTTTTTCACATATATGTTGAGTATTTTTCTTACTAGCTGAGTAGTTTATCAATTTTCTTAACAAAATAGTTATTATCTTCTAATAACAGGGAAATGAAAGGGTCCTCAGGTCTGATTTAGCCAGGCATCAATGAGCAATAAACCTTTAGTCGTTGATGACTGTGCTAGTTATTCAATTTAATTGCACTACTTTAGTGTATGCTGTGTGTTGCACCCTCATGTTACTTTTCAGAACTGAAGGAATGATTCTATTGGTTGCTGGAGTGCTGCAGATACAGACAGCCTATCTCAGTCTGTTTGGGCTGCTATAACAATTACCATGTGTTGGGTGGCTTATAGACAACACTTATTTCTACAGTTGTGGAGGCTGGGAAGTCAAAGATCTTGGCAACAGCAGATTCAGTGTGGTGGCTGATAAGAGTCCATTTCTTGGTTTATAGATGGTGCTATCACCTCATGGGGTGGAAGGGACAAGCTAGCTCTCTAGGGTCTCTTTTTTAGAAGCCCTAATCCCAATCAGAATTGAGCTCTCATGACCTAACACCTCCCAAAGGCCCCACCTCCTAAAATCATCACCTTGTGGATTAGAATTTTGGCGTATGAATTTGGTGCAGGGGATATAAATCTACAGACTATAGCACAGCCTTATCTGCCAATTCTCTGCGAGTTGCCTTCAGCCAAAGAGAGCCACTTTTCCTCTGGTCATACTTTCTTCTGAAACCTGGGACTGGTTATATAAACCTTGCTCCATGTCCCAACATGAGAAAGCTCTGAAGGACCATTCTTGCTTTATAGCCCCTTGTGGAATGGCAGAGGCCTTGTATGACTTCATCGTAGTCCAGTTTCTTCCTCAGCCTAATTTTATTTCCTCCCGTTTCCCTTCAAGAACACACCCTAGTAAGCTCTCTGTACTCAAATAAACCTCAGAGTTTGTATACTAGGAAATTCAACTCATTACAGACAGTGCCAGATATGGGTCCAGAAAGATATGAAGGGATTTTGGAACTGTATCTACAGCCAGGTGCTGGCAAGGAGAATCCAGGTAGTTGGTTTGAGTATGAGTAGACATTAGCCCAAGGTAGCAATGTGGTTGCTCAGACTTTCACTGGTAGTGAAGTGAATGTTATACTTGAGAACAAGTTAGTAATTTGCTAGATGTATCAGTCTGTGAGACATTTAGGAGAAAGAGTAATGAAAAAGAAGATACTTGTTGGTGGGAGTAATTGATGTTCTGAAGAAAGATAATAAAAATGGCAAGTGACTAATCAATTAAAAGCTTAGAGTAAAAGCCATTGGACCTTCTTGGGGTCATATAAAGAGATCCCAGCATCCCTATAGCTTGAGATCAAGAAAAGTTGAGAGTCAGGTCCAGAGCTATCCATAAGTGTAAAAGGGCTTCAAGAAGCTTTATATGCTCGATCTGGACAGGTCTCCAGTGGTGAGGAAAGCACCCTGACTAGGGAAGAAAGGAACTCTGTGCATGAGATCAGGGTATTCGGGTTTATACATCTGAAAGTCTTTAATATCCATATCACTTAAGTCTCTGAGGAAGCAGAAGTGGCCTACTCCTCCTTGGTAAGCTAGCGCTCTTCCTAGCTTTAAGATGATAGAGGAGTTTGTGGTGACAAGGCAGCATTAATCTTTCAAGATCTGTTTCCATGTCTTCTCCTGGCGACGGACCAGTAATTTGGTCTATCCTCCTTGAAATCCTATCTCAAATTTATGAGAGTATATGGATGTTAAGATAAATAAGAATCGGGCTAAGGACCATGTACTAAGCCAGGCAGCACTGTTATGGTAGATCTTATTTATCAGGTGGGGAGTAACCAACCTGATGCTTCTTGAAATCTTTTGTCATGAGCTTATTTTAAGCCTCAGTCCTTCAGCTGATATTTGATCAATTGGGCATTGCAATGCTTCAATCCAGAAATGATTGAGAAAATAATTTTTAAGCAATTTTGTGTGATTTCTTTGATAATTTGATTAAAGTTAGGAATTCTTTTCATCACAAATTTCAAATGCACACATGCACCTGAAATATGTGTCATTTTGAGGTTACAAATGAACATCAAGTAAAAAATACTGATTTAGGGCAACTTAGGTTTAAACATACTTAATATCTCAAATTAATATTTGATCTTTTTAAAGGTTATTCGTAGAAAATCAGAGATGCACTGGAATAGATATGTTGGGGCTCATGCTGATATTCTCTTATTTGGAGGAAGTATTTCAGCTGTGCATTTTGTTCCTGAGATATTAAAAAGGTGATAATGTCACTGTACTACTACCAGAAAAGATGATTTATTTAATTGGACAATAAGATAATGTGATTAGTATAATTTTCCAGAAAGGCAAGAGTGGTCCATTTAAGGTTCATTTCCCACACCATCCTTTTACATTTGAATGAGGGTTAATAAAGAAGAGAATAAAAATGAAATATGAGGATTTTTAGCAGTCTGTTAAAAAGAAAAGCATTTGTCATACTGAATTACCAGTTTCTTGATTTTACTATTTTAAGACCCCCAAAGCATTATAGTTCACTAACCTGTGCCTTGACAATATACTCACTGCAGTAAATTTTTCATTGTAAAGACGTTTTATAAAGAACTTGACCCGTATCATTATATGATGTCTTTTCTTAATAATTTAACAAACACTGACTTCCTGGTGTGAAATGAGCCAATTAAAGTCATTTTAAAAATGCATAAGTATCTCTGGGTTGCTTTCAATTTTAAATAAGAGCAGTATATAATATCCTGCAGCTTAGTTTTTCTATTTGATAATGTAGCTAATCTGATCACAGTTATTGTTCTCTATCACATATCCCAATTGAATTAACATTTCAGGTCTTCTATGATCTTGTTTTCTAAGTTGGTTTACTAAAGAGGTAAGTCCTTCTGAACAATTCCATCTTCCAGTCAACTTGAAAAGCTCTGATCATATATACTCGTGGTTTTTATTCTTTGTTCCTTTCTATTTATTAAGGGAAATATAAACAACATTAGAGCAAATATTCATTTTTAACTTAGTGGGCATAATGTGAAAGAAGATTCCAGCTTCAGTTGATCTCAGAGATTGACCTTGAACTTGGGAATAAAAGTATCCTAAAAAACTGGGAAAAAAAAAATACATCTGAAAGGAAGAGTCAGTTGATAAGTGTGGCCTAGTACTCAAACTCTGCTCCTAGAAGGGACATTAGGATTTCTACTAGGGATGCTTGCTTTGGCAGTGCATATGCTAACGTTGGAATGATACAGAGAAGGTTAGCCTGGCCACTGTGCAAAGATGATATGCAAATTTGTGACAGGTTCCATATTAAGTTTTTGTTTTTGTTTTTGTTTTTTATGAGTGCAATGAAAATAGGAAGGCCACCTACCTTTGAGACCCTGCCTAAATCCTGGGAACCTTAAATGCTTATGTGTTAAATCTCAAAAGCCCAGGTATCTAATTGTATCATTGCTTCTACTGAAAATATATGAGTAGAGAGAGAGAATGATGAATGGCAGCATACCTAATTCTATGCAGGTTCTTTTCTGGTTCTGCTTCCTTCCTGGAGCTAAATGGGGGCACGGTGGGGGGGGAGGGAGGGGAAAGGGGCTCAGTCACATGTTCTAGCCAAGGAGGTAAGTTTAACATAGCTTTTGGATTGAAGTGAAAACTTCAGAATCAAGGTGAGACCCTGTTGTCTTTCTTGATGTCAGCTTTAAAAGAGCCCTCAGATGTTAAAAAAAACAAAAACAACAAAACTACACAAAACAAAACAAAACACAGAACAACAACAAAATGAGTGAACTGGATTGGATGGTTCTCCTGAAGGGTGTGTCAACAAATCTCTCCGTGTCTGACTAAAAATTACCCATTTCCTGTTCTCTAAAGTAAGAAGTTATATTTTCTTCCTGATCGACCAGAGGACACTGCTTATAATTTATAAAAAACATGATGGGTTATGTGAATAAAACAAGCAACCTTAAGTGTTAACCTTTAATTTTAGGCTTTTGAGGATCTTCCACTAGGTGCTATAACTAAGTTTTAACATCTTTACTTAACATCTACATCATAGGAAGCACTGAGTGTCTGTACAGTTTAAGGAAAACTACCAATGATCATGAAATATATTAGTATATTAGTATACATATTTCATAATTGAGAAAACAAATATTCAAAAACATTGAATGCAGAAATATATGTATATGATAATTTGGTACTAATAAATACATCATATTTATAAATTTGAGACAATTATGAGAAATGTACAGTGAATGCAGAAATATATATATTTCTCATAATTGTGTCAAATTTTCACTTTGATAGCAAAAATTTGGCTTAGCTCAGTTTGTACATGGCTCTGTCTTTTCATTAACTCACCATTCATTTGGACTTAGCTAAGCCATGTTAGCTGTCATTGATGAGAAAAGAGCTTTATGTGAATTATTCATTAGGATGAGTGGGGAAGCATTCCACTCCTGAAACAGTGTTTTTGCTACCTAATACAGGATTTTATGGCAGCTGTCCACCTCCACAGGTATTTGTGCAATCTGGCTACCACCAGGTTTATTAAAGAGCTTTCTCAAAAATAAAACTAGCTCACTTCTTTATATTTAAATTTTTTCTTTATAATTACTCTATTGAGAAAGTTGTCCTGTAATTGTATTGCTTTGCAGGGCTTTTCTGTGAAATGATGTGGTGGCAACAGTTTGCTTTAATCTTCTGGTGTAAGACTGGTTATGACATTTGATGGTAGGTGTGGGTGTGTTTTGTGCGAAGAGTAAGGTGTAATATGGTATATACTCACAATATAGTTGGATCATTGAGTTGGAAGGTATTGCAGATTGGCTTTCTCAGGAAGCTGACTCTGAAATGGCAAGGAACATTCAGGAATATGATTAGGGAGAGTTCTCTTGAGAATGAATAACACCTGTAGGGAGGAGGAGACAGAAGTAGGGTTGAGCAGAGGGTAACTCAGACGGCAATGCAGGACAGAGGCACAATTGAGCTTCAGCTGAGCTGAATGTTCAGCATTGTTCTGGACTGGAGTCAAAGTGCCTGGCCTTTGTATCTGTGCATGGAGTGGGCGCAGGCTGCACCCAGGAAGGTGGTGGGCTTGGGGAGATGTCTTTATCTGAGAGCACGGATCTTCTCAGACACACGGATCTGAAGCTTAGGAGAATGGTATGATAAAGATTTGAGATTCATCAATATACAGATATAATTGCTCATATGGAATGAATAAAATTAGCTAGGGAGAGTGTTAAGAGGGAGAAAAGGTCGTCCAAAAAAGCAAAGCTAGCATAATTTCATTTGTTGTTACTTACTTTCGAATCAGGGAGATATTTAAAGTCCTGTCTTTATTTTATTCACATGTTCTATTAACAATTATAGGAGAAAAGGAAACACCACTTGTCAAAAATACCATATAATTCTCAAAGAGAGTGCTCAGTAAATATAAATATGAAACAGAGACATGAAGTAATGTAAGTAGTCCAGAAGGGAAGAGCACATTGTTATGAGTGATGATATAGGGTAGTTATGGTATGCAGTGAAAGAACAGTATTGCATATGACTGGTTACTACACGAACAGATCTTCAGACTAGATTCTTGTGTTTGGGATCTTGATTCTGTTGATTGTCTGCAAACTGTTGGAATCATAAGTGAGTTCTCTGTGTTATATTTTTCTGAATGTTCAGTCTGCTTCATCTCCTGTTTTTATTCATTTGGAAAAAGGACTATGTCAGAACAAGATAGGGCATTCTCTAAAGCACATTGGGGTAAAACTGCAATAATTGTGCTAATATTTTTTTCTATTTCCTCTTCAATTTCCTTGCTCTTAAGTTTTCTTGACGCTTGTTTTTGTTTTTTTGTATCTCCATAGGCGTTTTGAAATTAAACCTTCTGAACTGGGTGTTATAATTACTTCTGATTAATACAGCATCTCATTAAGCCTTTAAGTCTTTTCATTTTCTTCTAAAATGATTCAGTTCCCAAACAAATACTGATAAGGTTAAGAGGTCTTTTTATTATGAAAGTTTGAAAATCAGTATTCTAATATACATATATATCTCAACTGTTATGTGCCAGAGGGTAATTTAAATGAAGACTGTTATTTTGATTTTATTCCCCACTCCTATCCTTGGGCAATGTATGTTTCGTGTTTTAAAAAAGAGCTTCTGTGGAAATCTCTCAATGTATTGCAGAAGCATTTGATAGAGTCACTTGTGGTCAGATTTATATTGGTCCTATGCAGTGCACTTGACTTAAATCTTAGTAACTTTAAATCAGGTCAGTAATTTTCTTAATTTAGGGAGATGCTAATATTGAAACTAAAAATGGTTTTGGCTGAATTAAACAAATTGTTATTACCTGCTAATAATATGCATCAAAGTTAAATGTTTAGTGATAACCTGAGGGCCACATGATATATAGGCACAGGTGTCATCAAGGAGACAATATCTGAAAAGATAAATTAGAATAAGACTGTAATTCAAGATAAGAGCATCAGAATTAAACTACACTGTAATATCAGGAGATTTTAAAAAATTAATTATTATCAAAACACTTATTCTAAAACATGTGGATCCCTGGTAAGGTGGGAAAGAAAGAATAGAAAGATTTATCTAAAAGTAAATGTTGTGAGCTGGGAAATACAATGGTCTCCCATAAGGGTAAAATAATTCATAAGCCTGAGGGTGAGAAAATCTGGCAAATTATCTTAGTCACATTGCTTACATATGAGGCTACAATTCCTCTATCAAGTAGGTCACAGAGGAGAGGAAGGCTAAAGCAAATATAAGAGCAGCTAGACAAATGATGTAGCATTTTTGCAAGGGATTCAGCCTGCAAGGGAAATTTGGAGAGACACCTGTAAGTAGAAATACTGGGCTCAGGGAAAGGTGAAACTGAATTAATGTTGGTGGCTTCACATTTTGAGCAGGGAAGAATTGGAGTTAAAGAAAGGCTTCTCAGCACTCACATTACTTAACATGTAGCTAAGGAGAAGTTTGGCTCCAAAATTAGAGTATTCAAAAAAAATGTATAATATTACTCCATAGAATTGAACAGATTACATTTATATGCATTTACATATATATATATACACACATATGTATGCAATAAAACATAATTAGCTAAACAACCCCCACCCTCACTACAAAATGGGATATAATGACACCATTGGCAAAAATCTGTGTGCCCCTCCAAATTCTGGATTTTATAATTCTATTTCTTGTTTTTTGCATATACTTTAACCCTAGATAAGAATAATTTAAAGTAATAAACGTTAGTGGCACCTGGGTGGCTCAGTTGGCTAAGCGGCCAACTTGGGCTCAGGTCATGATCTCATGGTCTGTGAGTTCGAGCCTCACATTGGGCTCTGTGCTGACAGCTCAGATCCTGGAGCCTGCTTCAGATTCTGTGTTTACCTCTCTCTCTGCCCCTCCCCCCCCCCCACGCGTGCTCTCTCAAAAATAAATAAACATTAAAAAAATTTAAAGTAATACATGTTAGTTGTGCAATTTGGAGTTCATAAAAATGGTGTTACACTGTGTCTAGTCTCCTGATATATTTTTCTTCATTCAATTTGTATGGCAGCTATTGTTCATTCATTATTACTACAATAATGTCCCATAAATTTGAAAGACGTTAACTGTTTTTTTTTAATTCTACTTTAATGCACATTGAAGGTTTTTTTTGTATTTATCTTATATTTTTTAATGTTTATTTTTTGAGAGTGAGCGAGTGAGAGTGAGTGAGCACAAGCGGGCTAGGGACAGAGACAGACACAGACACAGAATCCCAAGCAGGCTCCAGGCTCTGAGCTGTCAGCACAGAGCTTGACCCAGAGCTCAAACTCCTGGACTGCGAGATCATGACTTGAGCTGAAGTCAGACATTTAACCAACTGAGCCACCCAGGTGTCTCAAATTTTTCAATTTTTTAAAGAAAGGTTAGACACTTTAATCTTTACGTTAAATCTCTGATTTTAAGGCACTTTTAAAAATTTTTTCAAAGTTTATTTTTGAGAGAAAGACAGAGACAGAGACAGAGTGTGAGTGGAGGGGGAGCAGAGAGAGACACAGACACAGAATCCCAAGCAGGCTCCAGGCTCTGAGCTGTCAGCACAGAGCCCAACGCGGGGCTCGAACTCACAAGCGGTGAGATCATGACTTGAGCCAAAGTTGGACATTGAAACGACTGAGCCACTCAAGCACCCTGAACATTGAGGTTTTTAAAAACAGTATTACCAGGAAAACTACTGTTGAGATTTCCAAGATCATTTCAACCCGTTTCTGTTGTGATGTGATATGATTGACCAATTTACATTTTTACTGGCACTGTAGGAGTTACATTTTATAAAAATTTCAAAATTTTATTCCTCTAGTCAAGGTGGAGGTATTTTATAACCTGTTTTTATGATTTTAATTTTATTTCCCTACTTAGTAATGAAGTCAAGTATCTCTTCATATTTTCATTTTTTTAATCTCTGAAGTTGATGTCCTTTGTCAATTCTTATGTTAGGTTGTTTTCCCTTATTGTGTTGTAGCACTATTTTTAATATAGTCAGGATTCTAATCCTAATCTTTTTCATTTATATGAGTTTCAAATATATACTTACATTCTGTGGATTTTCCTTTGCCAAGTTCTCTAGCCAAAGGCCACCAGGGATACAACAGTAGTTGAACAGGTTTTCTTGCTCATTGCTCATTACAGAGAAGCAGAACCCAAACCATGGGAATCATGGACATGTCAGAAAGAGAGTGATAGAAAGGTTGATTGGATTCAACCAGGATTGGATTCTATCAGGAAGTAAGGGTAATTCAGTGATTAGGTAACTGGAGAAATCTTTTTTTTAAATTGTTTTTAACGTTTATTCATTTTTTAGAGACAGAGACAAAGCATGCGTGGGGAAGGGTCAGAGAAAGGGGGACACAGAATCCGAAGCAGGCTCCAGGTTCTTAGCTGTCAGCACGGAGCCTGACATGGGGCTCGAACTCACAAACTGCAGGATCATGACCTGAGCTGAAGTCGGACGCTCAACCAGCTGAGCCACCCAGGTGCCCCGTAACTGGAGAAATCTTAATCTGGAAGGAAGGAAGATACATGTGAGGCTAAAGCTGTAATTGATAAGAAGCAGCAGTCATTAATATTTCACAGGGGGATGTCAGTCATTTTTGTGATTTGGACAGTATTTGTATTTTGACTATGTTTTCACATGATTATGGAGTTAGAGTTGGCTTACTAAGCGTCCCTGAATATATCTACATTCTGGTCCCTAGAACCTGTGCATGTTCAATGACATGGCAAAAGAGACTTTTCAGATGTGATTAAGTTAAAGATCTTGAGATAAGTATTATAATGGCTATCTGGGTGCATTCTAAGTATAATCACAAGTGTCCTTATAAGAGAGAGGCAGAGGAAGATTTGACTTATAGAAGAGAAGGTAATGTGGTTACTGATTATTGAAGCGGAGATTGGAGATGTATGGATACAAGCCAAGGAATGTTGGCAGGCACTAGAAACTGGAAGAGGAAAGAAAAGGATTTTCCCCTGGAGCCTTCAGAATGTACCAGCCCTGGATTTTAGCCCTGTGACTCATTTTGGACTAACATACATCATAAATCATTCACTTCCATTTAGTGGTAAAGCAGGTGTTTTAACAAACATCATCATCAGTAGAGTCTAGGTTCATTCCCATGTTTCCAAATGCAGCTGCACAAATGAAAAACCACATGGCTATTTTTGTTCTTTTTGCCTTGATCATTTTCCCTAGTGTTATCTCTGCAAACATGACTGAAATATTTAAGTCATTTCTTTTTTTTTAATTTCACAAGATCTGTTACGATTGTTATCTATTCACTTGTAAATCTAAGGACTTGAATTGTTTTTGATAGTGATATTTTTGACCTGTTATATGCTATTATAATGTTTTGGACCTTAATATCCACTGAAATCTTCAAATGATTAATGTGATATATAATTGTGGAGACTTACTTGACATGATATACCTGAGCATAGTTCAGCCTTCCCTATAGTCATGGATAACAGAATTTACCTCAAATTAGCAAAGTATAAAGTTAAACTATATCTTCTATGAAATGGAATATGATATTTACACAATGAATCACCATCTACTAATCATTAGTAATGAAATTAGTTTCAAAAAGGAAAAAAATCCCTCCGAGAAACGTCTCAATAATTTTTGGTTCCTCTGTATTGTTGTCAGAACATGAACTAGGAAGAACACTGTGGTAGATTATTACTTTAATGCTTTCAAATGAATCTTGGCTTCTGGTATCCAAGTTTGTATGCAGCTTTCACTCACGTGACTCTGTTCTTTGCTACCTATCTTTGCTTTGGCATGGAGCATTGGAAAACAGGACACAAAAAGAAGTTTAATAAGATCCTGAAATGATCAGATTGGGGTTTTCCAACTTGAAACATTCCTGTCTGTAACACTGTAAGGATCCCCTTAAATAGACTACAGTGTGGAGAGACTCTGTGGACAGAGAGCCTACCCGACAGCGTTCACCCAGATCCACACATGGGAGTGAGGGCATCTTAAACCATCTATCCACAGTTGGGATGCTTCAGTGCTCTGTTTTGTCATCAAGAAGAGATTTCATTAGAAAATACAAATATTATGTTGGATACAATAAATATTTAAATGGAAAATAGGTTTTATATTAGTAGCTTTAATTGGGGAAAAAGTCACTCAGTCACATTCCTTTAAACTGTTTATCTACTGGTATCCGTCTTAATCGTCTCCATGAAATGGACAAATATCTGGTAAGCAATCCAGTATGTTATTGTCCATGATGTGATCAAATCTTAGCTTTCATTCTCTGCTCTTGTCCTTACCCTCAGAAAAAAGTAATATGTATATTTCTAAATATTTTGCCTTTTTCAGAATAAACCGCCAATAGCCTTAACACGATATATTGGATAATCCGGTATTTTTCACAGTATGATACAAATATCATTACCTATGGCCAAAATTACTTTAGAAGGTATCTACTTTCTTATCAGAAGGCAGTATCTGGGCATAGCCTACATAAAAAAAAATTAAAATACTAAAACTATCACTTTAGGAGAAAGTAAAATTCGATCCATTTTCATAGTATACACACATAAATGTAATATAATAGCTTATAAAAGATAATATAAAATTATATAACAGAATGATTGTAGAATCTAGTGTTTGGGTAAGGTTGTCTTTATACTTGGCATGAAAACTGAAAGCCTCGGGGCGCCTGGGTGGCGCAGTCGGTTAAGCGTCCGACTTCAACCAGGTCACGATCTCGCGGTCCGTGAGTTCGAGCCCGGCGTCAGGCTCTGGGCTGATGGCTCAGAGCCTGGAGCCTGTTTCCGATTCTGTGTCTCCCTCTCTCTCTGCCCCTCCCCCGTTCATGCTCTGTCTCTCTCTGTCCCAAAAATAAATAAACGTTGAAAAAAAAAATTTTAAAAACTGAAAGCCTCAATGGTAAATGTTGACAGATTTTATTTCATTGCTGTATAATTCACCATACATTGACTGAATAGATAGAACATATTTATGACTGTTACATTTCATGCAAAAATAAGGCAATTGCTATGAAAAAAATTTAAGGCTGTAACTTCCTATTTTTATAGGAAACATAAATGACTAATAAACACAAATACTTTATGAATCAGTAAAGTAATAGAAAATTATAACAGTGAAATATCATTTACAAGATTGAAAAATTTAAGCACCATTATTAATTTTATAGAGGGCACTGATAAACAGATTCTACTGGTACAAATGCTAACTGAATAAATTTGTTGAGACAATGTGTCCATAATTATCAAAATTTGAAATAACTGTATATTATGACAACAATCTTACTACCTTACCTAAGGAGTAAGGATCTGACCAAGTGGTGTGCTGGAGCCAGGTTATAACAGCTCACAAAACCCAACTGTTATTTAAAAAAAAATGTTTATTTTTGAGAGAGACAGAGTGCTAGTGGTGGAGGGGCACAGAGAGAGGGAGACCTAGAATCCAAAGCGGGCTCCAGGCTCTGAGCTGTCAGCACAGAAGCCCGACGCAGGGTTCGAACCCATGAACTGTGAGATCATGACCTGAGCCAAAGTCTGTGCTTAACTGACGGAGCCACCCAGGTACCCCACAAATTGTTAAATTTTAAGGAACTTTGAGAGCTGACTTATAAAACAAGTCTTTCTTTATTCCTTGCCTCACATCCAATTCAGCAGTAAGTCATGTTTTCTCTAAATACAAAATATTTATCAAATATGACTGCTATAGGGGCACCAGGATGACTCAGTCGGTTGAGTGTCCGACTCTTGGTATTGGCTCAGGTCATGATCCCAGGGTTGTGAGATTGAGCCCCATGTTGGACTCCATGCTGAGTGTGGAGCCCATTTAAGATTCTATTTCCCTCTCCCTCTGTCCCTCTACGCTACTTGTGCTCTCTCTCTAAGAAAATAAAAAAGACTGGCATAAGCCCACCTCAAATCATTATCAATTTCTTATAACACTATCATGTCCTCCTAATTTCCTAGCCTCTTCTGTACCATTCTGCCTTTTACTCACACTACATGTAGAGAGATGTTTTCAAAGGAAATCTGATTGCTTAATTTCCCTGCTTGAACTATAAAGTCTTACTGTAACGTGGAAGGATATCCATGATCTGAAACCTGACTGCCTTGCCAATTTCATGTTCTAGTATCTCTTCGTGCTTCCTTTGCTCTAGCCACTTTGGCCCTCTTCTATTATTAAACCTGCCATCTAGTGCTTGTTTCTATGTCTTTGCTACTGTAGTTTCTACTGTCATTATGGTTCTCAGAGGTCTCTAGCCATCTGATAGTTTTAGATGCTTTAGGTCTCTTTTTCAAATGTTACCCCCGTAAATAGTCCTTCCCTAATAACCCTGTGTAGAACCTTGTTACTCTTCACTGTCTCACCTTTAGTTATTTTTTTTCATAGAATTTATCACCAGTGGAAGTTATATTCCCTATTCGTTGATCTCATTTTTAAATCATTTCCCTTCCCCTGAACTGCAATTAAATTTCGTGATAGTGGGTCTCAGTTTTGTTCATGTCTGTACCCCCAGATTCTAGGACAGAGCTTCACACATAGTAAGTGCTTGGTAAGAATTATTCAACATAGATTTACTATAAATTCCTATGTCTGTTCCAAGATGCATTGAATAAATGTGTAGGAAGAAGCCTTTGAAAACACAAAGTAGAAATTCCCCACTTTCCTTAATTTGTATGTTTCTGTATACAGAACAAATTTTATTTCCTTATTCGTGAAATATTTCTAGAAACCAGGCACACATTTTTTTCCCTTTAATTCTATAGCAGGACACCAAAATATAAGGAAGTATCATTGAGGAACATCATTCCCTAATAGCTGTTTGTTCAAAGATGGAATAAAGATATTTAAATGCAGAATCCATCTTGCTCAGAAGGAACTCTCGGTAGGTCCATCACAATGGACATTCCATTCACGCACTATAACATATAATAAATTACCAATTATGATATGTGACTCTTCTTGAATCCTTCATTTTTTTACTTTTGTTTTGGAATTGAGACTGGTTGTGGATACTTACATCAAATATATAATCATTAATTTATTAAATCCTAACTACTGGCTCAATCTTGATTCCTTTACTTTACAATACAAATACATCCATTATAGCAGGGCAATATATCTACAAGATAATTCCTGTGCTTGAAGGAAATACTTTTAATCTCTTAAAGCATATAGAGAGACTTTATATCCAGAGAAATTCTTTCTGTGTATCAATCATTCCCAATAAAATTGTCTTAGTGAATTTAAGTAAGTATCTCAAATAAGGCCCTGTGCTTCCCATGTATGTTTAAATTTAAACTTGATACTTTAATGAAATTATTATCACCTTCTGGATTTCCCATGGATGTAATGGTAAGTGGAATAGCTCCCCTTGGCAAGAAAGAAATTGTGTTCTATTTGGGGAAAGTCAAAAGGTTGACCTCCATTACAGGGTGTGTGTCAATGTTAGTCCTCTATGGATTCAGAATTATTCCTCATCTGTACATCCGCTTCCTGAGGGACTATTAAAGCACCAAAGTAGTTTAAGAGAAAATTGGTTCATTATTTCTAAGACAAAGTTATTTTCTCACTAAAGAATTCTATGTAGTTTAGGTCAATAAACTCTTATTTGAGTAAGTTCTTTGTAACAAGAACTGGGTTAAATGCTACGAAACAAAGAAGATAAGAAATGTCTCCTGCTTTTAAGGAATAGAAAATCTATGATGTAGTGGGGGTGTCAGACATGTCAACATGTAGATTTAGTTCAAAATGATAATTTGTAAGATTAATAAGATACAATATATCCCAATCAAAACCCTTTTGTAGTCAAATCTCTGGAGAGACTTAGAGTAACATAATGAGGACAAGCAGCAATCCAGGTAGCAATGACTGGAGAGATTTTATTATTCTTATGAAGCTGTCTAGAAACAGAGATAAGAACAACTTCAAGCGTTCCTAGAGAGGGTATTATTCAGGACAATTTTGTGGATAAGTCCCTGACAATGCACATTTCCCAGTCTTTCCTCACAGATTATTTTCAAATGATTATTTGTTTTTATAAAAATAGTATAAATATGAGCAGAAAATATTTTGTGTGTGCAAGTATTGGTTGTAAAAATGGGCATAGAAGCAAGTGGAAACATTTGTTACAGTTCCCCCCCCCCCCCCTTCCTCAGCACTTGGGAGTTGCCACCATGCAAGCTGCTATCTTCATCTTGCTAACTCTTGACATGCAATGTTTATATTATCCTCAGGCTGCACAGCATCCATGTCCCTGTACCCCTTAGGGTGTTAGGGAGGGTAGGTTAGGCAGAGACTGGTGGTAGGAAGAAAAACTCTGATGCTTTACTGTGTGTGTGTGCGCGCGCGATTTTGAACACAAGCCAAAATGTGATGTACGCTAATATAGAACTTCTCTGTTTCTCAGTTATCAGTATTTCTCAGTTAACTGTAAATGAAAAGCTCTACCTCATAGGGCTACAATGAGGATAAAATCAGATATCCTGTGTGTAGGACCTAACTCATTCATGATGTGTCTCATTAACTTGTCCTATCCCTTGGTTATATCATACGCCTTTGGTGCAAGCACCTCTCACTATTAAGGAATAAATAATGACATAAAAAATATGTTGGCATGTTTGAAAATCTACAATATTAAGCTGATAATGACATGATCTAAATGAGAAGAAATACTCTGGTTCCATTTGAAAATAGGATTTAATCCTATTTTCAAGGATGTAATCTTAACACTATTTAAGGATGTAATCTTAACACTTCCTTTTTTGGTTAACTTATCTTTGTATTTAGAAGAAATATTGAATTTACTTTAAATTTAACATTAAGGCCTTATTAAAAAATATTACTAAACCATTGGAACAGAGTCAGGATCTGTAACTGAAAGAAATACAAATCTCTGGGTTGAAAGTGTTGGCTCTGAACTTGAATGCCATTTCTTCCTCTCAATTTTTATACTCTGGAATTTGGTTTTATCTTTTAAGAGTTTGAATATCTGTGTAGTCTAGGGTTTTAATCTAAAATAATGAAGTGAAGTATGTGTAAGTGTATAGCACCTAGCATTTGCAAAATAAATGCTATTTAATTAGTCTTTATTATTTACATTTAAGCTGTCTACTTTGTTGCACAAGAAATTGAAACTTTCTGCATGTATCAGTATTGTTATTCCAAGGTTTTTTTGTTTTTGTTTTTGTTTTTACTTAATCTTTAAATCTTGTATGTGAGGAAAAATGGCATGAAAACATAATGCAATCAAAAGCCTTTTATTTAAACTTGAAGTATTAATGCCAATACTGTTTGTTCATAATTCTCTCAATTATTATTTTCTGCATGGAGATACTATATAAAAATATCCTGACTTTAAGCAAAGACAGACCTGGTTTCACATTCCAGTAGAACTACTTTTAAATTCAGATGGAGCTACTTTGTGTGTGATCCTGGTTATTGTTGGTGTTTTTCTTTCTTTTTTTTTTTTTTAAACTTTCTGAACCTTAGCTTCCACATCTGTAGCACATGCCTAAAAATATACATATCATAGGTCATTATGAAGATTTACTGTGGTCATATTAAATTGCTAGCCCATTTCTTAGTAATAATCTGTATTCAACTGCCCATTTTCATGACTTAGCCCATTCCTTAGAAAATCAGAAAGCAGTATGAAATCACAAGTTAAGTAAGCAGCATTTTCAAAAAATGCCATGTATATATACACATATATCACATGGGCTATTATAAAAGTAGAAGAGGGTCTTATGGTTCTATTATGGAAATATGTATTACACACAGAAATGTGGACAAGGCTAAATAAGAATCAAGTTATAATAAATAAGTAAATGTAGACCATTTTCATTCCATTCATCTACCCAGTATAGATCCATTCATCAATCATTCAAACCACATTTATTGGGAAGCTACCACATTTGAGATTACAACTAAATGGAGCACACTAATCTATAGATCCTGATGATAAAATGTGCCCCCAAAGGCTGTTATTTTGGTCAATTATATCCCTTTTCTGAATTTAACTCACATTTCTATTTACATTCTGTCTGTTACGCATCATGGTTGTTGCTCTCTGTCCCAGTCTGCTGCTGCCAATACTTGTGCTTTCAGTGCTTTTGGGGAATGATACCCAGAAAGCCACCTCAGCCCTCAGAACACTCAGGGACGGGCTAAATATAGGCGAGCCCTGACATACATCCCTGGTTGGCCACGAGACAGGTCAAAATGAACAACCGTATTTCCTTGAAAAGAAGGTATAGTTGTTTGCTCCAGTACTAGCAGCATGTACGAGGGTGCAGGCTCTCATCTGATGGCCATTGCGAAATGAGAATTGGGGGATGGCAGGTGGGCTGTTTGAAGTGCCACAACACTTTCTTCCCACAAAGCAGCCAGTTCTTTTGTCACCTAGTCTTTGCTTGGTTGGTGAGAGCTGTTGCCTGACTCTATAATTCTGTAAAAGTTGACTTTTGTTGTTATGCCAGCAGAGTAGTTGAGTCGTGAAGGGCCAAAGCCGTGGAGTTCTCTACTCCGCCATTTTTGATGATGCCTCATTCTCCTGAGTTTTCTTTTAAGCAGGATATGAGAAATAGCAAAGGAAGTTATAGGTCAGTCTTTCCTGTCTGGTCTTCACACTTAGAAGAAAGCAAATATACAACCATATAAACTGTTCCCATGTTGTCATTAAATTAACACTCCTGACCACATGGATTTACCCATTTATCTTCCTTCTTTTCAAAGAGAAAGGCTTTTTCTCTTTGGTGCAATGGGATAAAAGGTTACAGCTTTCCTGCCCTAAGCTCCGTTTTCTCTCTCTCAGTCTGGGCTGAATACACGGTGGGGGTAATTGCTCTCCCTTCTCTGAGTCTACATGGTGAATTCATTTTAATGGGACTGAGGTCTGTCTGTCTGTTTTCCTGATTACTGGAGCTTGGTGAGCATGGGCCATTATGTCCTTTAGATGATGGTCTCATCTCTTAGATGACCAGATAATTATATCGTCGGGTGATGTATTGAAACACCCTTCCACAGACAATGGAGACAATATTAAGAAAACCAGTTGTAATCACAGATTTAATTCCTTTTTATGAATTCAGTTTGTATAATACTGAAGCTAATATGTTGATTTCCCTTTTATGATTATTTGTGTGTGTGCGCGTGCGTTTTCCTCCATTAGAACCAGCAATATTAGTGGTTGAAAGGATATGATTAATGATCCGCCACAAATTATGTTTTGTCTGGAAAACAATGAAAAATAGAGCGGGACTTACATTTAGTAACTAGAGTGAACAGATTTATTTATACAGATCAAAGTGTGCCTATTGATGAAAAAGACATTAGGAAGCTCAAGCCTTTCTTTGACAGGATAAAGCCACTATTGCCATGGCTGCTTGCCATCATTCACCAGTATGATGTTTTTAGGCCTTTGTACCTAACAACTGAGTCACAGCTGTTGGCATTGGCCTCCTTAGGAGTGGCACACACTTAAATAGTCTATCCATAGACATTCATCCATAGTGATTGTCTATGTTGTATTGTGGTTTTCCACTTGGATTGTAGGCCAGAAGTTAAACTGCAGAAGGCAGTTAACTTGTATAGGAGATATAGATTAATAGTGTATGTTGTTAGGTTTAGCTATAAATTTGTAATGGTAAGCATTCATGGATGGAATTTGAGACTAACAGTCTCAAGTTCTGTCCTCTGTTATTTCAAACTCTATCTAGGACTAAGAGAGTTGTCTTGTCTAAGAGAGTATGAGTGTCTTTTTTCTGAAGGGATGTGGTGGAAGTTGTATGTCCTAAAGTCATTGATTGCCCACTCATATCTAGCTAGCTTATGATGGGTTTATAATATGTAGGTTTTGGCATGATTTTGAATTTAAAGGATTCGAAGAAATCAGAAAGGGAAAAATACAATGGCACAATATTTAAAGCTACAGATAGGCAATTAATAGGAGCAGTTGGGGAATTCACCCTTTACATTTTGAAAACCTTGTGAAGTATAGATAAAAAAATGGAGGCAGAATTGAGGGAGCATGTGAGAGCATTATTAATTGAGTTTCAAGGTAACACAGTTACTTCAGGAGGTGATGCTGGCCCAGAGACCCTGACTAAAAACCGTGCGGAAGTGGAATGTTGAGGGAAAACCTGGGATGCTGAGACATGACGGAGGACCTGGAGACCACATTCACACACAAAATCCAGGCTTCTGTGTAATCCGGGTCTGATATGTTTCCTCACTGGTGGCATACAAGGCAGGGGTGTATAATACATTTGAAAAAATGAGTAATTTTGGTAAATTCTAAACTCTTTGACTTCTAGGAAAGCATGCTACAGAAAACAACAGTCTGGATTATAAATAAAACGAAAAGAAAATGTAACCAAGCAAGCACCTAGATCCAATAAATATTAATAGCCCTACACTTAGTTAAAAAGAAAAGGGAGGGGCGCCTGGGTGGCGCAGTCGGTTAAGCGTCCGACTTCAGCCAGGTCACGATCTCGCGGTCCGTGAGTTCGAGCCCCACGTCAGGCTCTGGGCTGATGGCTCAGAGCCTGGAGCCTGTTTCTGATTCTGTGTCTCCCTCTCTCTCTGCCCCTCCCCCGTTCATGCTCTGTCTCTCTCTGTCCCAAAAATAAATAAACGTTGAAAAAAAAAAGGAGTGAATTATGAACTTTATGAAGTGAAGAAACTCAGCTGTGGGGTGCCTGGGTGGCTCAGGAGGTTAAGCATCTGACTTTGGCTCAGGTCATGATTTCACAGCTTGTGAGTTCAAGCCCGGCGTCAGGCTCTGTGCTGACAGCTCAGAGCTGGAGCCTGGTTCAGTTCTGTGTCTCCCTCTCTCTCTGCCCCTACCCTGCTCATGCCCTCTGTCTCTCATAAATGAATAAATGTTAAAAAAAAAAAAAAAAGAAAGAAAAGAAATTCAGCTGAGATTTCCAGAAAGCAATGTGGGTAGAACAGTAGAAGAATAGAACCCTGGAGGACTATGCATTTTGGACAGCAAAATATTTCTGCTGTCACTGAAGTTAGCAAAAGTTACTCATGGGAAAATTGAAAATGAGAAAATTGAAGATCTTAGGGAAACTTTCGGTTCTGGCGGGGGGAGTGGTTGGGGGAGAGGCATGCAGCAGAGATGTTTGTTATCACTAGAAACCCCCCTCCCCTACCTTTAGAAATCCTAAGAGAAGCTTGAGTTCGGGATTCTATGGCAAATATTTCTCCACCAGAAGGAAATGGGAGCATAATGACAAAACCATACCAAAGAAGCTTTGAGTTTTTAATATTGAGAATGAAGGGGCACCTGGGTGGCTCAGTCAGTTAAGTATCCGACTTTGGCTCAGGTCATGATCTCGCAGTTTGTGGGTTCGAGCCCCTCATCTAGCTCTGTGCTGACAGCTCAGAGCCTGGAGCCTGCTTCGGATTCTGTGTTTCCCCCTCTCTCTGCCCTTCCCACGCTCGTGTTCTGTCTCTCTCTGTCTCTCAATAATAAATAAATGTTAAAAAGTTAATTTAAATACTGAGAATGAAGAGGCAGGAAGTAACAAAAGCCAATGTCCATAGTACCAAAAAAAAAAAAAAAAAGTCTGTTCATGAGAGAGAAAGGAAGTGACTTCAAATAAAGGCCACATTTCATGCAGCATTGGAATATCCAAAAGATGGTTCCAAGGAGGAAGGTGAACAAAAAGATTTTTTGTATGTAGCATGGGGAAGATTCCACCCTAAAGAAGTTGACAAAGGGGTTTTCATTGTTAATTTCTAGTATTTTGTAAGACAGATGTGTTGGATGTTACTTTCTGTGAAATAAAGCAGGAAGCAAAAGCAGATTTTCCTGCAACTGTGTTAATCATACTATCATGATCAACCCACGTGATAGGTGATTTCTCACAATTATGTTTAGGTTCATTGATTTTTGATGATTGCAATACACTAAAATCCCAGTGAGGCTGAATGGAAGAAAATATTTCCTTCAAGATTTTCACTACACCTCTCTGTGTCTTAGAAACTTCTGAATCTCCCCCTCCCCCGTCTCTCTATTTTCTTTTTCTTTCATTTTTTTTGACAACTTTAAGCAATGTGAGTCTGGATTACACCACATATTAAAGTATGGGAGTTTTGTTTTTTTCCTGGAGTAATTGTACAGCCTGAGAATTTTCTTGCATATTTATAACTTTGTAAATTATAATAATCCTATATGCATTATCACTTTTTTGGCCTCTTTAAATAGCAACCATATTGAAAGTTCTAAATCAGCTCTACAAATATTAGGCCAAAAATAACCAAAAAAGCCCACTTATGCCCAGGTAACCTAATGATGGCTGAGATTGATCAGAATTAAGAAAGTAGGTTGGAGGGCACCTGGGTGGCTCAGTTTGGTTGAGTGTCCAGCTCTTGATTTAGCTCAGGTCATGATCTCACAGTTGTGGGATCGAGCCCTGCATCAGGCACTGGCAGTGAAGAGACTGCTTGAGAGTCTCTCTCCCCCTCTCTCTCCCCCACTCGCTCAGTTGTGCTCTCTCTCAAAATAAATATAAATAAATAAATAAATAAATGAATAAAAGTAGGTTGAAAATAAATATGGACATTAATTCATTTTGGTCTTATCCCACAAGGAGAATGCTCATTCTTATTGAACTTCACTGCCACCCTGAGCGTTTGATAATAGCAAGGGAGTACTATTGAACAAATTCTATCCAGTTTACATTTCTGATTTTTGTCATTACCTGATGTCTGGGGAGATGTATTGGACAGTTGAGCGGGGCGTAATCTAAAATAAATAATAGAATGGGAAATGAAGCACTGGCCCATAGGGCAGCTAGGCCATAAAGTTAATTTAATTGACATAACGTATCAGAGTCTTCTAGGCCAAAATTTGTCCTGTTTAACAGTGTTTTCTGGAAGATGTATGAAGGAATGATGGCTGGCTTTTGGGAGTGTTCTCATGAAAATGAGAGCAGGCTTGTATTAAATATTTCTGTACTCTTCCTCCAAGGGGACAACTTGAGGGTTAACAACAACCTGAACTTCTAAGTCTGATGGGTTAGAGAACCAAATACAGTCATTCTTAAAAAGAACCCTATCCTCTTTCTAATTCTGGGAGGGGTTTTCTGCTTTCAGAGAAAAATATGAGTTAGGTTGTTGGTTCCTTTTCCCATTTCACATAATGAGAAGCAGTTACACTGATCTTGTTCATAATGGAAACAGGGTTGCCTGGGTGGCTCAGTCAGTTAAGTGTCAGACTCTTGGTTTCGGCTCAGGTCATGACCTCACAGCTCATGAGTTTGAGCCCCACATCGGGCTCTGCGCTCACAGTGCAGAGCCTGCTTGATATTCTCTATCTCTCCCTCTCTCTCTGCCCCTCCCTCGTCCCTCTCTCTCTAAATTAATGAATTAATTAAAATATTGGAAACAAAGTCTGTGACTATAAAATAGTAATTATTTACTTCTCTTTTTAGGGTAAGCTGCCTACACGATAAAAATACCCTGTCCCCTCCTTCTCTGACTTCTATGTAATATGCATACTTGGTGCAGAATGGATTTCCAGACCCATGTCAGGAGATGTATCTCTAACGGATGTACTATTCAGGATAGATGAGGATCAGGTATCAATTCTGGCAACTGATTAGGTTAGAGTCTACTGGGAGACTCTGTCCCCAGCTGGTACTTGGGGTATGGGGTGTTACGATATGATGGATTAAAACCCAGTTGTAGTCACATATCCAAGAGCCTTTTCAGGAACAAAGCAGGTAATCAATCCCTATGTGTTTGACATTTTTGTGTGCTTTTCAAATCTTCCTAACTGGTGGTACGAACAAACGTGTGGTTACGTACAAATGTAAAACTTTGCTTCTATCTTCCACTGTCCTTTAAATTTCAGTCAATGTGAACAACTTTCCCATCCCACAATGAAATTTGAGGCAAACTACATAGATATTCTGTTTATTTTTATGCATCTGGCACTTCTATGGTTACTTTCGCCCACTGAATAATTACAAACTAAAATTGAGTATTAGTTTAGCACTGCATGTTCAAGAGTACATACATTTTATCCATTTTTTTTTCTCAGCCATCACTTTCATGCCTTTCACCAGTGACTAAACTGGCTTTTAACACCACATCTATGCTACTTACATGATGCTTTTAGGTTTAAACATGTGGAACCCAGAATTCTTCAACTTTGTAAGTGGGTTAGATTAACCTGCAGAGGAAAGGTTAAGAGTCAGCCACGGTGCAATCACTACGGGTACAGCACGAAAGTCCCGTGTTCCTGATAGACCTAGCAGTAGACTTGAACGTACTGAGCGTCAGAGCGACACGTCAGCTTCACTCCAAATCCAAGCATTTCGGAACCACCTTATAAATATTGCCATTTTGGCATGGCACCATAATTATTATTTACTTATATTTTGTAAATGACGCTATGTTTTATCTACATAAATTGCTCTATAACAGAAATTGTGTCTTAGTACCGTAGTGAAGAATAAGTTGTTGAGTTTTGTTTTGTGTTTGCATTTTGCAGCTTTTGCCTGTCCAGCAATGAGACGGAATATACCTGGTGCCATAGAAATCGGAGATTTCTTTCTTAGCTGTCAAGGATCTGGATAATTGGGGCGCCTGGATTGGATTTCTAATTTGGAGCTCTTTGCTCACAGGCGGATTTCCTTTGGGGCAGTGGCAACAGCGATGGCCAGTGTCTGGGAGCAGCAGTGGCAAAGCTGCCTGCGGGGAGAGTTGAAGTCCAAGCAGGGGGCGGTGTGGTGTACCCTGTGGTTGGTGGTTTAACAGCTGCCGCATCAGAAGCAGAATCCTCCTGGAACTCATTCTCTGGTATGGCTGTGCCCATCATTTTGTCTGACTGGCCTACCTGTGTTCCTTTCATTTTTTCTGAGGTAATTTTCTCAAAATCTTAATCATTCGCTGATTTTCCCAATTATTTTTGGTAAAATATCTTTCTACATCAATCAACCACAGTACATTTTTGTTGCGGACAACTAAAAGGCTTGAATGGTAGATGGGCAATACGGAATAACAAAGATAAATGCAGCAAAAGCAACCATTGTGTGTTCATTTATATGCACCTGAAAGCCTTTGGTAGTACTTTGGTGGTCCACACACATGTGACTCTTTGCAGAAACTCATCCTCAATATTTTCAAAAAGGAATTTTAAAATGAAAGCTACTTTTATTAGAAATAGAGATAGAGGGGAGCCTGGGTGGCTCAGTTGGTTAAGCGTCCAACTTTGGCTCAGGTCATGATCTCAAGGTTCATGAGTTCGAGCCCTGCGTCGGGCACTGTGCTGACATCTCAGAGCCTGGAGCCTGCTTCAGATTTTGTGTCTTCCTCTCTCTCTCTCTGCCCTTCCCCTGCTCATGCCCTGTCTCTCTCTCAAAAATAAACATCAAAAAATTAAAACAAACGAGAGATAGAAGAGGATTGGAGAGGAGAGAGGAAGATTGTCTGACAACTAAAAGCACAAATACAAGAAAGTTAAGATTTCATGAAAACTTAATCTAAAAGATTGGAGTCTTTTGGCTAAGATAAAATAGGTCTTATGGGTTCTGAGATCTAAAAAATAAATGTACTCAAAATTATTGGATAGTCACATGCATTTTGAGAACGGTAGTCCTGTGCATCTGTCTATAGCCATCTACTTGGATGGGTAAGGGTGTAAAGACCGAAGATGGGACGTAAATATGAACACATGTGGGCTTCCTGAAACCACGAGAGAATAGCAGGTGCTTTTTCCTCACACATTCTGAGTCCTTCATTTATTGCTTCTCTCTGATATTTCATCATATTGTTTTCAACTTCTTTTCTCCATCATCTATAAAGGTCATAGACACAATAGTCATGCGTAGTTTTGTTTGTGTTGGTGTTTATAATAACACCACAGAGTGTTTCTTTTTCACATCAGGAGAAAGGTAAGCAAAGGATTTTATATGAAAAACAAAAGACATGATGATAGCTACTCATAATTATGCCTACACATTTAATTTACTTCATCATTTTTCTTTGTTGGTTCTTTTTGGTCCTTTTATTTCTCTTAAATACTAGTTTGAATCATATAAAATTGTTCTTCTGGGGGGGTGCAAAAGTGTTTTACATCGAATATTGACACTTCCATTGACAGTGATTCAACTTGAAACCGTACGCGAAGGGGCAGCCTAATAATTCTGAATGTTTGGAAAATCTGCTAGCATGAATTCTGATGTTAGTTAGAGGAATAAGTTTTGAGCCAGTGGTTTTGGAGAATACTACACTTGAGGAATAGTTGCCGATAAGAAACTCGAGGATTATTTGGATGGAGAAGTTGAAAGTAATTATTATGGCAATAATACATGGACTGAAAATTTTTCTGTTATCTGAAATTGTGGGCAAGGCCCAACGGAGGAAAAATATCCTCACGTTTTCAGAAAACAACCAACCAGATGCTAGGATTTTTCATATGGCATTTACTATGCCATGTCTGATATGAATCTCCTGTCTGTATACATACAAGACGAGAGTAGGAGAGATAATTGAATGATTATCTTTGTGGTGAAAGGTTCTGTGATGGAAAGGAAACTAAGAAGAATGTTTTCCCTTCTTAAAGCTAAGCAAGAGAAAGTACTCCAACAAAAGTTGGAGGAGGTACCTGATAGATAAGTGGGTTGGCATTTTTTTCCCTGACTTGAGCATCTAATTAGGCATTCTATGTGTTTAGGATTTTTTGTGTGTTACTGAGCAAACACAGGAGAATTGGAGAGAGGTTGACTGAAAGAAGGAGCAATGGTGTTTGTGATATTTCATACTTGGGCTTGTCAGGAATTTGTGAAATTTCTGGGGACGCCTGGGTGGCTCAGTTGGTTAAGCATCTGACTTTAGCTCAGGTCATAATCTCACAGTTCCTGAGTTCGAGCTCTGCATCAGACTCTGTGCTGACGACTCATAGCCTGGAGCCTGCTTCAGATTCTCTGTCTCTCTCTCTCTCTGCCCCTCCCCTGTCCATGCTTTGCCTCTCTCTGTCTGTCTCTGTCTCAAAAATAAACATTCAAAAATGAATTTTTTAAAAAAGAATTCGTGAAATTCTTGTAAATTGAGTGTTCACCATGAAAGATAACCAGGTTTTAGTCATTTTCCAGAGGCTTTCAGCAATAAATATTGCACAATGCGGTATGAATTGTAATTTAGGAGTAGAGGTGTAAGAGATTGATTTTAAGACATACTACCCATTTTAAGACATACTACCCATAGGTTCAAAGATTTAGAGATGTTATCTCAACAAACTAACATCCTTTTTAAAAACCTACCTCCTTCAAGTGTATTTTGTTATTTTCTACTTTGTTTTGTTTTTGTTTTCATTCCATGAATTTCATGTTCATGGTAGGTATGAAATTTGAATTTGACCACCTTGTCTCCCTAGTACAAAGATAGAGTTTATCAGTATTGATCATGATCCTATTTTTAAATTTCAATAAAATGCCAGTATGTCAGACATTTACTAATGGTATTTATTGAATATGTATTGGTTTATTTATTCATCTCTAAGCAAACATGCCAAGTAAATAAGAGCTCAGGAAATAAGTGTAGCTGAAAAGCTGCTCTTAGTGTTAGGCTTTCATTTTTACTTTTATATTGAAGTAGAGTGTTGAGCAGCATACACTTTCATTCTGCTTTTAGTGGCACTTACTGTTCCTTGGTAGCTGATAGCCAGGACTTTAATTTTTTATATAATCCCAAATAAACCCACTGACATTTAAATACTGTAGATACAGCTAACACATGGAAATTCAGAATATTTTTCTAGCTTGGGAATTAAAGACATCCAGCAGTAACTAAGGTGTTCCATTTAGTTTTGACCTGATGATTTTGTTTCTTATAATTTATCATATTTAATTCTGATAGAGGTATTTTAAATAACTCTTCAAAGGGCATTGAAAATATTCCAGGGATTTAAAGGATTCAGTGAATTTTTCTAGAAGGATTAATAGGTGACATTTAGAATATCAAGTAGTGTACATTTGCAAACTGTATTTAGGAATAGCTGATAATTGATCCATTTAAGTCTTTGATCAGGTAATAATAAACAATGATGACATATTGAGAAAGATTGAGGTAGTGTGTGTGTGTGTGTATATATATATAGAGAGAGAGAGTATATACAGATGTACAAATTAAAGTAAAATGTGAACATGCTTGCACTATGCCTTTTTAAAATCTTATAATCATTGCAATATGGTATTTAATAATTTTTGAGTTGAATATACTGTTTCAGTCAAGAGCCTAGACTGATTTACATGGACACCTTAACTAGCCATCAGTTTTGAGCAGAGAACTATATTAAGAAGTTTAATTAGCAGAAGATTTCATATAAGAAACCTGAAGTTGAAAATTCCCTTTTCTTATAAAACCTCAGTCATGTTTAAAATGATCCTCTTGGGGTGCCTGGTTGGCTCAATTGGTTAAGCGTCTGACTTCAGCTCAGGTCATGATCTCACAGCTCGTGAGTTTAAACCCTGCATCAGGCTCTGTCCCTGCTCACTCTCGGTCTCTCCCTCTTTCAAAAATAAATAAATGTTAAAAAATTTTTTAAATAATCCTCTTATTTTGAGTAGTTGCAGAGAAATGTACCTTCCAGTTTCTAGGCTTACAATGACTCTGGGCTCATACTTTTAACTGCAATGGATTACTAAAAACATGTTTGAAAGTAAAGCAATGAAATTACATATTATATTAGAGAATTCTATTAATAGAATAGAAATAGAAATAGATTTGTAGATATTTAAATAAATATAAATATATAATATAAATATAAAACATAATTTAATATCTCCTATTCATGCTCTAAAGATGCTGCCTTCCTTTCACCCTGGCAACCCAAGTAAGAAGTATAGTTTACAAAGCCATGGCTATCTACCACTGATCTGTTGGGACTGATATAGACCTTTAGTTAAGTATTGTGCTTTCTGTATTACTGTATTCCTTTTTCCTATTACTCCTTATGGGCTAAGGAAACATAGTCAATCCCAGTTATTAAGGAGTTGGTGTGGTAAAGCAGGTTGAGTTTAGATGAGTCTTAAATCAGAGCCAAGCATAACTGAGCAAGTCCCAAGTTGTCAGGAAGCTTCAAGAGCCCCTTCATCAAACTGGAGAATGGAGTGAGGAGGAAAGGTGAAAGGGATGTAACCTTCCTTCATAGAGAAAAAAAGTTCTCATCATTCATCTCAGTAATCTCATGTGTGAAATGTACGCGTACTATAATAGGAAAACCTGACTATAGGACAATTAAACATGACATTTGAATGTTGTGTCTATATTTTACTGACACCATTGCTTCTGTTACATTTCCAGTGTCTGTAGAGCCTAAAGATGTTAGTCTTTGAAAAAAAAATTCTGTCATTCTTTTTTTCAATTGCACTGTCATCTACTGGACAAATAGAGACTTAGCAGATAGAAAAAGAAAGGCTTCTTTTCATTATTGTCTTTTCTTTTTCATTTTTGTTTTAGATGTTCATACCTTTTTTTTTTTATTCACTAGTGTTGTGTTAGCAGAAATAATGTTGCCTAAGACTTTGAGACATACATACACATGCAGACTTGTGTATAGTAGAGCAAGATTGTACCAATCTTACCTAATTCAAGAAAGAGTAGGTATGGTAGAAACTCTTGGGTAATTTTTGTATCCCTTTCATTTACCTGAATATCTAACTCCTCAATTATTTACCTGAAAAAAGGCAAGTCCACATCAAATGATTTGTCTGTCTTTGTGGACACAGATAAATGAAATAGAGTACTGCCGATAAATGTCATCTGATGGTAAGAAAAAAAAATCTTCAATACAAGATCTTTCTGAATGAAAAGAGTCAAAGACGGAAAGTTAAAAATATGTTTCAAACTTTATATTAAAATAGTTCTTCACATGGGGTGCCTGGGTGGCTCAGTCAGTTGAGCATCTGATTTGGACTCAGGTCATGATCTCATGGTTCATGAGTTCCAGCCTTGTGTCAGGCTCTGTGCTGACAGATCAGAGCCTGGAGCCTGCTTTGGATTATGTGTCCCTCTCTCTCTCTCTCTCTATCCCTCCCCAGCTCATGCTCTGTCTCTGTCTTTCTCAAAAAAATTAAAAAAAAATTAAACAGGAAATTTGTATAGCAAGAATTAGAAAATAAAGTTGAAGAAGTGACTGTGATGAAAATGACTAAGAATACACAATGACCTTCAAATACAAATAATTGGAAGAATAAGTGATGTAAAACTAAAAAAATAGTCATTAAAAACTACTATGATAAAGTGAGAATATAATTTTACAGTATAGATGGGCATATAATTAATAAGGCTATAGTATAGTGACTTATTTAAGCCTTTTCAAAGGGTTATCTTAAGTTGTTTTATTTCACAAACTGGTCAGTATAATGATTGGTGGTTTAAGAGACTGTACTCAGTCACTCTGACTTCCATACTCTGACCATCCCAAAGAAATGCCACTCTTTTTATCTTCACCTTTGCATTTTATCCTTGTGAATTTTCCACCTATTTGTCTTTGATTTATTAATTTTGCCTTGAAGATTATTGGAGCAAACACTAAAATAAATCAGAAAAATCTTCATTTTTTACTTTGTTAAAATGTGTTTCTGGTCATATGCTATAACTGGAATTTGAGCTATTGCAGAATTAGCCAGAGAAGAGTGATGACTTTTAAATGGTTGTCTGGTCAGGCTACAAGTTATGATAGAAGCAATGACCTGAGTTACAGGCAAGCATTAGAGATAAATCACCCACCAGCAGATTGGCGTACTTGCAGATATATTTCCACTGTACAGAATTCTCTTTTTCTCCAAGCATGGGAAATGCTGACAATTGTTAATATCCTATAAACGCCCCTAACCAGATGTATCCTACTAGTGTGTCTCTCCGTTGAGTCTACTAGGTGACATTTGACAAAATCTGCTCTCTGCCTCTTAATAGATCAGGTATTCTCCAACGCTCCACCTCCCAACTCCATCTGTTCTCTCATATATCCATATCTGCAGACCTTTGCACAGACCCTTTCTCCCTGAGCCCGTCTTTCCTTGGGAAGTAGACTTTATTTCTCCTTTGCCTTAGCCCCGTAGCTCAAGGCAGCCTGCACGTTCCAATTCTTAAACCCTGTCAGAACTCTCAATCAGCAATTAACCTCACCTCTTTGAGGATAATAGTCCAGTCTTCTAAAAGCAGTTGGTAATGTTCCAAGTAACTGGCAAACTGCGTGGGTTTTGGGAAATTGGAGGAAACTGTGGGGATTTCTTCAATCTCAGGAGCACAATAGCTCCGTGACAGACTTTAGGTTTCTGAGAAGACAAATAGAAAAGCAGGTAGGTACACTAACACTAAAGAGTGAGACAGAACTCTGTCGAGGAGAAAGAGCCCAGGGAGGTTGGTACAAGGCGAGAGTAGTAACTCCCACAGAGAAGCAGATCAATGCCCCATTTATTTGGGACTTCGAAGTCCAAAAGAGAGTGCTTCCAGCAGCAACAATGGAATCTTGATTCTTGTCCCATAGGATGTGATGTCTGGTTATGATACCAGAAAAAAATGGTCTTAGTTATTATAAAGCAGCATGCTTTTAAGTTTTAATAAACCAAGAGCCGACTTTTGCCACCTCTGTTAGAAATTTTCTTTTTCCTTTGTCTTGGCCCAATCTGAGAATCGGAAGTTTAAATTACTTAAGCAATAATGGCTTTCTATTATAAACTGGAAATAGAGAATTCTGCCATTCTGAGAAGCAATGATGTCCACTCCTCCATTGCATTAAAGAGCAGAGTGCTTGATAACTGTTGGCATCTTGCATCGTACCCTACCAACTTAGATGCTCCTTTCTGTGTCACAGGGTTGGAAAAGTCAAAGTTGCATTTTCCTGATACGCTGACATCAGGTTCCACTTTCGATTTCTTTCTGTCAAGCATTTCTCAAGAAGGAAAATGGAAGCTGTGTTTTCTCTGGCAGCATGGGGCAGGGGCACAGCCCTAGAGGATACCTGGCCAGCTTCACTGCTCTGGAGCTCCAAACAGCTGAAGACAGGGTGTCTGACACTTCTAAGACCTCCTGTCCCTCAGTCTTTTCATCAGGCTTCCAAGTAAATTTTCCTTAAGGATTTTCCTTAAATCCTATCTCTACACTGTATTTTTAATTTTGTAAACTAAATTTTCCATGTATTAGAACCACCAATAATGAGACAGATGTCTATAAGTAGATCTGTAGATATCTATCTCATTTATCTACTTCTCTATTTTACTACTGGTGGTTTTAATATATGGAGCCTACTCATATGTACTGTAATATATGCATGCCTATTTATTTCCACTGTTTTTCATTAAAAATGATAAAGGCTTTTAGATGACTTCTTTAAAAAATTTTTAAAAATATTTAATGTTTAGTTTTTTTTTTTTTTTTGTGAGAGAGTGAGTGAGCAAGCGGGGGGGGGGGGGGCGGGGTGGCGCAGAGAGAGAGGGAGACACACAATCTGAAGCTGGCTGCAGGCTCTGAGCTGTCAGCGCGGAGCCTGACGCGGGGCTCAAACTCATGAACTGTGAGATGATGACCTGAGCCGAAGTCAGACACTCAACCTACTGAACCACCTAGGTGCCCTGTAAAAAAAAATTTTTAGCGTTTATTCTTTTAAGAAAGAGACAGAGACAGAGTGAGAGAGTGCGCAGGAGAGGGGCAGAGAGAGGGAGACACAGCCTGCTTGAAGCAGGCTCTAGTGTCTGAGCTTTCAGAATGGAGCCCGATGCAGGTCTCAAACACACAACCATGACCTGGACTGAAGTTGGGAGCTTAACAGACTGAGCCACCCAGCCTCAGCCCCTAGATAGTTTCTTAATGTATAATTAATAGTATTATTTTAGCTTTTAATGTCAAAAGAATATGCTTATCTGGCTTCATATATGTGAAAATCCTAATTTTGAAAAATACTTTCCTCAGTCTCTTTTCAGTCTTTATATTTTCATTGTAAACTTTCTAAACAGTATTTCTCCCTACCAATATTTTTCTTCCGTTAATAACTGAACAATTAGAACTTTGAAAATCTTGTGGATTAGCAGTTTTATGACCTTCGATAATTTTATTACAACTCTTTAGACCTTAAAAAGTACATAACATTTCCAAGTTTACATACAATGATGAATTTATTAATTTAGAATTTAATAAGGCAAGACGCTAAAAATGCTTTGAATTATTTACATTATTTATTCTACGGGTACAATTGATTTCCTTTATGTAAAACATAAAAGTTAATAAATAGTATTTTGATAGGGGTTTTGTTGAATTTATAGATTTCTTTGGGTAGTATGGATATTTTAATAAAATATTCTTCCAATTCATGAACATGGGGTATATTTTTGTTCCATCTGTTTTTGATCATTGCTTTATGGTTTTTGAGTTTACCTTCTTGACTAAATTCATTCCTAAGTATTTCATTCTTGTTGGCACAATTGTAAGTGGAATTGTTTTCTTAATGTCTCTTTCTGCTACTTCATTTTTAGCATATAGAAATGCAGAAGGTTTCTGTATATTACTTTTGAATCCTACAGCGTTACTGAATTGATTTATTACTTCTGATTTTTTTTTTTGGTGGAGTCTTTAGGGTTTTCTTTGTATAGTATTAGGTCATCTGCAGATATTGACAAGGCTAGAAAATACAGCACAGGGAATATAATCAGTGGTATTGTAAATAGTGTGGTATAGTGACAAATGATAGTAGCTACACTTCAGGTGAGCATAGTGAAACAGAGTTGTCAAATCACTGTGTTGTCAAATGACATATGTTAAAAGTACATATTTTGTTGCCTATGAGAAAAAGGCTCGATAGTCAGTATCCTACTGTGTAATTGCCATGTAACTTTAAACAGATAATTCATTTAAAAATTTTATCCTTCAATCTCCAGGTATGAAATAAGGTTTCAATATCTGCTTCTCACCTGAGAGAAATATTCTGAAGGTCCTGAAAATGACTCAGAAATGCTTTGCAATGCTCAAGTGTGTGAGACCAGACTGTAAGAGTGAGTTATATCTTACAACCTCAAATATTTAATTTTGAGAAACATATGAGCTAGGCAAAGTTGGTGGTGGTGTGCAATTACTTGAGAGAAGTGTGGAGCCCTTCCTTAGCCTTTTGGCAAAGCACTCAGTACATGGGGTTTGTTCTCACATTTCTCTTGTATATACATGACACCTTGTAGTGGTGTCTGCAAGTTACATAATTTCCAGGTCTCTTGGCTGTGGTTGTCTCATTAAATTTAATTTCCATTGTATCATTTTATATTTGTATCACAGTTGATGAAGTTTTATATAAGAAAATCACTGCATATTGACTTGGTACCCAAATGAAATTAACTAACCTTTCAGGATATGGAAAAACCCACATATTTACATAAGCTTCAACCACAGTAGCACATATGTGTTTTAAATAATATGGTGGAAAAGGTTGGTTAAGTGGTACAATTTATTTTGAAGGACCCTTGGGAACTCCACTCTGGAACTTTCCTTCACTAGTAATATGCTTAGAATTCCATGAGGAATAATGAAGAGGATATTCACAGTGCTATTTCTTAAGACACTTATTTCATTTATTATAAAGCAAGAGATTGTTTCATGTATTCAAATCTTTGCCAATTAACATTTCCTACATAAACCTTTAGCATTTAAAGTGCCCTCGTGTTAGTCAAACCTGTGTAAGCTAAAATGCTGTGAGTTTCCTTCAGTTACATAGATAAAATCTGTCTACTGTAAAAGTGAATTTGAGTAATTTTTATGAAGTGTATGAAATAGTTAGCCAGTGTTAATTTGATAAAATTGTTGTTCTCTAATACCTGTTCTTTTATGATGCTCCCTTCTGGAGTTTGATCACTGCAATAGGTTTTCTTTTCCTTTAAGATGAAGAAGGTACATATGAAGAAATAAAACTGAAATGATATACTTTCCCACTTCTAAACAACTCCCTGCATCCTTCTCTTCACACAAACACTTCTGCTGTCACAAAGTATGTCTCAAGGAATTGCTAGTTTTAACATAATATATAAAGCAGAGGCAAGAGAGACCCAGGGCATAAATATAAGGTGTTGATGAAATTCAAGAAAGGCCTAAAATTAGGGTGAAATAGATAATTTATTATCTAAAGTGGTCACTTTAAAGACTGAAAAAGGATGCTATTAATAACTACACTAGTATGACAGGCATAAAACCCGTTGTCAAACACCCTCCTTATTGCCATTGACTATGAGAGTTTAATGCAAGGTACTGTTGGGTGTGTTTGTGATTTAGTAGGGTTTTCAATATTTTGCAGATTTAAGGCTTGTTTTGTCATATTGTTTTCTGTTAATCATGCATTTGGCTTAATAGTAAATGTTTGCTATGGTGTGAAAATAGCTTTCCAGTACGATATGTTTTCCACATTTGCTGATTCAATGATCATAGTATAATACCCAGACCTGCACACGTGCACACACTCAATACATAATTCTAGGATTATATGTCACGTAAGGCAAGTGATACTATTTATCTTACCTTCAATTTTTTTTTCTTACTAGTACAATTAATACCTCATGATGTAAACTATTCACCTAACAACAGATAGATTTAAAGCATAGATTTGCTTCCTAACCCATCTATGTCTAGCATTTGCAATATTCCCGGGAATAGCAACTTAGTTTTGAAAGTGACTGGCATTCTACTTAAAGTTATGCAAACCCATAAATTAGTGATTTGGAAAAATATATAGTACATATATTGTGTATCATTTGGTAATGTTTTTTAAAAATCACATCCTAATGATGTGCGTGATTTCTTTGTATGGTCTCTAATACGTGTATTTTCCATCTCTATTCTTCTCTCATCCCTAAAATGCTTTATCCCCCAAATACATTCTTTTGGATTATTTTAATTGGATTTTTATTGTGCCCTTCCCTGCAATCTCACACTCTCAAAATTCACCCCTGATCTTCTTACCATAGTCATCTAGATAAAACACAAATGTAATCAGGCCACGCTCATGTTAGTAATTCAAAAATTTCTCACCATCTGTGAGGGCACATCCAAACTACCTATTGTAATGCATCAGGATCCCGTGTGTCTTGCCCCTCTCTGACATCTTTCATTTTCATTTTTTTAAGTTTATATTTTTGTCATCTCTACACCCAGTGTGGGGCTAGAACTCACAACCCTGAGATCAAGAGTTGCATATTCTTTGAGCTGAGCCAGCCAGATGCCCCACATTCCATGTCCCTTCCATGCCTTTGCTCATTCCATTCCCACTTAAATTCCTTCCCCCCCCCCCCAACTGGACAGCATCTGCTAGTTTTGCAAAATTCAGTTCAAGTTGATTTCTCCATATGATGTTTGCTGATCCCTTTCATCCAACTAAATGTAATCATCAGTTCCTTTTTAAAAAATTCAGCTGTGCTGTGTACACATTTCTTAGGTATATTACTTAGACTATTTTATTTCATGCAGGTATCTGAAAATCAGCGGGTATATTTTTATTTTCAATTTCCAACACATAACGAAGCACCTGATAAAAAGTAAGCATTAAGTATGTTGCTTCATATGTGAATAAAGGTCTTACTATAGCCATTTCTTTCTAAAAATTAATTATATTATTTTAGCTGTTTGGACTATAAGACCATTTTTGATATGGCAGCTAAAATAATTATTCAGATTTTACTGTCCTTTCCACTTGTAATGCACTATGTCCCAGCCTAAGCAGGCCAGTTAAAGAAGTGAAATTCTAAGCTGATCCTCTCTAGATCTTTTGAATAAATCAGCACTATATAGTACATGGAAAGACATTGTCTACCTTTTACTGTAATCCTGGATATCACATTTTTTTCATGTACCAAATGACTGATGAATCTAAAAACTGTAGACCCTTAGAGTAAATCCATCAAAAGCAGAGAGATGGATTGCTCTTCTCTACCTGATGATTTGAGTCATCAATCAAAATGTCCCAGGCCATGCTATAGAGTTTTACTATAAAACCTTGAAATTATAGAATGTTATGCATCATATTTTAAAAAGAGGTTTTTGGGGTAAAGGAATATCTTTTTCATCTCTCTTGGAGAGTTGTTTCAGTTCGCTTTAAAATACAAGCCAAAGAAAATGTTAAAGCCACTATTTCTAGATGTTTGCAAAGAATATATCTAAAACTGCTAATAGGGGGGTGCCTGGGTAGCTCTGTCGGTTAAGCGTCCGACTTAGACTCAGGTGATGATCTCACAGTCCGTGAGTTCGAGCCCTGCGTCGGGCTCTGTGCTCACAGCTCAGAGCCTGGAGCCTGTTTCCGATTCTGTGTCTCCCTCTCTCTGACCCTCCCCCATTCATGTTCTGTCTCTCTCTGTCTCAAAAATAAATAAACGTTAAAAAAAATTTAAAACTGCTAATAAGAAGGTTGGCTATTTTAAGTATTTCCTTTTCTATTTAAAATGGAAGTTAACTTTATACCAGTTATGGATCAGATCATAGTTTTATGTGTATATTCCTCTTTTCCCATCCACATAGCCATGTCTAATTCTCCCATTTTTCTACCTCTCAGTGTCCCTTATTTTCTCTCTCACCCATTTTTTTTGGGGGGGGTAGTTCTTTTCCTTTTCTGCATTGTCTGTGCCCCTCTTCATTTTCTTCATTTTAGCTTTTATTGACTGTTGCCCTTCTTCCTAATATTTGTAAGAGTAGACTTCAAGATATCTGATGTTTATTTTATATATAAATTTAAGTAGCACTTTGTTTTCAAGCCATTTATACTTAATGCAATTACTAATGTACTTAAGTTTAAATCTGTTATTTTGCTCTTTGTTTTATGTTTGTTTTACTGTATGATTTTCACTTCTCTCTCTCTCTTTTTGATGCTGATTTATTTTGAGAGAGAAAGCATCCATATGGGAGGGGCAGGGATGGGGGGGGGGGGAGAGAGAGAGAGAGAGAGAGAGAGAGAGAGAGAGAGAGAGAGAGAGAGAGAGAGAATATGAATCTCAAGCAGGCTCCATGCTGTCAGCACAGTGCTCTATGTGGGGCTCACACTCATGAACTGTGATTTATGACCTAAGCTGAACAAAGAGTAGGATGCTTAACCGACCCGGCCACACAGGCACTCCTATTTTCACTTCAAGTTATTTTAAAATTCCTTTTTCTCCTCCATTAACTTACTTGTTACTTATTTCTTCAGAATTTTATACGTATCATAGAAATTAGAGCATGCATCATTAAATACTTAAAATCTATCATAAATTATTCTATGCATTTTCTAACATTTTAAATTCATTTACTTCCTTTTAGCATCTAAGTTACTATTGCTATGTATTTTGATTATATTTTAAATCATACATATCATCATTGTTACTGTGTATATTTGATATTCATTTAGATTTCTTTAAATGTTTACTCTTTGCTTTGCATTTCTTACGTTTCACCATGTTTCCACCTTGGATCCTTTTTCTTCTTCCTGGAAATCAGTCTTTAGCAATTCTTTTGATTTTAGCATATTGGTAATGGATTCTCTGTTTTGTTTGTCTAAAATTATCTTTGTTTTTTTTTTGCCATTTTTAAAGAATATTTTCATCTGACATATATTAAGAGGTTGACAGCAATTTGGCATTTGTTTGGGGGGTTATCTATTTTTTTTTCTCTTAAGCCTTTGGGTTTTAGTATTCTGGAGGTATTAGCTCAAAGTCTGAGGTCCTTACCAGTAGCCCCTTCCTCAGAAGACTCTGAAATCAAAATATTTTTTCATGTCTGTAAGATGATCTAATTATCCTCTTATGTCCTCAGTTTTTAAGCTTTCTTTTTGTTTGCAGCCTCTCAGTCTGTCAATTTCACAAGTGTAAAAGCTCTACCAAGTTAAATTCTCTTCTATGGGCCTCCCTTATTTCTAGGATCTTGACCCTCAAATTCCTGACTGATTTGGAACCTCCCAGCATCTTTCATACACTTGTTTTTATTTCCCTTATTTTTTTTTTCAAAATTCTTTGCTTGAACTTTATGGAAGAGATGTTTTGAAATAAGCTATTCCACCATTTTCAGTCACTTTGGAAGACAGAAGAAATTTCCTCAAACCTTTCATTGGGTTTAGCTTTACTTATAATTTTTTCCATTAATGAGTACAATAACTCTATTAGCCTTTATTGGTGTATGAGATATAATAACTTTTAAAGACTTGACTGAGTCCATTACTCAATATCCATAGAAAATTTGATCATAATTTATCCACTTTTAAGTTATAACCTTCATGTCTTCCTTGTTTAATTTTACAAGCATTAAAAGTGAAGTTTGGGTCACCTAGGTAATTAGTTACTTTCTACATGTTATTAAAAGACCTATCTTTCTTTTTGCTTAAACACATATTACAAATATAGCATTTTAAAATAACATCTAGAACAATTAGTAGATGATCAATTGATTTATTAATAATATTATTTAATTTCTTATAAACTCTACCTCCTTTTCTCTTCACATTGATTCATATATAAATACTTCTTATGCCACCTAATGTAGAAAACATTACCAGTATGTAAAGTTATGATGTAATATGTTGTCCCATTGCTAAATGAATTTAATAGTATTTTCCTGAATCTTGAAAGAGGAAACTATAAATCCATAGATATTTTTCAGGCTAACTGTTCTGTGCTAGTTAGATACTGTATGAATCACAGGAATTAAAAAGATACACAGTAAATGCTCCTTGTTCCTATAGAATGTTATTTTCTATCTCTTATGTTAGGGTCTCTTTGAGAGGGCACCTGCTGTTTTTAAATGAGGAGAGAATTACTGAGCTCACCAAGAACTGAGCTACATGCTGTAGCATAGCACTTAACATTGAAATGTTTGAAATGGATACAAGAATTTATGATACACTTTAAGTAGTTGATGATGCATGTTGTAATTTCTATGATACAAGTATAAAATGCTAAATAAATAATCAAAGGTCTTATAGTATGACTGAGTGAGTCCTGAGTAGTGACTAATTTCCAGTTGCTAAAAAAATACAATAAAGTAAAAAAATCTATGTCGGAAGACTTGACATTTCTGTATATGTGTGTGTGTGTGTGTATATATATATATACACACACACACATACATATATGTATACGTATATATATATATATATACACATACACACATATATATGTATATATATGGAATCCTTTAATCTTAGCGCATGGAGAAATGGAAGAAAAAAGATTAACATTGTATTGGTATTCTAGAGTTAGATTCACAGGACAGTTTATTTAGGATGTTTAACATTAGAAAAGGTACAAAAAATACTCTTAAGTTTGCTAAGTCATTGAGTTTACTGCTGTATTTTACAATATTTAAATAAAAATTAAATCATCATGCTCATGGAAAGGTGTTTTAAAAGGGTGGTTTAGTTTTATGACTTTTAAAAATTTATGTTAGTAAGTGACCATTTTCTACCCTTTCTGGTAGAGAAGTACATATAGATCATTAGGAATGAGGCTTATGCTCTAAATTGAATTATTTTGTTTTTCTCTTTTAGATTGAAACAGAAGTATAACTTTCCCCCACTATCTTTATGGTTAACAGAGCACATTCCCATATTTTTAGGTTTGTCAAGAGGCATTTTATAGGTAGGAACATTGAAGGCATCAGAGCTAAAGGGATAATAAAAGCTCAGTATTAGGACTTTGATATCAATAGCTTTATGGTGCAACTAAGCGAGCTTGTCCCGAGTAGTGCCTAATTTCCAGGTGCCAGAAAAATTATAGAATAAAAAAAATGCATCTTAGAGACTTGACCATGGAATATTAGCAGAGAAGAGCTGATATGGTGTCTTGCTTACCTTTGAGAATAAGTTCCTTATCTATATATATAAAATCAGCTCATGATATGGTTTATTTTTTGAAAGAAGATAATAACAAATCCGTGTCATTCCTTCATTTTTTGCATGGAAACCCAAATTAATAATATACCTTCAAATTTCTTTTCATACACTACTATGTATTGTTCCTCCTTTTCCTTCCTAGAAATACTTCATTTCCTCGCCAGCCAGATTTCAACTTGGCTCTGCACTTCTGATACCATTCATATTTTTAAAACCAGGTCCTTAGAGTATCAACAAGGTCTTCATTACAGGATTAGTGTGAAAAATCTACAAATTAGAAATGTGCTGTGTACTGTGATAGTGTATTAATACACAAATAGATTACAGAGGTTGAGGGTCATTAAGAAAATATAGTCACTATGGAGAAAAGAATTACAAGAACTAATCATGATTTGCAATTGTCAGTAAATCTCTGAACGTGTAAATATTACCTCCATTTACCATGAGTGAGTCCTGCTGGGGGTTGAGCACTGGGTCAGGCATTGCTTTTCCAATTCTTGCTGTTGGTAATTTTTATAAGATGTTTTCTACCTATGGATGAATCATAAAATTGTAACAGAAGAAATATCAGATAGTCTTAGAAAATGTTCACAGCATGTGGCCATGTAAGCTTTTGTTTGTTTTTGGTGTATGGTATAGATTATGTTTTCATCTTTGTATATATTTTTAATCTTTACATATTTAGACTAGAGAGAAGTTCTAACTAAAGACAGAATTTTTGGATAGGATTGCTGTGATGCACAATACCATGTTGAGGGTAAAATTGTCTTCTGGAAAAAGTGCTAGGACATCATGATACAATGCATGAATGCATGTTTGGATATAACTTCTTCCATTTTAATCTCCTTTCTTGGAGTTACTTCAGAGATCAGTGAATTTACAACTTAGGAAACAATATATTTTCATTTATTTTGCATCCATTCCATTGAAAATAGCACTAGACAATAGAACAGATGACTTTTTAATACTACAACAATTTTATTAGCTACCTTGGTTTTGATCTTCTTAAAGTTTATTTATTTATTTTGAGAGAGACAGAAACTTAATGAGTGTGGCAGGGACAAAGAGACGGGGGAGAGAGAATCCCAAGCAAGCTCCGTGCTGCCAGTGCAGAGCCCAATGCGGGGCTCGAACTTAAGAAACCGTGAGATCATGACCCGAGCCAAAACCAAGAGTCAGACTCTTAACCAACTGAGCCACCTAGGCGCTCCTAACTATCTTGGTTTTGAATAGTACATTATTATGTATTGTTCTCTCCAATATGACGAGAGTCTTTTTTGGTTTATAACTCTCTTTCCTCATGATGAAAAGCTATTTCACTCTCTATCTGTATGATTTACTCTCATTCTTCAGGTGTGTGCTCAGATAGTACTTTATCAGTGAGGCTTTTCTTGGCCATCCTATCGAAAATGGCATTCATAAAAGATGGCATTGCGTATTCTCCTTCTCTGCTTTATTATTCTCTATAATTAATTGTTACTGTTTGTCTGGGTATCTCTGCTGAAATACACGTTCATTGCATTCAGAGATGTACATCTCATTCAGATCAATGTGTCTAGCAATAGAACTGGACCTGGTGAACAGTAGGCACCCAATGAACATTTGCAGAATGAGTGAATAGATGCATTTCAAATGAGTATTCAATGACATCTACTTTACTATAGCCTGTAAACTCCTTAAAGGCAGGAATGTTGTCATGTTTTAAAATTGTTTTTTTCATACCTGTAACACATTGATTTGATGTAGTTATGTTAATGTTATAAATTGGTTAAATGACTAATTGGATGAATCCCAACATAAAATTCTCAAGTTATGGAACAACCTCAATCCACTATGACCTCAGAACTGGAAGCTTCTAACTGCAGGATTTAAAGTCATCATCTTTCTGTCAGGAGAAAAAAAAATTTTTTTTAAATATCTTTTTCTACAATCACATCCCATCCTTCTATGTAGAAGGCATGAATTGGACTTTGGTATGATGAAAGGGAAGAGAGACAATAAATAAATAGTGAGAATATATAAAATAGGATGTTGAGTGTTAAATGATAGAGGAGAGTAAATCAAGAGAAGGGAATAGAGAATAATTGATGAGGCAAGAGATGATCGTATCAGCTTAGACTAGATGCTAGGGGTGGGGCTATTGGGTTGAATTAAAAATCTCCAAACTTCTGTTTTTTGCAATTAAAATATTAAGATTATAATTGTAACTGATAGAGAGGGTGACTGTTAGACTTAAATATAATAATACATGTAAAACACTTAGCCTGATGTCTGGAATGTAATAAAGACTCTGCTGTTAAACGCAGTGTTTTGGGCTAAGATAAACATGTGGCAAATAGTTGTTTTATCAAATGTATGGAATAGATTTATGAGTATATGGATACAGTCCTGTACTCAAGTGCTTTGGGTAGTGTAAATTACTACAAAAGGCAGGAGTCTCCCCTGATTATAGAGGAAAAATCGGTTTGGAAAAACCACTGAGATCACAGGATGTCCAAAGATTTGTTAACGGGGAGTAGCTTTTGGTTTCTAACACTGCCTATGTCTGGCTTTTATTAGCAGACTGACTGAAATGTCTAGAGTAAGGAAACATTCTAAACTGTTTCCTCAATTGTGTTTTTTTTTCCTTGAATCTTTCCTTAGTCTGTATATCTGGACCACTTGCTTACACAGCCCAAAAGCCTTTCATATTCCAATCCTCTGCATCACTAGTGTCAATAAATTGTGAGTTGATTACTTCGAAATACCATTTGTATCTATATAAAATGATAGCACTGATTTTACTTAACTCATCAAGTGTTATTCTTTAACCATCCAGTTTCCATCTTTTTTTTCCTATGAACATATTTCTCTAGTCTAACTATGTTGGCACTGGAATGAAAAAACTGTGAGTAACATGGAACTATCTTGATATATATAATATGACAACTCTTTAGATACACACTTCTCAACATAACATCAGAACGTGTGTTTAATATGCCATCACCCCCATGAGGGCTTCATAACATCAACTGCAACAGAAACAAATAATGAAATGCTTCAGTCTTGTGCATGAATGAGATATGTTCAAGCTTCCAAAGTGCAAAACCATACTTTTTAAATTTCTTGTATTTGTAGTATAGCTAAATCCTGAACCGGTTCCACAATGATGTGTACACTTACTACCTCAAATTAGATATTTATTTATCACGTATTAAATACTGGGCACTGTGTTAAGGGGGAATGGGGACTTCAGAAAGTGTTTAATTACAGCCTATAATTCCAGCCTGCAGGAATCTAAAGTTAATTCCATCTTCTCAATTACATAGAAGATGCGTTGGATATATTTGTTTAAAATAGTCAAGTGTGAAATCTTCAATATCAGGAGTATCTTTGTGGCCTGTGAATCTTACATCAAGATGAAGAAAGTAGAGACACAGGAATTTTGTTGATAAGATGGGATGAAACGTATTCCTTGTCTCCTCTTTATTTAGTGATTTTATAAACTTCTTCATCAGATTAGGTGACGCAGATACTCTATCATTCCTCTCCCAGTTAGTAGGAAACTTTTTTTCCCTCCTAAAACTAAATCTTTTCTTCCCACTTGTTGGTAGACTTGCTTTATCCTGACCTAGGCTGTTACAGTGGTTTCTCCATGCCTCCAGACCTCGTTTTCTTTTTCCCCCTGATCACGTTTTTGTTTTTGTTTTTGTTTTTTTCCCATTCTGCAGGAGGCCTTAAAAAATTAAGAGGCCCCAGGAGATTGAAATATCACTAGAGAATACAGGGAGACTTGAGTTTAGTAAGACAGAATACCTGGCCTCGGGCACCTGAAGCCAGATCCCTAGGTTGAAATCTTGAATCCACTGCTAATTCATTGTACAAATGTGATCGGAGTGCAAGGAAGCTTTTTGCCCATTCATGTCTTTTCCCTTTAAACAAGGGTAATGATAGCATTTACTACCTGGGAATGTTGTGACAAACTATGTTACATTGTTTCTCCTCCTCTCAGGAAAAGTGGCAACTCCTCTTTACAACAGCAGAAACCTTAAGAACTACAGAGAGTCATGTCCAGTTCTGCATGAGTTGAAAAATAAAGGAACTTACTTGAAGAAATGGCTCAAAGAACGTAAATCAAAAGAACTTTGATGTGAATTAATAACCAGTCAGGTGTGTTTTTCCCCAGGACAGTGGGGACAGTGACAAGCAAAATGTTTCTGACTTTGCATTCTTTGAGGATTTCAGTGAATAGTGGATGTACCATAAGAAATAAATCACGATGATTTAGTGTTAGAGACTGGTTAGGATCAGCAGGTGACCATACTAAGAGAATGTGGAACAATCCCCTAAAGGGTGAGTGAGGAAACACTTGACATTTATGGGATGTGAACGTAAACTTAGATTTCAGTTTCTTCATATCTCAGTGTAAATCAGTACTGTATTCACAGGCTAGTACTTTCAAAGTCTTGTTTACCGAATTTAAAAAGATAGAATTTGTGAAATAAACGTGTTTTCCGAAACGTTACTGGTGATGCGATACCTCTTGCCAGAGTAAAAAGGCTGAGGAAAGATAAATTACTAAGGATGAGGGAAGTTGAGGATAACCCTAAACTCCACAACACTGAAGGAAGAAATGGAAGAAGGTAAGTGTGTCTTATTCATCCTTTTGTTTCTAGTGCCTAGTACAATACCTGGAACATAGCAAAAATGCAGCAAGTATTTCTGCATTGATACATACATTAGAAGTGGTAAATTTCTTCACAGTCATTTCTCAGTGTGTTTGTATTATGGTATAAGAAGTGAATTTATTATGGTATATATTCATATTTCTACTGCAGATAAAACTTGAATCATTATATTACTATATCAGAAATACTATTGTTGAATACATTAAGCTGAAGTATTTATATTCCTAGCCTAAGCTTGTTCTTAGTTGCCTCAGTGTTCTCCAGTTTGAGCTGATAGGGAAGGTAGATGTGCGGTTTGGAATCTGAAAATAGGGCTTTCACAGTAGATGTCTCCAACATGCATTTTAATCTTCAAAGAACAGTTTTTGTAAGTACAAACAATAAATTTGGGAGCACTGAGTCTGGAAGACTAGGGTACAGAAGTTTCCAATAAGCCATAGAGTAGGAAGGTTGGTGCCATTCTGACCCCAGGAAAGAAATGAGATCCCCTTCTAAGATCATAAGGGGCCTAGCGGGAGAGGTGGATAGAGACAGGACTATGGTACAGAAGCTGGCCAACAGCCACCACACCTTGTTGCCCTGCGCCAAGTGCCCTGAATGAGGGCCTCGTAGAAACCCTCTGATAGGATAGATGTAGTCTGTTCTGAGATGATACCGATGTCCTCCCTCCTTTACATATATGTCAATATAGATATTTATATAAACTTGGAATTTGGTTATAATTTTCAATTTCTCTTTGGCAGTGTGTGTGTGTGTGTGTGTGTGTGTGTGTGTGTACATTTTACATTCTTACTCCTTTGCATTTTTTCTCCTTTTCCCCTTCTCTAATTCTTGCTTCTTTTCTCTTATACAAAGTAATGTCTTTGAATAGATCTACTTCCAGTTCCATTTTATAATACTACTCATCTTTGGAAGTAGTGGATTTCCCTGGACCAGGTATTTCAGGGAGGTCCCATGGTAGCAGATTTCACTTAATGATCTAGTTATTGAGAGTTTGTGTTTTTCACTTCTTTTGTCTCCCCAGCAAACTAAAAATGGCAGGGTTAGTAAAAATACAGTGTTTTCTTTCTACATGAATACACAGAGAGTTTGCTTTCTATAAAAATGACTTCTGCAGGTGCTTCCATTCTACCGGCCTTTCCAGATTTGCTGATTGTGGTCTATGGAGGTCATTGCTGCACAGCCCTGGCCTTGGGTTCCATTGTTAAAAATAAGGAGTTGGTTTGGCCACAGGATGTACTGTTCATGATGAAATCCTGACTTTATTAGGAGACCTATAATCATGAATATCCTTAGCTGTCTTCACTAAATCAGTCTTTCCTTATTTATTAGATTTGGTTGTATGGCTATGTCAGACTTTTGTTAAAGATGATTTTTTTTGTTTTTTTAATGTTGAGTTTTCAAAGAGAGAGATAGCTTGGAGGGTGGGCGCTGCAGAGAGAGGGAGAGACACAGAATCCAAAGCAGGCTCCAGCCTCTGAGCTGTTAGCATAGGACCCAATATGGAGCTTGAACTTAGGAGCCATGAGATCATGACCTGACTGAAGTCAGGGGCTTAACCCACTGAGCCACCCAGGTGCCCCAAAGATGATGATTTTTAGTCATTGTTTCTCCTTGTTGATTTTGTGTAAAATCCAGGAGGACATGGGGTATATCATTTTTTCTTCTATAACTGCCATTTTAAAATTAGAACAATGAGACTAAGCTTAAACTTGTACATAGCAAAATGCCTTACATGGAACCTTTTTTTCCCTTCAGAAAATGAATAGAGAGATGATAAACACTGTCCATTTGCAGTAATTGCTGCTATATTTTTTGCTTATCAGTGGTATTATGTAAATTTTGATTTCTTATTATGATTATAAATATATGTTCAATAAAAGATGGTATGATTGAAAATGCTCAAACTGGTGAGAAGCTCTATCTTATCTAAGGAAACATGTCTAACGAGTCTTACTAGGTCATAGTTAATTGATTAATCCTACAAGCTTTACATATAGGCATGATATCTGCAGATTATATTTCATATTAGCTTGTGAGAATCAAGCTTATCTTATATATAGTGTAATAGATATATCTGTTACTTCACTAAACTCTCCTGCATAGAAATCCTGGCTTTTGATCTTTTCGGGACTTAATATTGTCCTTCTCTGAAGAGCATTTTTCTGCTTTAATTATTCACAATATTTTACTTTAGTTTATTTCTTCATTAAATTCTTATTTCCTGTTTCTTTTTTTAAACATCATTATGATGCAGTTTTCCTGCTTTATTTATTTATTTATTTATTTATTTATTTATTAATTATGAAATTTATTGTCAAGTTGGTTTCCATACAACACCCAGTGCTCATCCCAAAAGGTGCCCTCCTCAATACCCATCACCCACCCTCCCCTCCCTCCCACCCCCCATCAACCCTCAGTTTGTTCTCAGTTTTTAAGACTCTCTTATGCTTTGGCTCTCTTCCACTCTAACCTCTTTTTTTCCTTCCCCTCCCCCATGGGTTTCTGTTAAGTTTCTCAGGATCCACATAAGAGTGAAACCATATGGTATCTGTCTTTCTCTGTATGGCTTATTTCACTTAGCATCACACTCTCCAGTTCCATCCATGTTGCTACAAAGGGCCATATTTCATTTTTGTCATTGCCATGTAGTCCTCCATTGTGTATATAAACCACAATTTCTTTATCCATTCATCAGTTGATGGACATTTAGGCTCTTTCCATAATTTGGCTATTGTTGAGAGTGCTGCTATAAACATTGGGGTACAAGTGCCCCTATGCATCAGCACTCCTGTATCCCTTGGGTAAATTCCTAGCAGTGCTATTGCTGGGTCATAGGGTAGGTCTATTTTTAATTTTCTGAGGAACCTCCACGCTGCTTTCCAGAGCGGCTGTACCAATTTGCATTCCCACCAACAGTGCAAGAGGGTTCCCGTTTCTCCACATCCTCTCCAGCATCTATAGTCTCCTGATTTGTTCATTTTGGCCACTCTGACTGGCGTGAGGTGATATCTGAGTGTGGTTTTGATTTGTATTTCCCTGATGAGGAGCGACGTTGAGCATCTTTTCATGTGCCTGTTGACCATCTGGATGTCTTATTTAGAGAAGTGTCTATTTATGTTTTCTGCCCATTTCTTCACTGGATTATTTGTTTTTCGTGTGTGGAGTTTGGTGAGCTCTTTATAGATTTTGGATACTAGCCCTTTGTCTGATATGTCATTTGCAAATATCTTTTCCCATTCTGTTGGTTGCCTTTTAGTTTTGTTGATTGTTTCCTTTGCTGTGCAGAAGCTTTTTATCTTCATGAGGTCCCAATAGTTCATGTTTGCTTTTAATCCCCTTTACTTTGGGGATGTGTCAAGTAAGAAATTTCTGCAGCTGAGGTCAGAGAGGTTTTTTCCTGCTTTCTCCTCTAGCGTTTTGATGGTTTCCTGTCCCACATTCAGGTCCTTTATCCATTTTGAGTTTGTTTTTGTGAATGGTGTAAGAAAGTGGTCTAGTTTCATCCTTCTGCATGTTGCTGTCCAGTTCTTCCAGCACCATTTGTTAAAGAGACTGTCTTTTTTCCATTGGATATTCTTTCCTGCTTTGTCAAAGATTAGATGGCCATACGTTTGTGGGTCTAGTTCTGGGGTTTCTATTCTATTCCATTGGTCTATGTGTCTGTTTTTGTGCCAATACCATGCTGTCTTGATGATTACAGCTTTGTAGTAGAGGCTAAAGTCTGGGATTGTGATGCCTCCTGCTTTGGTCTTCTTCTTCAAACTTACTTCGCTATTTGGGGCCTTTTGTGGTTCCATACAAATTTTAGGATTGCTTGTTCTAGCTTTGATAAGAATGCTGGTGCAATTTTGATAGGGATTGCATTGAATGTGTAGATAGCTATGGGTAGTATTGACATTTTGACAATATTTATTCTTCCAATCCATGAGGAGGGAATGTCTTTCCATTTCTTTATATCTTCTTCAATTTCCTTCATAAGCTTTCTATAGTTTTCAGCATACAGATCTTTTACATCTTTGGTTAGGTTTATTTTTAGGTATTTTATGCTTCTTGGTGCAATTGTGAATGGGATCAGTTTCTTTATTTGTCTTTCTGTTGCTTCATTGTTAGTGTATAAGAATGCAACTGATTTCTGTACATTGCTTTTGTATCCTGCGACTTTGCTGAATTCATGCATCAGTTCTAGCAGACTTCTGGTGGAGTCTATCGGATTTCATGTATAATATGTCATCTGCAAAAGGTGAAAGCTTGACTTCATCTTTGCCAATTTTGATGCCTTTGATTTCCTTTTGTTGTCTGATTGCTGATGCTAGAACTTCCAACACTGTGTTAAACAACAGCGGTGAGAGTGGACATCCCTGTCGTGTTCCTGATCCCAGGGAGGAAGCTCTCAGTTCTTCCCCACTGAGGATGATATTAGCTGTGGGCTTTTCATAAATTGCTTTTATGATGTTTAAGTATGTTCCTTCTATCCCGACTTTCTCGAGGGTTTTTATTAAGAAAGGATGCTGAATTTTGTCAAATGCTTTTTCTGCATCGATTCACAGGATCATATAGTTCTTATCTTTTCTTTTATTAATGTGATGTATCACATTGATTTGCAAATGTTGAACCTGCCCTGTAGCCCAGGAATGAGTCCCACTTGATCATGGTAAATAATTTTTTATATGCTGTTGAATTCGATTTGCTAGTATCTTATTAAGAATTTTTGCATCCATATTCATCAGGGGTATTGGCCTGTAGTTCTCTTTTTTACTGGGTCTCTGTCTGGTTTAGGTATCAAAGGATTTCTGGTTTCATAGAATGAGTCTGGGAGTTTTCCTTCCCTTTCTGTTTTTTGGAATAGCTTGAGAAGGATAGGTATTATCTCTGCTTTAAACGTCTGGTAGGATTCCCCTGGGAAGCCATCTGGTCCTGGACTCTTATTTATTGGGAGATTTTTGATAACTGATTCAATTTCTCCGCTGGCTATGGGTCTGTTCAAGCTTTCTATTTCTTCTGTTTGAGTTTTGGGAGTGTGTGGGTGTTTAGGAATTGTCCATTTCTTCCATGTTGTCCAGTTTGTTGGCATATAATTTTTCATAGTATTCCCTGATAATTGCTTGTATCTCTGAGGGATTGGTTGTAATAATTCCATTTTCATTCCTGATTTTATCTATTTGGGTCATCTCCCTTTTCTTTTTGAGAAGCCTGGTTAGAGGTTTATCACTTTTATTTTTCAAAAAACCAACTCTTGGTTTCATTGATCTGCTCTACAGTTTTTAGATTCTATATTGTTTATTTCTGCCCTGATCTTGATTATTTCTCTTCTTCTGCTGGGTTTAGGCTGTCTTTGCTGTTCTGCTTCTATTTCCTTTAGGTGTGCTGTTAGATTTTGTATTTGGTATTTTTCTTGTTTCTTGAGATAGGCCTGGATCGCAATGTATTTTCCTCTCAGGACTGCCTTCGCTGCATCCCAAAGCATTTAGCTGGTTGTATTTTCATTTTCATTTGTTTCCATATATTTTTTTAATTTCTTCTCTAAGTGCCTCGTTGACCCACTCATTCTTTAGTAGGGTGTTCTTTAACCTCCATGCTTTTGGAGGTTTTCCAGACTTTTCCTGTGGTTGATTTCAAGCTTCATAGCATTGTGGTCTGAAAGTATGCATGGTATAATTTCAATTCTTGTATACTTATGAAGGGCTGTTTTGTGACCCAGTATGTGATCTGTCTTGGAGAATGTTCCATGTGCACTCGAGAAGAAAGTATATTCTGTTGCTGTGGGATGCAGAGTTCTACATAAATCTGCCAAGTCCATCTGATCCAATGTATCATTCAGGGCCCTTGTTTCTTTATCCTGTGTCTAGATGATCTATCCATTGTTGTAAGTGGGGTATTAAAGTCCCCTGCAATTACCACATTCTTATCAATAAGGTTGCTTATGTGTGTGAGTAATTGTTTTATATATTTGGGGGCTCCTGTATTTGGCACATAGACATTTATAATTGTTAGCTCTTCCTATGATAGACCCTGTGATTATTACACAATGCCCTTCTTCATCTCTTGTTACAGCCTTTAATTTAAAGTCTAGTTTGTCCGTGTAGCAGGCACTGCCTCTCCGCCCTTCCTATCCTCTTCCCTGGACCTTTTGTCTACGCTTGGCTCTGAAGAATCCATTCTGCTAGTCTTCTGGTGATTTTCTGGGTAACTTAGGCAGGTGTGGGTGGAATCTAAGTGATCCCCAGGATGTGGTGAGCCCAGCGTCCTCCTACGCCACCATCTTCCTCTCCCTTTTTTGTTGCTTCTCCTTTCATTTAAAAGACAGGGACCCTATGGTAGACCAGTCTTTGTGGGAGAGTGAGTGGGCTGCCACATGGTATATGAAGCGTCTCTATGGGTCTCTACATAGGAAATGGACGTATATTCCATTCAAGGGCATAGCTCTTTTTTGTTTGTCATAATTGTAATAGCAGAAATGTGAGAAAACAGGTTCTAAAGGGAGCATGACTCCTAAGAGGGCGAGGCAGACAGACACTTTGCAGCAATGAAGCAGCAGATAAGAAGATATCTTCCACAGGAAACGAGAGGCTTGGGTAAGTGCATGGGCTTCTGGGAGTCCAGCCACTTGCTTTCTGTCTGAATAGGTGACTGAGTGCAGTTTCTATTCATTAGGTGCTTCCGAGTGTCCTGATGTGCTAGTCCTTCCACGTCATGACAGGATGGTATAATGATGTATTTGCTCTCTACTCCTGTCCCTCTGTATTTCACTCTCTAATTGCTTCTTGTCATTTAAATAATTAGGTAATTATGCTCTTCATTTAACATTAATTGGACACCTATTCTGTTCAAGGCATAATATTGGGGTAAAGAAAATACATGTTCCTCAGTAGCTCACGGTTTGTTGGGAAAAACACCTATAGATAAACAATTATAGACTTGATTTTTAAGTGTTTCAATGGATGCATATATTTGTGTTCCATCATAAAACAACTAGAACAGTATAATCACCGTGATAGCTGGTGTTTGTAGTTATGAAAGCAAAGACCACCTGGAAGTCTTTGTAAAAAGTGGTGTGACAGGAACAAAGTCAGCCTGTTGTTGCCTTGGCGGTGTGAGGCTTTTCTTTTTGCACAACAGCAGCCTTCCTGTTGGCTCAAGTGGCCACAAGCATCTTTATATCTGAAAAGGTCCAAACACCTTGAGAATCAGCTTTACAGTGTGTGGATAAGAAGATGTTAACGGTGGTAATTTTGTAAACTCCAGAATGATAAACTTTCCCTATTTTCTCCCCCGCCCTTTTTTTGTGGGGGGAGGGAGAATGATTAGTAAGGCAAAAGAGGTAGAAGAAAAAATTGTTAAACAAAATTAAAACCTAAACCAGACACTGAGAGCATATTTACCATAAATACGGATAGCTTCACAGCATAGAATGCTGTATAAACCAGAAAATAATTGGAACCTTAAGTCTAATAAAATGCAAGAAGTAAAAGTAAGAAACAGAATGCAAATGACCAGTAGCCATTAGACATAAAAGCTAATTCAAGAATGACAATTTTAAACTGAGATACAATTTTCACATATGTAATTACAATTTTTTTAACTTGGATATGACTGACATAGTGAGAGAAGCTATGCTGTATTTGAGAATTGATATTGGCACAGCACTAAAGAATTAATTTCAGGTGTTATTTAAACAGAAAAACTAAAAACAAGTAGTGGGCGCTTTTGGAATGGTTGTGTGTGATAGTACAACACTCATAAGACAGTAAAACTCTGCATAAATCATCAACTATTACTACTTTGTTTTATTTGGTTTCATTTGAATATAGTTAGCACATGATGTTAAATTCATTTCAAGCATACCACATAGCGATGCAACAAGTCTATACGTGTTTCAGTGTTTGTTACAAGTGTCGCTGTCATCTGTTAACCATGCAGCCTATTAAGACAACTACCAACTATCTCCCCTATGCTGTATCTTTTACCCCTGTGATTTATTCATTCCATAACTGGAAGCCTATATCTTCCCTCTCCTTCACCCATGTTACATAAAGTATTACTATTAATATCACATAGAAACTTTATTAGAAATAAGGCTCTGATGACTATGGCAAATATAGAAAAAGCTAAGCAAGAAAAGGCTACAAAAGTATATATCAGTGACTATATGAACATTAAAAGAAAAATTAGTTCTTTAAAAGAAATGTAATAAAAACATCCATAGTGGATTTTGGTGACCAGCAGTTCTTTGGGCGATGTGTTTCGTACGTTAGAAGTTTGTATTTTTCTGTGAAAAAGAATTTTGAAATCAAAATGAAATCAACATACACATATGATCAGAGCTTATCTTCTGAGTTTGGCACTAGCTTGATTATAAGAAATGAGGATTTCAATTAAGTAATATCAGACACTTCAGTGACTGCAGATATGATTCTGTGTTCTGGTGAAAATGGCAGCAAGCTAAATGTAGAGAGACGTAGAACACTGCTGGCAGGGACACTCTGGGATTCTGGGCCAAAATTTGCCTGGTAGCCTCAGGCTTTCCGCTATATATTAAGAAAACAAATCATTCCTTGCCTGACAGTGAGGAGGTTCGTTTTGAAATTAAGTGAGTCAAGTGTTTGATTTCAATGTCTGATGCTGTTTCTATGACTTAGTTAACCCAATTATATTATTACATTCTCACTAAAGCCCTGGGCAACATGAAGTCCATTCTGATTTGGATGTTTCCCCCTTTTTGGAAAGGGTTCCTTTACTTTCTGATTTCTACTAATGGATTTTTTCCCCACTATTGACATCAACCCTTTTTCAATTTTACTCTCCTTCTCTGTTTTTTTTTAAGTTTATTCATTTTGAGAGAGATAGCAAGCACAAGTTGGGGGGGGGAGCAAAAGAGAGGGGGAGAGAGAGAGAGAGGGGTGAGAGAGAGAGAGAGAGAGAGAGAGAGAGAGAGAGAGAGAGAGAGAGAGAGAGAATATATCCAAGCAGGCTCCATGCTGTCAGTGCAGAGCCCAATGTGGGGCTCGAACTCATGACCTTGTGGGATCATGACCTGAGCCAAAATGAAGAGTCCAACATTTAACCGACTGACTCACCCAGGGTTCCCTCTGTCTTTCTTCTTATGGTAACTATCGTATTTTATTTTATTTTTTAATGTATTTATTTATTCTTAGAGAGCAGGGGAGGGACAGAAAGATACGGAGAGAGAGAAGCCCAGTGCAGAGACCAATGTGGGGCTCAAGCCCATGAACTGTGAGATCATGACCTGAGTGGAAATCAAGAGACAGAGGCTCAACCGACTCAGCCACCCAGGTGCCCCTATAGTAGACTAAAATTGATTACAACTTTGAAAGGTAAATTAAAAATCAACTAAAGATTTATCTACAATATGATGCCTGGCAAAATAAAGACCTGCTTATAAGATACTGATGATGTTTTTCATAACATTTGCTAAATTGCTTAGATGGTTATTTAAAGATGAAAATTAAATAATTTGTATTCACAGAAGCTTAATTGAAAAGACAGCCATGTTCTTTGATTTCCTTTGGCCAACAACAGTGCTTGTGCTTTTCAGTTTTTGTGAAATTCATCAGAGAGTTGTCATTGTCCTTTTATCATTAAAACACAGCTGGCTTACAGGTATCAATTATAGCTTTATTAAAACACAGCAGCAGAACAATTCTTTTGGTCGTGCAGCTTATTTTTGTTCTAAATGATATTGATGTTTTAAGAGAGATGTCCTTGAAAAAATGAATTATTACATTTTTACCGCATGGTCAAAATGCATCATTTTGATGAAACCATTTGTTCCTATGTCCTAGAAAGAGACAAAAAACTGAAAGCCTCTAACTAGCTCTCTTTGCTCTCGAAAAGCAAATCAAATTCCTGTGCTGCCAAAGCTCCAGTAAACACCCTGGCAATGGAGCGTGTCCTGAGTTCATTTCTCTTCTATACTGACTGCCAGTTCTCACCATGCCAGGGTGTAAAGAATGCTTTCCCATTTACATTTTCTTCTCCAGCTTGAGGGAAAAGAGTGCAAACATCACAACAATCACAATGAAAAAGATTATTTTAATATCTTGGCAACTTCTCCCTGAAACATTGTTGAAATCCCTCTTACCATGGCATTCCCACCTTGGGTCATGTGTGCATCATCTTTGGGGAATGGGAGCCACAAAAAGACAACTGAAATAGCTGCCAGCCAGGGAGCTATAAGCATCTGCTTGAGAAGCTAAAAGAATGATAGATTTGGGCTTTGTTTCTGACCTCGCTTTCACAGTGTCTCCATATTTACATAGCTGAAGTGAGCACAGGGAGAGGAATGCTGTCAAAGAGCATTTCTTTTATCCCACATGTCAGCCGTGGAAAGAAAGAAAAGACAACTTTTATCTAATAGCTAGTCAGGACCCAGAGCAGAAGGTGCATTCTCTGCTTCCTTCCCTTTTGCTTCCTGTGACTTGTGAGACACTGGATGAGTCAGCGGTAGTTTCTACATGTATCAGAGACATTCTCTAAACTATTCATCGTTGGTGGTGCTGTGATTTAAGGCGTCTGGAAGAAAAGTTGTTGGATACAAGTTACAGAGATGAATTACATCATTGTGAAAACAGTTATTTATTCAAACTGGAAGACCGTACAGTAACAGAACATTGGTTTTTAAGTGGGGTATTATCTCATTTGCTCTAGGCAGAGATGTTCTGGTATCTAGTTAATTTTCCTATATAATGATGAACCATCTCTTTCTCTGACTTGGGTTGCAGCACATCCTGTAAAAAGGAGATGTTTGGCTACTTCCTGAGTGCAAAAAGAGAAGGGAGAATCAAAGTGATTGTTTGTATTATAATAAAAGGTAGGCTAGCCTAAAGTATTAAATCTGGAAGCATACTAAAAGGCCAATTCATCTAACTTCTCATTATCAAGATGAATAGACAGAGGCATAGGATATTTGAATGTTTTGCTCAAGGGCATTGAGATAGTTTGCATGGGCTGACACTGTGTTAGCCACAATACCGAGAATCTTACATGTATAGGATTCTAGGCTTCTGGTGTCATCCATTTATTATCTCGCACCACCTTTATTGTCACTAAATCTGTACTGGAAAATCCATAAATGATATCTCCTACATTGCACTTTCTCTGGGAAAATTTCGTTGTCATCCTTGATGCAGTGTTTAGTTTGTACTGTAGAAGAACATTAGAGGAAGAATCCATTAGAGAGCAAAGCCGTTCCCTTGGAACTTACATGTGGTAATAATGGCCCAAGGAGACTGTGGGCTGAGGTAAAGGTTTTATTTACGAATTTACTATCTTTATTACTTAAAATATATTCTATTTACCTGGAATAATTTGAACAAATGTAAATAGTAACACACATCTGAAATATATTTCTTGGTTCCTGAATCTCCTATTTATACAAATATGCACATACTAGATATTAAAACAGTATTGGGGTATGATGTTGTATTTTTATTCTTTTATAGCTTAGTTTTGAAATGTGCTTTAAAAAGCTAAAATAGCATTCCAGATTCAATGTAGGCATTAGAATATGAAAAATGGAATGCACACAGATTATCACTCAATAGTTAACTGAGTACCTGGTTATAATTTCTTAAATGTTGCATTAGGGTGTAATTACTACCTAGTTTTATATTAAAGTCTGCATTACAAAGGTGTCAACACTGGCACAATAGCCTTGGTCTTACACAAACAAATAACTTGTTTCCTTACAGTCTGTAGATGATGGAAATGATGGGTTTGTGAGTAACTCCATGCTTGACATCGTAGAATAACATATATGGCATTGGTTTCCAAAATCTGATCAAATTAATAGGATGTCCTCTTTTAAAGATCTGTTATAGATGTATTCCATTTCCTCACGGTCCTGTGCCTGTAAAATTTTAGAATTTGGAAGTATCAATGCTGGAATACTCATTTGAATGTCTATCCCTGGATTCTTCTTATTTGCAAATTAGTCTTCGTAGTATCTACTAACTACAAGTCTCAACATGAGCTCATGTGTTCTTAGTCTACTCAAGGCAGGTGTGTGATGGGGGGAGGTACACAGGAAATATCTGGTCTTGCAAAGCACCTGTAGGTCAGAGTATACTTGGGCATTAGTAAACCTGCTGTGACTAGCTAGAGTTGGTGACTACCATAAAATATGTCAGTAGAAATTATTTCTACTTGCTGTGATAATAACAGTTATATGAAGTTAATGGTACAAGTGCTGCTAAGCAAACACAGATGTTTTGCATTTAAATAAATAGGAAAATAAATTACCTATTGCTTAATCAATGCTGATTAGTAGAATAATCTTTCATGATAGTGAACTCAGTAAGAGATATTAAAGGATGGCTTTTGGCAAATCAGTTAGGAATTACGGCTTTAAACCTTTTTTTTCTTTTCTAATATGTGAGCCAGAGAGCGTACGTTTCTGTCACAGGATTGTCAAATCAGAAAATGGGTAAATGCATAATTAGGACCCGTTTTATACTTGCACTGAAGGTTGATTCTTAATCCACATAAAATAATATGCCTCAGTTACAATTATTATTTGTGTACATATATGCATGTGTGAAATCTCAAAGCAAAACCTAGTGTATAATTCAGGGCTTCATGTGCAAAAATGGCAATGAGTCTTGATTAGTTAATATATATTCTTTAGCGGCCAGAGTGCTATATGAATTTTAATTTCAAATTTGATCACTGACATTTTTTTCTCATCATATATATCTGCTTTTTCTCCACAGCTAGTTCATAATTTACCTTCATGTTTAAAAATGAATTTCTTAATCCAAGATTCATATAGGAGTCACTTCCTATATGTTGATTCATTCACTCAGTCACTAAATACAAGAGGTGAATTCAGTGCTAAGTAAATAAAAGCAGAGTGTGTTTCTTAATTTTTATTTATTTATTTATTTATTTATTTATTTATTTATTTATTTATTTACCGAGTGTCCTCTAGTGGGGAAGGGGCAGAGAGAGAGAGGGAGACAGAATCTGAAACAGGCTCCATGCTGTCAGCACAAAGCCTGGTACGGGGCTCAAGCCCACGAATTGTGAGATCCTGACCTGAATAGAAGTCAGATGCTTAACCGACTGAGCCACTCAGGTGCCCCACCAGTGTGCTTTTTAAGATGCTCACAGTGTAATAAATTAAGCGACTAAGGATTATGACTGTACTAATTGTGTGATAAATAATCCACACTAATAAATAATAAATAAGTAATAACTAAGTCAGGGCCCAGTTATGCATATTTCTTGGCCTAGCATCAGACTGTGATAAGGCAGCAATGCTTGAAGCCCTGAGTGCTTCATTTTCAAGAATGTATAACACCTTTCAGCAATGATGCTTGTAATGTTTAAGTATTACCCATTATTTAATAATCCTTATATTTTCACCCCAGTTAATTTGCATTTTTTTAAGAATTAGTCCTAAATTATGACATGCTGTTACCAAAAACAGGAAATGTTTTTAATTTCAATTTTAAGCTGTAATCTGATAACATTTTGGGAATAATTTTCTAGGCTCTGGGTAGAGCATTACAGGTTGTTTGCTTTTCTTAGAAACAGTACCACTTGAATATTGCCAGAGGGAATGATGAACAAAAGATGTCACGTAAAAGAACTTTTTCTACATCGTTTTCCATCTCCCTTCCAAAATCCCAGGGCTCAGGAAACTAATGTCTTGAGATGCTACCAAACATTAAACAGTGTCCAGCTTTCAGGCTAATGAACGTCTGAAATAGATGTTTTTCTTTTCTGCTTGAATGTGGCATACAGTTTTCTCTGATGAAGGCTGCTGAGTTACTTTAGAACACTTCTGGTCTACATTTAATATTCGTTAGACATCAAGTTAAACATTGACTCTGATAGAATTATGGGCCAGCTAGCTCCTTTTATTTTCAAGAATGTATTGTTAATTATAGTTTCCATGCTGTACGTGAGTTACAAATGCCACTGTGTAGTTTACTGTACAAATAAGAACTACTTTGTGCAAAAGTACACAGTAACGGAGAGATCCTAGATTTGAAGACATTTCTGGAATGGCTAAGTCTGTCTTCTCTGTAATATACAATATTTTTGATCTTTGAGAAACTTCCCCACAAAATAGTTTCCGTGACCTATGATTCATATATAATTGACTTACAATTGGGGAAGTTGATTGGAAGAAAATGAAATAATGTTTTTTCCTAAACAATCTTCTTTCTCTTCCATAAATAGCACATCACTATTTTACTTCTAATTCGGTGATTCCTAAGCACTAATAGGTACTAACAAGTGAGAACCTCATAATGATCCTGGCCACAGTCATTATTATCTTCATGTTCTAGCTGAGAACACCAGGACTTGGAGATGTTAAGTGATCTGTGCAAGGGCACACACATTGTTTTTAGTTAAAAATATTTTTTTCACTTCCAAAGATTCTGAGATCTTGAGGTCTTGGAATAATTTATGTCACTTCATATTTTATGTACGTCCATTGGGGCTCATCTACTTGACGAGCTATGATACAAGGTGACCAGATGATCTTACACCAATCTCACATAAATTGCATACATGTGCTGTGTGACATAATCCCAGCTATGCCCTCATCCTTGTTCTTCCGGAACCTACCACTCCCTCTTCCTTCGTGGTTACACTCCCCTAGAGAGACCAGCTTGATTGATCCTCCTGGTTTTTTACATCCTCTTTTATCTTTCTCTGTTTTCTTTTCCATGAGAATCTGGAGTTCATGGTGTTTTACTTTTACAGATGATGTACTCATTGACTGGACCTACCTCACTGGATCTTCTCTGTAAAGAAAACATGAAAGTACACAATTCTGAGCTGAATGTATATTAAGAACTCAGTGGAAATGGTGCAATTATGGTTAGGTAGTACCTGGGAATTCCTTAGTGTGACATAAATAAGAAAAAAAGCTTACTAGTAATGAGTATTAATTGAGCTATTCAGCAAGTTTACTAGAGAGAAAGTTAAACATTATTACTTATACCTGTGGGCAGCTATGTAAATGCCATAAATAATAAATTAAGTGTTCAGACTCTTTTTCTTTTTGGAATACTATTATATTTTATGGTGTCAGATTCATAGCTGAGATAGCATTTAGCAAATGATTATGTTTATTAAGGACTGACCATATTCTATTTGGTAAAACTAATACCTTCCCTCTGTTTACTGCTTCATAACATGTAATACAATTTCACTAACATGTCACATTTGATCCTCAAAGCGTTCCTGAGAGGAAAGAAAGGAAGAAAATTCTACAGGGTGTGCTTTATAAATCTTCTTAACCTGCCCCCATCGGCATAATCATCTTTTCCAAACCACTCTCACCCTCCCTTTTTATGTCTTTCACAGTTTGCTAAGTTACAGTCACAAACTTTAGATAAATAGATGCCATATGCTTTAATGAAAATGTCATTTCAATTCACAGATAAAATGTAAAAACAGAAAATTTCAAGTTTTCAGCTGGTATGGGGACCCTGTGTTATACCTGATTCAATCTCCATGCTGATCCATACAAAAAAAATCCCAAAATGTGTGTCTACAGCTCCAACAGGAGTCTGTCTTAAAATTTAACAGCTATCCTGTTGGAATGTATCTCAGAAATCACAACCAAAGAACACTGCAGTCCTACAGCAGATGAGGGATGGTTTTAGATTCATTAATGGGGAAATTTGGGACAAGCAAAGGGACAGGGCACCGTTCTGCAGGAATCGCTGGGGAAACAGTAAGTAAGAGCAACGTACTGCTTTGCTACAGATCATATTAGTGTGGTAGAGATTTCACTGCCCTGAAGCAGGTTATATTACAGTCCATTTATTTGTCAGGGTAGGATTTTATTAGCAACCAGTTCCAAGCCTTGCATGAGAATGAATCTTCTCACAGCCTGAGCATAAAAGACTAATGGAGTTCAAAATCAACATGGCATCTGAAAGCCTTCACCCAGGATCAGTGAGGTGAGGAGGTTGAAGTTAATGTTCCATCCTGTTCTGCTCAGATGAAGCTGATAACAAACACTACATGGGTGTATGTGTTTTCATCTTGATCTGTTGGTGTTGAGCATTAGCTCTGGATCTATTTTAGCTTATCCACATGTTTGTGCTGATGGAAAATCAAAGTTGTAGCACAGACATGAAAGGAAAATTGTGACTTCAGCCATTTTAGAAAGGGGAAAAAATGATGGGGTTAGGCATTTGTTATAAAACACCGGAATTGTGCAAAGGCTTGTGAAGGCCCTTACAGCTAATTCAAACTCTCAAGGCCACTGGAGGGTCAGTTGGCAAAACAAAGACTTCATGTAAAGTTTGATCAGATTACACATCGGGAGCATTTGGCATCTGTATATTAATGTTTTAGTGGTACCCTGTTTTGTAAGAGTAGCAAACATCACTAAAATGGCTTTAAAAATTATTCTAGGTTAGAAACAACAGTCTACTTATTTTATAAGACCATCTAAGTAAGGGTATCTACAGAAGAGGGAAAAAAGAAAACATCCTCTTTAACTCACACAGAATGTTTAAGGATGTCTGAATAGTTGTCTGTCCAAATTTCTTGTACAGCTCCAGGGATCCAATGGTGAAGAACATGAGTCCCATTCATATACAGCCTAATACACCTGATATTTTGAGTTGTATATTTTATCTCAAGGATGGAGTGCTGGAAGGTAGTGTCTGGAGGGGGGTAAAGGAGAATGCAAGCATTGTGGGAAATGGTGCTGGCAGGGTTGATAGATGAGCAGCAGCCCTGAGAGTGGTGGGTGAGCTGTGGTCCCTGGTACCGTGTAACATTGCATTTGAGTACATCCTAATAGAATGCCACACCAATTATCACCTTTTCTTAAATACCTGCTTATTGGGAGGAGGAGAGGACTGTGCGTTAAAGCAACAAGAGAAAGGACTGTTGCTAAGAACTTCAGTGCCTTGGATGCAGTACTCTGCGTCCCCCAACACTTAAAAAAAAAACAAGAAAGCAAACAAAACAAAACAAAAAAAAAACAAAGTTGTAGTCTAGAAAAGAGAGATAATTGCCTGCAGGAGAAAAAAGGAATGACTTACAAAGCGTCGGAAGATTTGAGAAGCACCAACCAGGAAAACAGTTGAGGGAAAAGTGGCGATCTCATTTGGTGGTTGAGTTGAGCACTGCTGACATTTTCAGAGCTGAGCTATGAAAGCCAGAAACAAAGGCAGCAAACACAAATGATCACAGAACAATGGTGGCCCTCATGATCAGCTGCTTTGTGAGACAAATCACCACCCACCTTGAAGACTGTTGAGAGAATTACCTAAGTGGGTAGAAAGTAATGTCTACCTCTTTTGAGTTTGGAGTTATTAATGCATAGGATGAATGTCCCACCGTTGAAAGTGATCTTCTTTGAGACCCTCAGACCAGTGGGTTCTTGAACCTTACTGATGGACTTCCCCTTTGTAGGCAGACAGTCTCTTGATTCATCGCAGTAACAAAATTGCCCAGATGCCTGTCTTCATCTTGAAAGAACATAACCTGACAGATTTGGAAGGCTAGCCACAAGGGATCTTTCCACACACATAATAATTTTCTTTTCGTGAACAATCTGGAAAATCATATTTTTTTAACCATAATTTCAAAACTCCTCAATTTCAGCTTTCTCTATGGATGTTTCTTTTATCTCTTTGCCTTAATAAAAGCCAGTTTTTACCTGAGGAGTTGATTCTCATCATGCCCTCTCTAAAAAAGTAGTTGTGTATTCATAGCCCTTAGATCTCAGGGTCAGAATATGGAACTGGCGTCCGTCTTCTTACCACACTTCACTTCCCAGTCGTTATTTTATGACTGTCTTTTAAAATGTTTGGTGTTTGGTTTATTGAATAATCTCTGTCCTTCCTTACCCTACCATCTGTCAACCACCCTGCCGTTCATCTTGATTCAGTAAATATTTTGGTACCTGACTCACCACATTTTCCTAAACCTGGCATCATGCTGGATGATTTTAGTATCAATTTTAATATCCAAATAAGGTAGCCATTCTTCATCTCCACACACTTTTGGACCCTCTATCTTAGCTACCTACTTACCTGCCCACATACTATACATGATGATTGCACATTTGTAAGCCATTTCTAAAAATCTCTGTCAAGTTTTACACCCAGCTATTATAACCTTTTATTTTTCCAGTTTGCTTGGCCAGTTATTCCCACCTCAGTCTTTGACAGCTTCATTGAGACTTTCAGTCTAACATCCTTCTACCTGTTGCAAATATGTCATTCAAGTCTTTATTTTATGTCCCATCTTACCCACATTACTTACAGTCTTATTATGTGCTTCTCCATTTCAGAAAATGTCATAGCACACTGTTAAGAGCATGGATGCTGTGGGCACAAAATCTGGGTTCAGATTTAATCCCTGACATTTTCCAGGTGGTTAACTCTGTGCTTGGATTTCTTTTCCTTAGTGTTCTCAATATTAGTACCTCTTTCGTAGGATTGTTGTGAGGATGAAATGACTTATATCTGTAAAATACTTAAATCTTAATTGGTAGAAATTAGCATTAAAGTACATGTAGTGTATATATGAGTGTTTATTATAAATTATACAGCTTGTCTAATAGGTATGTAAGTATTAGTACTTATTTGCATGCATTATAAGTGATATTTTTACTAATTTATTTTAATTTTTGTATTTATCTAAAATTATACATTATTGAGAAAACTATAGGCTCCTTTGTTCATTCATTTTTACACACCCTCTCTGGCAAATCTCAAAACATAACTGAAACCAAAGGATTCATTGATTTTTTTTTAAGTTTATTCATTTATTTTTGAGAGAGACAGAGACAGTGTGTGAGAGGGGGAGAGAGAATCCCAAGTAGCATCCACACTGTCAGCACAGAGCCCGATGTGGGGCTCAAACTCAAAAAACTGAGAGTTCATGACCTGAGCCAAAACCAAGAGTTGGAAGCTCAACCCATTGAGCCCAATCAGGTGCCCCAGGATTCATTCTAATCATACCTCTATCTAAGTAGTTGACTCTTGCTGGAAAGAGTTCTCTATTTTGTGCCACTATAGCTTGATGGTCACAAAATGCAAGGCCTTATTATGCTCTGGTTGTTGTATTATTTCTCTTTTTCAACACGCTCTCATTCTCCCTACTATAACTAGTTATTCTTCCCTCTCCCCAAATTCCTAAAATGCCTAAATATTTCCCCCATATCATAGTGAAGTGATAGTATCTTCTACAAAAAAAAATACACAAAGCAATGGGCCAGTAATCCTGAATTTTGTTAATGTCCTTCCACTAAACAAACTAACCTATTTCTAATTGTACCTTTCCTCATTCTCACTTTTTGCAATAGAAGCAATGCCTTACTATCTAAAATTAATCCTGCCACCTACGTTTTAGTTCATTGCTCTTGCCACCTTAGAAAGGTATACAGTTTTTTTTTCTGTTTGTGTGTTATTCTCACTTGTATCTTAAACATTGCTTGTAACTTTGTTACAAGTACACATTGCTTCTCACTTGTATCTTACACATTGCTTCTTTTTTGTATAAAGAAACAGCAAACAAGCCTGTGTCTCAAACTCCCAGACTCCAATCCCTCTTTCTTTTGTTCCTTTCAGAAAACTGCTGATAAGAATTGCCTTTGCTTCTGGGGCTCCGTTAAGCATCTTGATTTTGGCTCAGGTCATGATCTCACGGACCATGAAATCTGGCAGCACAGAGCCTGCTTGGGATTCTCTCTCTCCCTCTCTTTCTCTCCCCCACCCCCGACTTGCATACATGATGTCTCTCTCCAAATAAATACTAAAAAAAAAGAGACTGGGGGATAAATAAAAAGGGAATTGCTTGCTGTTCAATGGATACAAAGTTTCGGTTATATAAAATGAGTAATTTCTAGAGATCTGTACCACATAGTGCCTATAGTTAACAGGACAGTGCAGTGTAGTGTCCTCAAGGTTCATTATGTTGTCATCTATTGCATTATTTCCCTGATAACACTGAATAGTATTCTATTGTATGTACAGATGACATTCTCTTTATCCACTCATCAGTGGACATTTATATTATTTTTTCCCCTTGGCTGTTTTTCCTCAGTGAACATGGGAATGCAGATATCTCTTTGATATATTGATTTCAGTGATTTTGGATTGATACCCAGAAGTGAGATTGGCAGATTATATGGTAGTTCCATTTTTAATTGTTTGAGGAACCTCCATACTGTTTTCCATAAAAGCTGTACCATTTTACATTGGCCACCAACAGTGTGCAAGAGTTCCAATTTCTCCATGTGCTTGCCAACTCTTACCTGTCATAGACTCTAAGTCTAAAGTTCTCTTTTGGCCAGCAAAAGAGCAGATGCAGGATTAAAATGAGACACGGCTAATGTCGGGGAAAAAGACAAGAGCTCCGAATAAGCATCCTTGCCCCATATTTATTCAGATCAGAAGGCTTACAAACATGATGGGCGTGTACAAAGAGACAAACTGTGAACATTAACTTGTGGACGTGGGGGAAAAGGGAGGTTTTGAAGATATACAGTGTTTGGGGTTTGGGTCAATATAAAACAAAATCTAGGCACCAGGCAGATGGGTAGATGGTTGTTAACAGCAGACAGGAGACTCCGTGCCTGTTTACCTTAGCTATCCTAGGGGATGAGGCAGATAGGGAGAATAACCTCAGGGTTAATAAGGCACCTTTTCTTTTGTTAACCATCTACTCTCTGGGCTGCTTTGCCTGCAGTGCAGCAGTCCATAGTGCAATTCACCAATTTACGTAACCTGGCCCTATTCTGTGAAAGCAGCTTTTCTGCTATAGTCCTAAATTGGGGGTGCTTCCACCCTGAATATCTAATCTTGTTATTCCTATGTATTGGGCTCCTTTGTGCCATTTCTATTTCAGGCCTTTGCCTCTCCCTCTCTATTTTGAGGGCTCTGCACCCTGTATTTTGGGGTGCCTTTGCACCTCCCTATTTCTGGCAACTTTGCACCTCCTTTTCTTAGGGTGTCTTTGCACCCCCTTATTTTTGGAGTGCCAATCTGGTTTACCCAAACTCAGGTGTGAGCATTTTATGACTTTGTATTTCTTTATTCATTGTTAACCCATTAGTGTAAGCCCTGGGGATTCCTAAGCTTATCCCCTACACTTAGCTTTTTTTTTCTTGTGGTAATCACTAACAGGTGTGAGGTAATAGCTCATGGTGGTTTTGAATTGTATTTCCTTGATGACTAGTGGTATTTAGCATCTTTTCATATACCACATAATTTTGTTGTAACAAGAAAACCACAGAATTAAAACAATTTTTTTTTTGCATTAAGTATTGTGATTCACTATTTTTAGTTGTGGAATGTCACCATGTAACTCATATAATTATGTATAAGTCTATGAAAATATTTAGATTTTGCATTAGTTAAAATTAATATCTAATTAGGAGAAATGACATTATATTGACTTCAACTTGATGAAAGTGCAATTAGAATTTTAAATGTAATCCATATTTTAAAATGCATATAATGGCATTTATTTTTCTTTCTGGCATAAATCTTCTGTCACATTTTAGAAATGTCATACAACTTAATTTCAATGTAAAGGATTATATAGACAATTAACATTATCGACAATCTTTGCACTTATGTATAAATCATTTAGTTCAAAGAAAACTTCATAAAATATAAAACAATTTATTAAGTGAAAAAATTTATGACAAATTTACAAATGGGCTTTTTTTTTTTTTTTTTTTTTTTACAAATAGCAGCTTGTTTGTGAATATGGTTTGGTTCCCCAAATGCTTTCATATATGAAAAATGGCTCAGAATTGGACAGATATCCTTTCAAACAGCAGTTCTGCTGCGGACTCCACAAAGTGTATCAGGCAACATACATAAAACTAGGGACTCTAGTTCCCTCTCTATAAAGAAGGAAGAGTAATACCTGCTTCACTGAGATGTTCAAAGGATTGTACTTAATATACTTAATAATGACTTCAAGCATTATGCATTGCCTTAGCCCACTAAGTGCTAGAATGCATAATTATTATTCAACCCCACATGATCTCTACTTTGCCAGGATTATACACTGAGCACAAGAATCACTTAATAAGCACAATGCCATGCTTGGCTGCTCAATAGATGTTTTCATAATTTAGTGGCTAATCGGTAAGGAGAATATGTTAAGACTTTTTTGTATATGATATTTAGATTTCTCAAGCAAATAACAGTAGAGTACCTATCTGATGAGACCCTAATCAGCTTTGTAAGAGAAAGATGTTGCCATGTATGACATGAAGCTTTTATAATGTCTTACATTATTTCCAAAGTTTGGAAGGAGGAATGATAAACTCTAATTGTGTTAAACCAAACTTGGAAACTGTCACTCCCTGACCTCTCATAAGTCTTTAATTGATTAGGTGATCACATTGGATTTGTCCATGTGGCAGAAAGATGGGCAGTATATAAAGTTGCTCAAGTCCTTGTCCAAGATCATGTGCATGGCAAGACTATCCTGACTGGTGACTTTGATTGTAAAGCTGTAGTCAGAATTCCTGAGCAAGAATCTGTCACCTCCATATGCATATGCAATTTAGCTTTTTCACCCACAATTTACTTTGCTCTGTTTTCTCCCTAATTCAAATTTTCCTCTGTTATTTGTAGTGTAATGACTGTCCATAATGTTACACTTGTATTAAGTTTTAATTTTTGTCCTGCAGATTTATACATATAATTTAACTCGAATCACAGAACTTCATGATTAGCAGAATTTTGGAAATACAAAAAGTAAGATTTAATACCTTTCTGAGAAATGGTTCTCGAGATCCTGCTTGGAAGTTCTAGCTGATTTCTTACTTTAACCAATTCTTGCTTAAAGAACCAATCTTAATCTGGGAAGACTGGCCACTTTGTCAGCGAATGCATATTAACAATTGAGGGATAAAAGGTAAAAGTACTTAGCTGTCAGTGTGTCAGATGTCAGAACAACCTCAGCTTCACAGCTAATTGTAAAAGTTGGGAGATTTTTCTTAATGTGATACAACTGATAAGCTGAAAATCAGCTTGACAAAGTAGTCTGTACCCTGGTTTGCCCTAAAATAATACCCATTGCCTAGAATTGTGGGAAGTGCTAAGTGTATTTATGGAACAAGCTTTACATGATGCCTCTTGCATTGTAGAGGGTCTATAAATATAATCTCCCTTAAGGTCGAGGCAGCTCCAACTAAGAAGTTCTATTTGTTTATACAATGTGTTCCTAGAAGTTCATAACTGTGTCAAAGCCTGAAAAAATATTGGGCATTGCTGCCCCAGAGCAAAGAGAAGAATCTAAGACATTATGCTGTGGCATGTCACACAGCAGGCAATTTAAGATTTTAGGTTCTGGAATTCATCTCTTGAAATAGTTCCTAGAATAGATATAGGACATTTATTTTGAGAAATTCAAAACCAATCTTTTACCCTATCGCATTTATTCTCACTACACACCATGAGAAATGAGAAGGTCAAATAAAACCAACCCCAGATTTTTGATATGTAGATCTGATAAGTGCTTTATTTAGAAACATAACATTTAATAGATCTCAAGCTTCTAGTTCCCAAGGCTTTGCAGTGTTTACTGACGTAATGAATTAACTATTTGTGTGCGCTTGTGTGTGTGTGTGTGTGTGTGTGTGTGTGTGTGTGTGTGTGAGAAGAGGGCAATGATTAGTTCCTATTTTTTTCTGGACCTTATGGATGCAGTGGTTGGAAAACTTGGTTGTTTATCTGGAATGTGTTCACAATCTTGGTCACCCAGGGTCTTTTTAGGATTGGTCAAATAAACGGCACAGATTCCTGAAGTCAGCCTTTGCATTTCCAGGTTTAAATCACTTTGTTCAAGTTCATTTCACAGGACATATGGACTGAAACTAACACTGTCATGTTAGTGGAGAAGATGTGTGAGGTTTCCTTCTTTATGGACTCTGTAGGTGCAGAAGTATAACCACCATTGCCCAGAATCGTCACTCAAATGAATAATAAGTGAAAACTTAAAAATAAGATTTTAAATAATACAGCACTGCATTGTGTGGAAAGAGTAGTCTCACTCACCCTCATTAGAATGGCATTTATTATCTGCAAGGATATCAGCAATTCTTGCTGACCAATGTAAACCATCACTAACAAAATCTCCTTCAGGTGATTGGTAGAACAGCTTAAAATGAAATGAGGAAGTTAATATTTTAGTGTGGAGAGACATCCTTGTCTTTTTAAGGAAGTTAAATACCTAATCATACTCTGAAGTAGAATGCAAAAATTAGCAGATCACAAAGCTTAGCAGGTATAACGTTTGGAAATATGTCTAAACAGCCAAAGTAAATTATATTAGAAAAAATCCTTCTGAGGAAGAGAACTAAGTTTAGGAAAGATTGTTTGGCATTAAAAGGTAGGGAACTATTTTAGTCATGGTCTAGAGGGAAATCCAAAGAGATAGCTAATGTAATTTCCATTGCAAATAAATAGTAATTTACGAGAGGAAAAGAGGGAATAAAGGAGAAGAAGGACCTAGGGAATGTTAGTTATTGGAAAGAATCTGAAACCTGTGTGAAAGGTGGAGTTAGGAATTTCTAGGGTCAGTGATATAACGGAAGAAATTGTAGGAAAAGTTGCTTAATACAGTTTGTTACATCATTGATGTGAATTATTGATGTAAAATTCCTCTCCTTGCAGGATATGTATGCATGAGTGTATATATAAAAGGGACAATCAATTGAGAAAGCCTCAAACAAAAAGAATCACAGATGGATGAGGATTAATTGGGATGGAAAGTTACAAGGAATTAGAATCATGAAGCCAGAAGCCATAAAATATGAGAATCATGAAAATACAAGGCCTGAAGTCCTAGAAACTGTAAAATACTTAGGAATCTTGGGAACAATGTGTAACATACACCTTTAATTGTCGTCTGGACAAAACTGGTATCAGTTGAAATTTTCTTTTTTTGCCAATTCTATGTGAGACATTTTTTTTTCCATTTTCAAAGTAAGTTCAGTTGGGATTTCATTCCCGTAGTTTGAGCCGCTTGAAAAACAATGATTTCTGTTGCATATCTTTTAATAACATGTTGCTGGACTTTGTTTTGTTGACCAACGAAAGACAAAACTGCAAGCCACAAAATAAAATATATGCGTTTATTTGGGCTGTTAGGGATTACAATCCAGGAGTCACATATTTGATAAAATCAAAAGTGTGTTTTGGGGAGACAAAGGAGGTTAGAGTTTTTCAAGAGGAAAGAGGGAATTTGAATAAACTATTTTGAAAAATATAATAGGTCTGCTATAGCTATAGTTACACTAAGCTATACATGATAGGTTCTAGGTTCAGGAGAAATCCATTTATGTCCAGCCTAATATGTAGCATATGTCTTGACTTTTAGCTCAGTTCAGCAATAATTTCAAGAATTTGAGACAATAGACTTGCATAAGCCCCACTTCCTCAAGGTCCTCCGGGTAGGATTTTAAATAACTATTTTAGCAATGCTTACTCCACTTTATTCTCTTTGTTACCAGTTTTCTGGAGTTATTTTTACACATCCCTCCCCCTCACATGTGTGACTCTGCTTCTTAAGGACAGCTCAGAATCTTTGGTTTTAGCCGTCATCACACCCTTGTTTATTATTTTCCTATTTTTGCTATCCTTACACTCTATGCCTTTGCCCATGATGCTACCAGCTATCCTTCTTAAAATTTTAAATAATATTTCTCTTTTTAAGTAACTGTGATAGCCGCACTTTGTGGCAGAAGACTTGGACCTTTTCATTTTTACACTCAAGGGCACTTTGAGGCCACTGTTTAACTCTTGATTTCATCTGTGCTCTGTTACTGGTGGGGACAGTTACAGTATCCTGTGCAAAGCGATAAGGTGACTGCTGAATAGAGTGAGTGGTAGAACACATGCAATCTGGTCAATAAAGTTGAAGGTAATTTTCCATATTTTCTCATTGGTTAAAAGGGAAGAAGTACTTGCTACCTAACCAGAATGAATATGACTGGCACTTGTCTTTAATATAAAGTAATAATAATAATAATAATAATAATAATAATAATGGCCAAAACTTCTTATTGTGAAATGGGTTAGGAAATATTTTTACCCGCAGACATCAGACATGGTACACAAACACACATGCGTGCAGATTTACAGTGGCAGAGGCTATAAGGGATAAAATTTTAAAGTGAAAAAAACCAAAATGATGTAAAAATAAATTATATTTAAAGAAAATAATACATTTCATTAATGTTAATTAGAATAGATGAAAATATAATAGATGAAACTTGACTTAATATATTTAAAAAATATTTTTAACGTTTATTCATTTGTGAGAGACAGAGACAGAGCATGAGCGGGGAACGGGCAGAGAGAGGGAGACACAGAAACTGAACCAGGCTCCAGGCTCTGAGCTGTCAGCACAGAGCCTGACGCGGGGCTCGAACTCACGAACTACAAGTTCGTGACCTGAGCCGAAGTCGGATGCTCAACTGACTGAGCCACCCAGGTGCCCCAGCTTAATATATTTTTAATAGAGGTTAATTAGTGTTAATATATTTTTAAGTATTAAACATTGTTTTTAAAAATGTGTTACTAAAATGCTGTCAGGATGAAAATGGTGTGTCTAAATATCTGATCATTCATTCCTTATTGCTTAAAGGGCTGCTTAAAATATAGATTTCAAATTACTTTGCCCACTAGGCTCAGCCACCTTCCCAAGCTATATTTCCTAATTTCTTTCCAATTTCTTAAAATAATCCTAAGAACACACTGCTTTGATCCTGTTGAGGATCGTAGTTGTATTTTTACAGTCTCATGATTTTTAGTCCTGAAACGTTTTCTCACAACCCCTTCTTCATCTTCCACCATATTTTCTACCTTGCAAATACTTATCCCTAAAGGCTCACCTCCTTCATCACAGACAGGATTGACCACTTCCACCTTAAGAGCTTACTACTGACATGGTAGTAGTCACATTAAATACGTATCTTTTCTCAACAGACTCCATCCACCACTAATTTTGAAATCAATAAAGGCCAAGAACCAAGAGCCAAATTTTATACGCTTGTATATTTCTTCAACGTTTTGCAAACACGTTGTACATATTTGAAAAACTGTTCTAAATAACGAAAAATTAACCTAATATTTATTTTTTATCTTTAAAGTTTATTTATTTATTTTTAGAGAGAGAGAGAGTACAAGCAAGGGAGGAAGACAGAATCCCAAGCAGGCTCTGCACTAACAGCATGGAGCCTAATGCGGGGGCTTGAACTCATGAACTGTGAGATCAGAACCTGAGCTGAAAGCAAGAGTTGGACACTTAACCAACTGAGCCACCCATGCACCCCCTAACCTAGTATTAATTTAGAGTAGAGTGGCTTATAGTAGATTGCTTTTAGAGGTTCATAATGAATGGGCCCTTTTAGAATTATTTTAAACTTTATTTGTGTCTTAGGATTCTGTTTTGTTTTGCTTTTCTCATCTTTAATGGTGACTAAATTAATACATGCATGAATGGATACAAAGGACTTAGAGCTGTAGTTCATAAAAAGTAAGTATTCCATAAATTTCATCTAACATTTTTAAATTAACTTTATGTCTTGAATATTTATATGGGTTTAATCAGAAGTAAGAATACAGAGAAAGTTCATGAACTACCTACTGGCTCTGAGATTTCCTATGGCTACTGAGTAAAAGGCTAGACATGCAAGAATTGTTTTGCTGTTGTTTACACATTGCGATGCATTATGCAATGTAACTGGGATTTGAAAGTCCATGTAAATTATAACTATAACTTCTGTATGATGGACCATAGCATTAACAATTATAGAATTCAATTTAAAGGAATTATATTAGTGTTGGCTGTTTTCAGTGAGCTACTTTAAAAGTGAATTATTTTTTTCATTTAATGGTTTTAACAAGGAAGTAGCTCTTCAAGAAGGTTGAAAAGCATGATTTGACTCTTCTTTTTTTTTTTTTAATGTTTACTTATTTTGAAAGAGAGAGAGTACAAGCAGAGGAGGAGCTGAAAGAGAGGGAGCGAGAATCCCAAGCAGGCTCTGTGCTGCCAGCTCAGAGCCCCATGTTGGACTTGAACCTATGAACTGTGAGATCATGACCTGACCTGAAACCAAGAGTTGGCCTCTTAACCAAATGAGCCACCTAGGTGCTCCCTTTGACTATTCTTTTTTTTTTTTTCTTAAGTTTATTATTTTGAGAAAGAGAGCGGGGGAGAGGCAGAGAGAGAGAGAAGGAGGGAGACAATCTGAGGCAGGCTCCATGCTATCAGCATGGAGCTCAAAGGAGGGCTTTATCTCAAGAACTGTGAGCTCATACCTGAACTGAAACCAAGAGTTGGATGCTTAGTTGACTGAGCTACCCAGGCGCCCCTGACTATTCTTCATCAAAATGTTTTCCTGTTCAGTCAGTGTCTGATCTCTTAAAATAAGTATTGAATCATATGATGGATGCAGGACTTTGAGTAACTCAGAGGAGTTCTTTGCAAACAAGCAAATTAAAAAAAATTCAGAGACAATCATAAGGCTTGATTTCTACTATATAATGGCTCTAGCATTTGACAGTTTCTCTTTTTTTAAAGTTTTATTTATTTTGAGAGAGAAAGAAAGAGCAAGCATGAGTGGGGGAAGGGCAGAGAAAGAGAGGGAGAGAATCCCAGGCAAGTTCTGCACTGTCAATACAAAGCCCGATATGGGGCCTGAACCCACAAACTATGAAATCATGACCTGAGCTGAAATCAATGAGTCAGACATTTAACTGACTGAGCCACCCAGGTGCCTGACAGTTTGTTTCTTAACATCAAACTACAAGCAGACATTTTTAGTGATTACTTAGTGTGATAAGAAAGGAGAACTTCTTCTTAATTCTTGCCTTTTAAAACTACACACCTTGGGGCGTCTGGGTGGCTCAGTGAGTTAAGTGTCCAACTTTAGCTCAGGTCATGATTTTGCAATCCGTGAGTTTGAGCCCCACTTTGGGCTCTGTGCTGACAGCTCAGAGTTTGGAGCCTCTTTTGGATTCTGTGTCTCCCTCTCTCTCTGCCCCTCCCCACTTGTGCTCTGTCTGCCTGTCTGTCTCTCTCTTTCTCTCAAAAATAAACATTAAACAAAATATTTAGGACTATACCTGCATGGATCTCAGCTTTTGGTAAGGGAAACCATCATGGTCGACTTTAAGGTTTCTCTCCATACCTGGTTAGTAGTTGTTCTGGAGAGAGGAAAGGGAGAATATATCTTCTGTGAGTAAGAGAGATTTTTGTAGCTATTCACTTTTATTGAGGAAAAAAAAATGTTTGGACTTCCTTAGCATTTTGAACATCAGCTATAACAATACTAAACCAGAAAAGAACATTATTCAGGCAACACAAGCACATTCATTTCTGATAAGGAAGGTAGTACAAGTACCCACCCTTAGGGAATAACTATAGTGGTATCAGTTATGGTATAAACAGCTGTATACATGGTTGTATTATTTCCAAAATAGTAGGCCTCAGCTTTTTTTTTTATTGAGGATAACAATGTTAGTTTATGACATAGCTTGTGAACATGTGCTGACACAAGTGGTTTTGTAAAGACATTTATTTGAACACTCATTCATTCAGCAATCTGCTCTATAAGAAGGGGTGGCAGATATAAATCTTAGGAAACATAACGACCCCAAAACTGCACAGGGGTTGCGTGTGGCTAATTTTTCAATTTTCCTGGACTATAAAAACAATGAGCTTTGAAGTTTTATTAGTGTTTTGGAAAATTATTGTGCATCTTGGCCTCTTGGCATTTTCCAAAGTCCTCATAGGCATGGGGAATTTCACATGTGTCCTGTACTCCCAGGCAGAGGTCTAACTTGCTTCCTCTTCTTTTTTGAGGCTAGGTACCCGGAATATGGCTTGTCTGCCACTCAGATAGATGTACATATGGCATGAATTCAGAATACATCAATATGTAGGCAGCACCTACATATGTAGGATATTTATTTATGGTGTCATGGCACCCAGAAATCTGGCTTTCAGAAGTAACAGTAACACTGGAGATTGTTCTGTACAATGCTTAGTATGAGCAGGGTAAAGAGTGCATGTGTAACAAAGGGCAAGGTGGTCGTTGATAGGACTCCAATGATAGTCGGATCCTATCAACAAGTCTGAGAACTTTTAAATATCTTCCAAATAAATCTTTCTTCTCAAACTAGTAACAGGAACTTAAACTATAGTTTTCCCAATTTCTAGAATACAGAAATAGTAATGACCACTAACTTGAATTATAGAACTGTGCAATACTTGAATATGGACTTCAGAATTACCTTATTTTAAGGTCCTATAGAGTAAGTAGTTTTTGTTTGTTTCTTCCCCTTTGAACAAATCAAAACTTGAATGACTCTCTGAGGGTAGAATTTTTAAAGTATCAATGCTAATAGCTTCCTAAACTAATAGTTGTGAAGTTAAAAAGCTGCTTCCTGAGGGTATGGCTTCTGATAAGCATGAAACTAGGTGCTGATTGAGATCCCTCCCTTTGGAATATTGGCATGTCTTGGCACACCCTCAACAACTGGGACCTATCAGGATTAAATCAGGCTTCTCACACAATCTCAAAGATGCAAGAGGCAACTAAGACCTAGGAGAAAGTTGAATGATAAGGCTTATCTCCTATACAAGGCCAACTCTTGAAGAATGGGATAGATAGCTGTGTCACCTAATACACAGAAACAACACAAAGAGCCAAACAAAATGAGCAAACAGAGCAATATATTCCAAATGAAAAAGGAATACAAAGCCTCAGAAAAAGACTTTAATGAAACAGAGATGAGTAATCTACCTGAAGGAGAGTTTGAAGTAATGATCATAAAGATACTCATGGGTGAGCACAGTGAGAATTTTAAAAAAGAGACAGAGGGGCGCCTGGGTGGCTCAGTGGGTTAAGTGTCCGACTTCGACTCAGGTAATGATCTCATGATCTGTGAGTTCGAGTGAGCCCCGTGTCGGGCTCTGTGCTGACAGCTCAGAGCCTGGAGCCTGTTTCAGATTCTGTGTCTCCCACTCTCTCTGACCCTCCCCTGTTCATGCTCTGTCTCTCTCTGTCTCAAAAATAAACGTTAAAAAATATTTAAAAGAATTTGAAAAAAGAGACAGAAAATATAAGAAAGTAGAAACGGAAGTCACAGAGCTGAAAAATAAAATAATTGAATTGAAAAATACACTAGAGCGTTTCAATTGAAGATTAGATGAAGCATAAAAATGGGTCAATTACTTGGAATACAGGTGGAACTCACCCAAACAGCAGTGAAAAGAAAAAAAAGAATTTTAAAGAGTGAAGATAGCTTAAGGGATCTATGGACAATATCAAGTGGAATAATACTTGCATTACAGGTGTCCCAGAAAGAGAAGAGAGACAGAGAAAGGGGCAGAAAACTGATTAGAAGAAATAATGGCTTAATCTTCTCTAACTTAGGGAAGGAAACATACACCCAGGTCCAGGAAGCACAGAGATTTCCAAATAAGATGAACCCCAAGACATCCACACCAAGACACATTATAATTATAATGTCAAAATTAAAGAATCTTAAAAGCAGTGAGGAAAAACAACTTGTTATGTAAAAGGGAAGATGATAAGCTGATTTCTCATTAGAAACTCTGTAGACCAGAAAGGAGTGGCATAAAATATTCAAAGTGCTGAAAGGAAAAAAATTTCCAACCAAGAATACTCTACTCTGAAAGATGATCATTCAGAATTGAAATGGAGATGAAGAATTTCCAGATCAGAAAAAGCTTACAGAGTTCATCACCACTAAACCAGCCTTAAGGAAATGTTAAAGGAATGTCTTTAGACTGAAAAGAAAAGGCACTAATTAAAAACAAAACGGGGGTGCCTGGGTGGTTTAGTCAGTTGAGCATGTGACTCTTGGTTTCAGCTCAGGTCATGGGATCTCACAGTTCCTGGGTTTGAGCCCTGTGCAGAGCCTGCTTGGGATTCTCTCTCTCCCTCTCTCTCTCTGCCTCTCCCCTGCTCACATGCTCCTGCGCTCTTTTTCTCAAAATAAATAGTTGGAAAATTAAAAAAATAAAGACAGGAAAACATGGAAAGTAGCAATCTCACTGGCAAAAGCAAATATTTAGTAGATAGTTGATTATTAACCAAGCTAGTATGAAAGTAAAAAAAAACAAAAGTAGTAGAATTAATTGTAACTACAGGGATAGTTAAGAGATATACAAGGAATACTTATGGGGTAATTTAAAGGATACACAAAGTAGAAAGATGTAAAAAAAGACATAAAAGATGAGAGCAAGAGAGCAAAAATATAGACTCTTTAGAATGTATTCAAATTTGAGTCACTATCACCTTAAAAGAGAATTTATCTGATTAAAACATGGGCAGAGGATCTAAATAGACATTTTCTAAAGAAGACATAGAGATTGACAACAAACACATGAAAAGATGTTCAGTTGCACTAACCATCAGGAAAATGAAAACCCAAACCACAATGAGATATCTAAAGCCTTTCAGAATGGCTATTATCAAAAAGACAAGAAATAACAAGTGTTGGAGAAGATGTGCAGAAAAGGGATCACTGGTACATTGCTGATGGGAAGGTAAATCAGAGCAATCACTATGGAAAACAGTATGGAGGTTCCTCAAAAAAATTAAAAGTAGAAGAGCTCTATAATCCAGCTATTGCACTTCTGAGTATTTATGTGAAGAAAACAAAAATACTAATTTGGAAAGATAGATGCACCCTTTTGTTCATTGCAGCATTATTTACAATGGCAGAGGTATGGAAACAACCAAAGTGTCCATTGATGGATAAATAAAGAAGTTCTGGTGTATACACACACACACACACACACACACACACACACACACACACACACACAGTACTTAGTCTTAAGGGGAAAAAAAAGGAAATCTTAGCATTTGCAACACCATGGACGAAACTTGAGGGTGTTATGCTAAGTGAAGTAAGTCAGATTGAGAAAGAGAAATTCCATAATACTTCACTTACATTTGGAATTTGAAAAACAAACAGACAAAACAAAACTCATAGATACAGAGAATAGATTGGTGGTTATCAGAGGAGAAAGGGGTTGTGGGGTGGCCAAAAAGGGTGATGGAGGTCAGTTGTGTGGTGATGGATGGCAACTAGATTTACGGTAATCCCTTTGTAGTGTATACAAATACCAAATTATTATGTTGTAACCTGAAACTGATATAATGCTATATACCAATTTTATCTCAATTAAGAAAAAAAGCATTGTTGATACTTCTCCAAAACCTATGTTCCCCATACCATCCAATATTGTCTATCAAAATCAAAGTCTGACAAGCACAAAGGTATGGCATAGTCTTACATTTTTGACATGTGTCATTTTATTTAATTATCACAACAAACCAAAAAAAGACATGTTCTGTCCAAAAATTATATGAAAACGGGCACGTGGTAAAGCTGGGAACTGCAACTAACCATTGCTTCTTGGTCTTTTGGCTAAGATCAAGTGGAACTGAAGCTAACCAGTCTGACTTTTGAATATGTATTATTAAGAAATGCTAATTAATAATCTCTAATTTGCTGTGGTTAAGAACTCTGACTGTTGTATGTGATCATTAAGACATTAAGACATTAAGACATGACAATATGTGAACATGTGCTGTGTTTAAGGGGTTTGTTTTTGCTCCGTATTTGGGGGGATCTTTTTGTTAAGTGGACATTAAACCTCTCTGTTTCCTGGTTTTTAGTGACAATCTTCTACTTTTTTTTTAAATTGAAGTATAGTTGCTCCAGTGTTTCAAGTGTACAACATAGTGTTTGGACAAGTCTTTCAGTTGCACTTTGCTCACCTCAAATGCAGTTATCCTCTATCGTCATAAAATGCTATTTGCAATACTATTGACTAAATTCCAAACAAAATACTGATGGGGCAGGGAAGAGCTCTAGGGGGGATATGTATGCTCCCTGCAGTAATGGAAAAGATAATAGTCTATGAGAGACTGGAGCAGTGGGCAGTGTTTTTCTGATTCTTGACAATGCTCAAGGCAGACAGTTAAACCTGGATAATAATGGCTGTGTGGGGAAACAAGAATTAAAAATCCTCAGCCTCACAAAAAATCCCCCAAGTTCACAGTTCAGGCTTGGCAAGGACATAGTGGAGTATCACTTATGTATGTGAATTATAATTTATATATAATGCATAGGGAAAACAATAATTCTCTCCTATGGGTATGGGTGTGTGTGTGTGTGTGTGTGTGTGTGTGTGTGTGTGAAGTGACATACAGTCTATGGAAGGAAGAGCGCAGTGCCTGACAATGTCAATCATTTAAAAAATTTTAATGATTTTTATTGATATTTTTATCATGAATTATTTGTTTTTTTAAATAATGAACGGGTCATTATTAAAATGCTGAGGATAAATTCTTTTAATTTAAAATCGTAACATTACAGATGTCTGTACTCCTTATATTTCTTTATATCTTACATTTATCACTAAATTTGACTGGTCTTCCTCTCCCTTTGTTTTCCCTAGAATGTAATTATCACTCTAAGTACAACCTAAATTTTTGGGAAAAAATAGCACCTAGGTTAATAGGTAGAAAAACGTTTTGAGCTATAGTTAAAAAGTAATTTTTAAGTTATTCTTGATGCTTCATACTAGGTTGATGTATGAATATATGGTGGCAATAAACTTACTTTTTTAGTAGTACAGTTTCTGTCCAATTAAAATATGCTTATTAGCATTTGTTTGAGTTATGTATGAATAAATGCATACAAATCTTCCATTTGTGTACTTGTAGCAGATGAAACTAATAGGAGTACCTAAAACAGGTGAGATATAGTCTGGCTGCAGTTCAACTACAGAGCACATAAGTCTTCTCTTGTGTTAAAGCCTTCATACCATTAAACTGTTATTTATTGATCCTGCTGACAAGGGCAGCAAAGCAGAGTAATTTTACATCTCAAAATGAAAAAAAAAATAAATTAAAAAATCCCTTTTCTGATAGATGGTGCATATCTAGTGCTAAGCATTCCATATTTATATTTTTCCAGTCCTTGATTTCCTTATATGCCCAGGAATAATATCGCCATAAATGAGATTAATGTGTGGAAGTATCATCTCTGCTTTTTTAGTTGATAGTATCTTGTGTTTAATTCATTTATCAAAAATATTACTATCAGGAAGGGAGAAAATCTAGTAAGGCAAATGCCACATTAAAATGTAATAAAATTCTTAACCTTATCTTTTAGTATCAATTGGCTAGGTTTACTAAGTTTTTTCAAAAAAGAGAAAATTACTAATAGGAAATATAGTAATTATGGTAATGATTAAAGTAATGTTTATCTTTTTATGTTTTTAGTTTTGTCTTCTTCCTCTATTCTTTTTTTTCTACTTGTGGAATCTACAGAGAGACAGCAGTGAACAGCTGTGCTAATTCCCTATCAATTTGGAAAGGGGGGGGATTTATTCTAAAACTGAGCAATTATGACCTATGATTTGGAATATAATATTTAAATGTGAATTGTATATGTTGGGTTTTATTTAGTTAATTATTTAATTAATTTTAGTATTCCTTACTATTATTTTATGTGACAATTTTTAACAGGGTTTTCATTTAGAATACTGAATTTTCTACTAACTTACAACATAGTGCTGCTATGCTGCACTGTTATCTTTTTTCCCTCTGTACTCATTTATGTATTGAGAGTGATGAAAATTTGATGTGTTGGTTCAACATTATATCATTGAATTTGCCACAAATGTGGGTGGCGGCGGCTCCTGCTCCTCCTCCTCCTCCTCCTCCTTCTTCTTCAACTATAGAATAATGGATGGTTTCTGTGTTTTTCTTGGCTTAATCAATCTCTTCAGTGATGGATCCAGAAGAAGCAAGTCCAGATGAAAGATCTCTGCCCCAGGGATGCACCTAAATATTTTTTCTGGTATGCTTCCTTATCGTGGTACAGCTTGGTGATGATGGGGATGCAGATTTTCTCTAACTCTTTCTGTTGATATGCAAAGTCTCATTTACTGCAATGTGATTCTTATGGAGCCATTTGATGATTTCATTGTACCTGTCAAAACTTCTCTATTTGTCCTCATCATTGGTAATGCTTTTGGTGTTTTTTGTGTTGAAGGTGTAGGATTTAGAAAAACAGTTAGAAGGCACCTTTGTCTGCTTTTGAGTTCAGTTTTGTGGTTCTTAGTGTCCTGAATTGTACCTTCAAAATGTCTTCCCTGCTCAAAGGACTCTTGTCTTTTATGATGGCAATCTTGTTCTTTTGTTCTGTATTATCACAGACTGTAATCTGAGATACATCATGGAAAACAAAAGTATGGCCATGAATTAAAACTTGCCAAGCAGGTTGCCATGGCACATTCACCTTTATGAACTAGAGTAAGTTCACTAAGCTGGTTGTCTGGTTAAGTAGTGAAGGTCTGTGTCTGTTTTGGGGCATTTTGATATACTGTGTTTGATCATGGCACTTATGACCCAAGCAGGACTTTAAAAGCAGTGGAAAACGTAGGGATAGCCAAAAGCCACAAATGTTGAACATTGTCAGTTTGTCCCTACATAAGGTCATTACCTGCACAGGTGATTTGTAAACAATAGCCTTATAGAGGTTCTGTCCTTATCAGTTGTTTTCCATTGAAGATAATGGAGGTACAGAAGTCAACACTTTCTTGGCGACATCTTGCTTAGAGATATGAGTGCCAGCCTGTTTTGTGGTATTCTGAACTCTCCAAGAAATTCTGTCAGGATAAGGACTTGTGTCTGTGACTTACCTAACTTGGCATTGGGAAGGACTTTCTCTGAAGAATCCAGAATGCCACAAAACAGGCTAGCATTCAATTTTTCAAACTGGCACAGGTAATGGAGTGTGCAAGTCAACACTTTCTTGAAGAGAATCAATATCAATTTTGCCTTTTTTTAAAAAGTATTTTGGGCATGTTCAGAGTAGTACAGTCAGAACAGATTATAAAATATCTCAGTCCTCATAATACCTCCAACACTAGATTTTAGCTGCACATTTTAAACTTTATCAATCTGATGGTTGACAAAGTATACCTCATCATTTTACTTTGCCTCTATTTTAATACATAACTGCTTTTTCTGTTATTTTGGTCATTTGAATGCTTCCTTCTGTGAATCACATGTGTATGCACTGAGTATTTTTCTACTTGGAAGATGAACTTTTTCTAATTAATCTGTAGTTGATCGACTTAATATTTGTAGTTACTTAACTGTTTTTCTCACCATAAGATTTGTTTTTGCTCATTCTTTGCACATTGGGCTTGGCCATGGGTTTTGCTTTGGCCGGGAAATGGGAGTACATGTGATAACCAGTGATGTGGAGCGCAGCTCAGGGTGTCTGCAATGGTCCCACTATTCCTCTTTATCTCTCTGACACAGGAGCCTTTTCTCCTAAAGAGACTTTTCTGCTGACTTGCAATATAACGTGAGAGCAAAAATGGTTGATTTTGGCCAGTGAGATTTTGGGGATTGCTTTTTAATGCAGTGACCAAGCCTAAGCTGATTGGTACACATTTATTTTAAAATATATTTGTGCACTTAAGGGCAATCAGTCACTCAGTTGCTATGATTGGGTTTTATTTCTTTATTTTTGTTTTTATTTTTTTTATTTTTTATTTGAGAGAGAGCATGCACATGAGTGAGTGAGCATGAGCGGGGTAGGGGCAGAGAGAGAGAGAATTCCAAACAGGCTCTGTGCTTGCAGCTTAGAGCCCAATGCGGGGCTCAAACTCACAAACCGTGAGCCTCATGACCTGAGCCGAAACCAGGAGTCAGAGGCTTAGCAGACTGAGCCAGCCAGGCACCACTGGGTTTTGTTTATATACAGCATTTGCTTCCAACAAACTTGACTACCAATGTAGAATTAAAATACCTGTTGAATATAAACTTTCAGTATTTCAGTCTTCATTTTTGGATTAATACAAAGTCTAGATTTTTGCTCTATAAGCATAGGCTGTTTAGATTTTTAAAAATCCTTACATGAGTTTATAGTCATATGGGTGTTGTGTCTAATGTGTACATATTCATGTTTTTCTTTAAAAACTACAAATGAAGTGATATGGGTGTTGTGTCTAATGTGTACATATTCATGTTTTTCTTTAAAAACTACAAATGAAATGACACCAAAAGGAAAAATCAATGGAAGACTCTACATTATGTAATATCACTGGTAGTTTGCTACTATAGTCAGGATTCCAAGTGAATTGATAAAAGCTTATTAGACCTAGCTGTTTTGTGATCATTAAGCAGTGATCATATAGAAAAATTATAATTGATTTTACCTCAGTGTAGAGGACTGAATGAAGATACTTAGGATGAAGTTTTCAGGAGACATAATTGACTTTAAAAAATCTACAGATTCGGGGCACCTGGGTGGCTCAATCGGTTAAGTGTCCAACTTTGGCTCAGGTCGCGATCTCATAGTTTGTGAGTTCGAGCTCCGTGTCGGACTGTGTGCTGACAGCTCAGAGCCTGGAGCCTGCTTCGGATTCTGTGTCTCCCTCTCTTTCTGTCCCTCTCCTGCTTGTGCACTCTCTATCTCTCTCAAAAATAAACAAACATTAAAAAATTTTTAAAATCCTATAGATTCAATCTATATGTATAATAAAAGCCTTTGCCAAATAGTTCTCAGAGAAAATTTTTAAAGAAGTGGTTATGTATGTTTCGGAAATTTCAAAGAGTGCATTACTGTTTTGGTTTTCCCTTTATGTATGCATTTGTGTTTCCTGGGACTCGTGGTTTCAAATAACACAAGTAATTTAGCTACATCAAACAAAGTGGAAGAAGGCATGTTACATTAGTAAGAAATATCCACTGAGGTGAAATACAAGGATCTGACTGGACCGTAAGAATGAACTAGAATGAGGTTCTCAGATGAACATTGGAATATTCTTCAGCTCCTCACTACTTGACTGCATTTACATTAATTTTCTTTCTTGTTAGTAACTATGTGCTTCTGCTTATTTCGTCCATGGGTGGGGAGGAATAGATTTTTTTTAACAGCTCGTATTTTATGATTTTGTTTAGCCCCTTTAGATGAAATAGAATTTACCTTCTCATGAGATCAGGTATCTCACTAGGATCCATCAACCACCAACAAAAGGTCAGGGTCTAGATAATGGTAGGTAGTAGGCCCAGTATCTGGGTGAAGTATCTATATAGTCTGGGTGGGTCATGGCCCATGAGTCATCTTTTAGTCCTAACCATAGGCAGTTAAAATGGTTTCACCTGGCAGTGCCTCTTTGGAAAAAGCTGACTCACAGTATACTTGGTGCACACCTGTTATTTTGGTCTCTGAAGGGAGTGACAGTCAAGGACTGAGGCACCTGTGAATGTTGGTGCTTTTATACCCATCTGTACTCCTAGCCTAGGCACCTCCATTGGGAAGTGTCCTAGTGGGAGGTGAGCTTGAACATACTTTTCTCCACTCAAACTCAATACCTTTTCCTTCTAGCCCTTTCCCTCTCCACCTTCCATGGCTCCCCATCCCTAATATGGCAGAAACCTATTATTTGAGACTACCTCTGCAGTGAGAGGATCCCATATCTGTGCTAATCCACCTGACACCTGGCCAGTGCAGTTCTATGGGAAAAAATGAAAGAGTGGAGGAACAGTGGAGATGTTCCTTTTCCTAGTTTAGCTTCTTGTTTGTACTGTAGCAGTAAGTGATTCAAGGCTTGGCTGTTACTTTCATTTTGGCTTTAGTTTTAGTAGACTCCTTGAACACATGGCAGACCAGCTCTGCTCTTCACCATATGTACTCCTATCAAAGAAAGATACTAAAGGGATAAGCTGGTTGTATAAATATGGCTACTCACAGTACAGGCATAAAACTGAACTTTGGAAAGACTCACCCCTAAAAATGTACATAATATCACCCAGTCCTAGTATTCTACAAGTTATGTTGCCTCTGGGGGAGAAAATCTTTCAAATTGTCTAAATATAATTATCACTATGAAGATGTGAAATACATATCCAGTAGAGGGAAACAAACGATGAGCAGTAGTGGGCATTTTCTAAGCCTACTCAGAAGGGTATGCAAGATATTTATTACAATAATATTATCTATCTACTGGAAGATTGATAACATTAAATCAGTAACACAGGTGATTAAATTAAGAGCTTAGCTCTGAAGACTGTAATATCCTGCAAACTGTGTATGCTGTGAAGATCTGTGATCTGATGTTACCTTGACATTTTCAGTTGTCAAACTGAATAAAATTGCCTTGAACTCCTATATATGTATCCTGTGAGAAATCTAATACACAATACAAGATGTCTACTAGTGGCTTACTTTCTCATTTCCAAGGTCCCCTCTTATCAACATCTCATTTTATTTTAATAATAATTGTATTACAACAAGGCCTATAACCTTCGCTGCGCCATAAGTTTAGCCAATGTGAAACCCATCTGCATTTGCAAAATTTGTTAAAAATACTGAGCATATTTTTTAGGACAGTTTTAGACTTGAGAGACAATACAAACCATAGCATATCAGTAAAAATATAAAATATTCTCCATTCTTCAAAAAGTCTTCAGCCGTATATTCCCACAGACATTTTCTGCGAACTTGCTTTTCTCCTTTGCTGCTTCTCTCTCTCCATCCATACTTATTTTTCATTCCAGCCCATTCAAACCAAGCCTGGAAGATGTTGTTCCTGTTCTTACCCATTTTCATTGGACATTTTTCTAAACAAAGGTAGTTCTCTCTGTTAGGAAGGTAGTTCTCTCTCTGCAACTCTTTTAATTATTCATTTCCTGTCATGCTATTAGGGCATTCTCAAGCAAGAGCCACAATTAACTAATGTAATTCATTTAATAAAGGTTACATTTGAGGTACACAGCAAATGCTTCAATATGTCAGGTAGTGGGAGAGTATAGACAGGAAGATGTGTATCTGTATAACCTGAAAGATATTAGAGACTGTGGCAGGATCCACTGATAAATAGAAAAGCTAATAGTTATATTCATCAGTTTGGTGTGCAGACAGTGTGAGAACATCATCTATTTTATTTCTTTTAACCTTTACAACCACATTCTCTGTTAATATTGCTATCTCTATGAACAGATTTGTGAAAACTGATACCCCAGGAGATTAAATTGCCCATGGTCCTGTACCCCTCTATGTAAGTCACACAGAGTGAAGAATTGAAAAAGTATGTATTCTGATTACTGAGCCTATACTTCTATCCAAAGATCAGTATTTGGGGCGTGTGTGTGTATGAAAATACTTCATTAAGATGGAAATGCTTTTAACAGTGTAGTTCACTGAAATCCAAAATAATTACTTAAGGTACAAGTTTTCAAGAGAAAATTCATATTACTTTTAAATCGATATCAACTATTTGTATAACATAATCTGCCCTGGCCTGTAAAGTCAGTAAACAACCTTCCAATTCTTTTATATGCGGGAAGTAATTGTTTTGCTTACTCCACAATGAAATATTCAAAGTCTTAAGTAAGGTATTTACTAGTTAATTGAGTAATGAAGGTATAGTAATAAGAAACATGTTAAAAGTACCCAGAATATCTTTATCTTACACATTTTTATTCCCTGTCTTTGCTCTCATACACTTTATTATGAGCCCTCCAGCTTCTAAATAAGATTGATTGGTGATTCGATTACAGGGGTGCCTGAGCACAGATTGTGGGAAGTCTCAGTGTGACTCAGTATACCATAAATCAAACAGCAGGTGAGTGTTTGGGAAACATGGTTCCCTGACTCACAAAATAAAATGATGAAAAAAAAATAAGTAAATACCCTATATTCACTTACTTAAAATAACCAATATCGGTAATAACTTTGGTAATATATGGAAAATAGTTATAGACACATACATAGTCTTTTTATTTACAATTTAAAAACGTTTATAGTATGTGTGTTACTATACAAACAGCTCAGAGATGTCCGTATGCAAACCAACAAGGTACTTACAATGCATTGCCATTAAGTATTGGAAATGAAATACATCACGAAAGCATAGCATGGAAATTAACAGCAAATGTTGATTGTCATTTGGAAGAGAAGAAATTTATGTTCCCTGGGGTACTGATTTGAAGAATAGAGAAAGATTCTTAGAAGGTGTTCTGTGCATACATCCTATGATGAAAAAGGAATGGCATTCAAAGTGGAAATAGCTATGTGGGCATGGTTCCTCCTATTTTCACAGCAGAGGCACTTAAAGAAAAGCACTCTTCAGTTCCTTACTCTTTAATCAGTACCTACGTAAGTTAGGCATCGGTTGCTATGAATTCCCTTTTCTTTAATTCCCTCTTTCCTTTTTTTAAGTTGAAGTACAGTTAATATACAATGCTACATTTGTTTCAGGTATACCATTTTTTTTGTTTGTTTGGTTTTCATTTTTTGATCCCGTAGTATGCACCAGTCACTACAATAAGCCCTGGGAATGAAGGAGAGTAAGAAAAATGTTCAGTGTCTTCCCCATGTCAGAAATGCCTACAGATTTTCCCTTTCTGTCCCATTTTGTAGTCACTGCTGTAGTATTATGTTAACATCACGTGTTTATAGAATTATTTTGACTAGCAGTTTTTTAGACTTTCCCACTTTATTTTTTTAGTGTTTATTTATTTATTTTGAAAGAGAGAGAAAGGAGGAGAGCATGAGCAGGGGAGTTGCCGAGGGAGAGAGAGAATCCCTAGCAGGCTCCACTCTGTTAGCACAAGCTGAATGTGGTGCACAAACTCATGAACCCTGAGATTATGACCTGAGTCTAAATCAACAGTTGGATTCTTGGGGTGCCTGGGTGGCTCAGTTGGTTAAGCATCCGATTTCAACTCAGGTCATGATCACATGGTTTGAGCCCTGCATCAGGCTCTGTGCTGACAGCTCAGAGCCTGGAGCCTGCTTTGGATTCTGTGTCTCCCTCTCTCTCTGCCCCTCCCACTCTCATGCTCTGTCTCTCTCTCAAAAATGAATTTAAAAAAAAAAAACATTAAAAAAAAAAGAGTTGGGCACTTAACCAATTGTACCACCGAGGTGCCCCTAGACTTTTCCCACTTAAAACCAAAGTGCACATTGTTGCAAATCATCTTAGGCTCACTCTGTTGGCAGGAGTAGAAATCAAGCAAGATTACTGAAGTCAGGATATCACCAAAAAATGAACCAAAATGTAGACAACAGTTATGTACATAAATGAATAATGGAATATGTGCAAAAATATCCATGCTATAATGGTCATCTCAGAACTGTTTATAATAGTGAAACAAAAGACATTAAGTCTCTATCGATATTATGGCAATGCAATAAACAGTATATATTATTCAAAATGATGTATCTATAATTTCTGACCTTTGTGCGTGTGTGTGTGTATGTGTGAGTGAGACAGAGAGAGAGAGACAGAACCCTGAAGAGATATGTATCAAACTGCTCAGATTGATTATTTCTGTGTCGAAGAAGTATGGTCAGCAACTGAAAATTTTTTCCCAAGATCGTTGATTATAAAATTTATCAAAATACTAATATAAATACATCTATGATTACAATTTAAATACAAATGAATAAGCTCGTATTGTAAAATGGGGTTTTCACATAAATGAAAACATTACTATTTGGTATAGTCAACAATATAAAAATGGATGTTACGAATACCTAGGAACATATACTTAGCAGTTTTCCCGTTGACATGTCTGTTTTATAAAATAAAATTTTTCTGCCACTGTTTTTCATTAGGTTATCATGATTTCACATTAAACTTTTAACATAGAGATGGCACAAAGTACCCAACAATTTGTAGGCGTTATTATTTAGTCAGGAAATCCACTAGGCGTAGAAAATATATTTGTTGGACAAGTTTATAATTTTGTGCAAGTGAATTTACCTTTTACCATTCCTTCAACTAAAAAAAATGAGTTTTTACGTTTTAAGCTCTTAACTGTGAAGATCTCTTTATTGTTTCTAAGTGTCTTATAAATATTTAGAGAAAGAAAGGTTCTTTAGTATAACTGATGAATTTGGTATAATATTTGAAAAAAATTTACATGATTACATTTTTCTGACAGTAATATTAGGTTGCATATAACCACGGTGAAAAATTAGTGTTCATCAGAAGTGTAGACAATAATATGGGATCAGTCTGAATATCCCTATGGATGATTTTTCTGAATTGTGTTATATTTTATCCAGGTCCTTTTATCACAGAGCTTAAAAGTCTCATTTGCAAAGAAATCATCATGAAGTATTGGGAGGCTTAAAGAATCAAAACTCTGATATAGGAAAGAACCCAACAAGATCTATATGAATTTGTATCAACCCTCCCATCCTCTTTGTAAATTGTTGGATGTTTTGTTATTTTCGCCTTGTGTGATTCACCTGAACTCTGGAGTGTGTTTGGGCTTACGATTTTTCTACTGGTTAGGTTCTTATTCAACAGAATTAAAGTTTCCTTTCACATCTTCCTTCTGCTTACAACCCATCAGTTTCCAAGTTCAATTGTCTTCCATAACAGCCCCCTTCCTTTCTTTTATGATGTTTGCCTCTGTCATAACAAAACTTCTCTCTTTTCTTTCCTTTAGGGACTCTAGTTTCCCATGTTAGATCACTTGAAGTTGTCTTACAGTTCAGTACATTTCTTTTTTCCTTTCTGTGTGTCACTTTAAATCATTTGAATTTTATTTTCAACTTTAGTAATCTTTTTCTGCAGTGTCTAATTACATATTTTAACAGATGGAACACAGTTACAATAATAATTGTTTTAATGTCCTTGTCTACTGATCTAATACCTGTGTCAGTCCTAGATTGGGTTTAATTGATTGCTGGTGTCTTCATTATGGTTGTAATTATGGGTAAAATAGGGAATATATTCTTCCAAATAAATCTGAACCATGGATAAATGAAGAGATGTGTTGGATTGGTAGAGCATTAAAGAATACAATTCCATGAAAGACATATCAGGAGTTCTGTGTAATCTTGGAGTAGTTGAGGAAGACTTTTTGATTGAAGGAAGATGAGTTGGTTCTTAAAGTTTGGAGTACTTACTTACCTTGATGATAGGGCATGTACCATTTGCAGAAAAAAAGCAGAAGGAAATGTTTACTTCCCTGTCAGATTTTTAGGACCATAAAAACTTGAGGGGAGAGGCAGAACAATGTTCATTTAAAACCATCAAAACAATAAAAAGTTAATTTCTAGCTAAAATAGAACTGAATTATATGCATAAAGATAATTGTAATGTTGCAGTTCCTTGGCAGGTGAGAAAAGGAAAGGACTTCATACTTTCTGAAGAAGTGTCCATCATTTGTCTTTGCACATTTATTTCTTACCTGCATGTTGCCGACAGAATGCATCAGGGATATAATCATCTTTCTGGTGTTTGCTCTGATGTTAACCTTACCAACAGAAATGATGGTGTATGTTTCTGTATAAAACAGGCCAAAGGTGGTCCAGAAATGAGTTCATGTTGTGCTTTCACTTACCTCATGTGACAAGATTCTTATGGTAACTAAGGCCTAAGCATTGATGTGGACTCATTATGTCCGTTTTATGATTGTTGGATATAAAGTTTAGAAAGGTTAAGTGTTGAGTCATAAAATAAGTCTATGAAGCATTCACAGAAAACCCCAGTTTCTGGTTTTATATCCATTACTCTGCCCTCTGCCTCAAATGCATTTAAGCTTGTGGTTAGAGGCAGTAGAAATTTTGCTGTTTTAGATAGCATCTGTGAAATACCATAATTTACACCTAATTATGTTTAAGGTACAAAGAAACTTTATTCTACTTTCATGTTTTTTAACTAAAAACTTTAGCTTGAATATTTCATTTAAAGAATGTTCATAGAAAATTTAGAGAAAATTAGAGTCTTTACTTGCAGAATACAAATCTGCATTTGCTTTGACAACTAATTAATTTACATATGTAAAGTAAGTACCTTTCTGTACAGTATATAATTAAGATGCAAGGCTAAGATAGCAATGACTATTTAATTAAGGCAATTAGGTTGTTAGTGGGTCATGGCACAATTTACCTTAAGCGGTGTGAGCAGAATACATCATAGATGATGATACAATAATCATTGGGTTCAAACTACTTCCCATGCAGTAAAACAAAGGATATTTGAATGCTTTGTTTCCTTCATTCTTAACACTGTAGATACATTAAGGTGAAGAGAGAACTTTACAGCTTTCCTGCTTTTCAAGACTTGGTACACATCGTGTTAAAGGACTTCCATACGCTGTGACCTATTATTCAAGGCAATGGAGTCCCTTGTAGAAAGCACTTGTTTGCCTGGTGTGTACTCTAAAGTATCTGTATTAGGAATCTTAACCAGTAATTGGTAGCTGGCTAAGGGTACAGAGGGACAAACCCTGCCTGTGTTTCTGTCTTTCCATTAGAGAACTATGGAGAAGAGTGGTGACATTATCATGGGCTTTGAAATGACTTAATCCTGGATTCAAATTCCAGCCTCAGTCATTATTTCCTGGTAAATTGGGTTCGGATGCATAATTTTTTTGTCTCAGTAATTGATACTGTTATATCTGCTTCATAGATAGAGACAGATCCAGGTTTTGTGGGACCTAAAGTTACACTTCTGGGAGTACTTTTTAAGGGAAACTATACAAAATAAAGGTGATTGTGAACATTTATTTAGAATTAAAGAGGTCACAGTGAAATTTAAATTTGAAGAACCTGACAAATTACACACACATGAACAAACTAAACTATTTCAGTAAACTGATACACGCTTTATTATACTTTTTCTTTGGGTGTGTATTCTCTGATAACTTCTTTATATTGTAACAGGTTTGAATTATTCTTTAGTGAAAATGGAAATATAATTTCATCTTTCCACTGGCATGGTTGATTATTTTTAAACTAATAATGACAATTTAAAAGTGTTCTTTCAGTTCACAAATAAGGATTGATTATGTAATGTGAATTTTGAAGATTATTTTCAAACTTGGGAACTCCCATTGAGTTTCTTTTGTATACAAAATGTTTCAGATATACTTTCTATAGTACTGATCCAGGTCTGTGTCCTGTCAACACAGCAATTTTAATAAATACTATTTCATGTATTTATTCTCATTTTTTAGAATGCATGATGCCTTTATAGTCCTAAAGGCCTGATTGAGTTATATGCCTGATTGACTATATGCCTGACAAATTTCTTGTGATTGGGTGCTGATGACAACGGAATACTCCTCTTCCAATTTTACACTTAACACTCCAAGAATATTCCAACAACAACAAAAAAACCATGTTTGAGCCTTGTACTTTCATGCCTCCATTATTTGCATATATCTGTTGACAAATTTATATACTATCATACATGGCCTTAAGCCTTGGTGACATGATGATTGGGTGACTCAACACAGTGGCCCTTCAGAGTATCCACCATTCTTATACAGTGTATTCAAAATGTCTTAACCATACATGAAAGGGATTTCATCTACTAAATACACATTTTATGTACCCCCAACTCAACTTCTGCTAGCCAGATGACAAAATTGCCCATGGCTGCTCCAATTTTCCCTGATAGAAGAAGAGATATGACAGATATGAGGTTTCTTGTTTAAAGAGACCATGAGTCTTAACTAACTGTGGTTAAAATATTTAAATTGTATAGACTTAACATAATTATAGGGCCATGGGAAGCAATTGCTAGTGTCTCACATTTGGAAGAAGCTCTGTAAGCAAATGACCCTGGGCTTAAGGTTCATTACATATATGGCATAATTGCTTCTGTTTAATGTTTACTGAATGTATAAATAAGAGTATATTTCACTTTACATATTTTTTATTTTATCCCCACAAAACTTACTGACATATAATACCTTAGAAAGAAAACCACCTATTATTTTCTATTTCAAATTCAGACATTCTTATGCATTCTACATAATATCTCAGTAAGATGTTTTTGGTCCTTACCAATGAAGAATTAATAAAATACTTCCAGTTTAATTTTTGTAAGTAAGCAAGTAGCACTTTATTAAAATACCACACTGTGTATTTTAATTACAAACCTCCAACTAATCATTGATTAAAATACACAAACATTTTGGTAAAATTAAGTACTTTCCTACTTATCTTGAAGTTTCTTTTTTACAATTTTGATTATTTTACATGATATAAAGACAGTGATTTAATAAAAATATTAGGACATTGTTAAATTTTTTATTGTCCTATCATAATCCCTTAATAATGAAAATGTCCTCTTTAGAAGAATCTGTTGTTCTCATTTTTAAAAGGCTTATCTCTGCTGGTTAATAGTTTTGCATGTAATTCTGGAAGTTCTCCAACATTTTTGTCAGTTTCCTGAAATCCGGTATGTTAGAATTTGCCATGTCACTTGATAATCAAGTTTCACTTCTTTTCCATTATATTTTGTGGTATTGAACATACAGTAAAAATTAGACAGGCTAAGCAGGCAGGGATACACATTACTACAAACTAGAGATGGCTGATTTGGGGAAGACTATATTAGTCTGCTTAGGCTGCCATGACAGAATACCACCAACTGGGTCGTTTAAACAACAGAAATGCATTTTGTGACAGTTTTAGAGGTTGAAGGTCCAAGATCAAGTGACAGCAGAGTTGGTTTCTGGTGAGACTTTTCTTCCTGACATTTAGATAGATAACTACCTTCTTTTTGGGTCGTCCCATGGCTTTTTCTCTGTGCATGCATGGAGAGAAAGAGAGAGAGGTCTTTGCTGTCCCTTCCTCTATAAGGTGGCAGTCCTATCATATCAGGTACCCACTTTTATGACTTCAGTTAATACTAATTATTTAAAGGTCTTACCTCTAAATACAGTCACATTGAGGGTTAAGGCACCAACATATGAATTTTGAGAAAATAGGTCAGTCTACAACAGGAACTAACATTATGAATGCTCATATTATTAATAAACATGTTCATGTTGTGATTATTTTTGCTTCTTAGTTCTGCATAATGAATACTTAGAAAGAAATACCCATTGTTTCAACATTGGGTAACATTAATGTTTGTTTCAACACCTGATTTCACTCTGCTGTCTTTTTGTTTTCATGTGTTCTGAAGAGAAATCCAGTAAAACTCCTATCTTTGTTCCCCCATAAGCATGGTTCCATTTTTTGTTTTTGATTTATCCTCTGCCTTATTTTAATATTTTTCACTTTTAAATTTTCTGTTATTTGATCATGATATGCCCAGGTGTATGTTCTTCTTGGTATTTATCCTGCTTGGTGTCTTTGAACTTTTTGGAACTATGGTTTTAGAAAGATCTCTGTCATTATTACTTCAAATATTTCATCTTCTCCTTCTCATTGTCTTCTTTTAGTACTTCCATTATGTATATGTTATATTTATTGACATTGGCTTGGAGTTCTTACAAATCCTGTTTTGTTTTTGGTTTTATTTTTGTTTTGAGAGAGAAAGAGGGCAACTCTGTGTGCATGAGGGGGCAGGGGCAGAGGGAGAGGGACTGGGAGAATCTTAAGCAGACTCCATGCCCAGCACATGGGGAAGGAGGGAGCCTGATGAGGGGCTTGATCTCAGGACTGTGAGATCCTGACCTGAGCCCAAATCAAGAGTCCGGTGGTCAATAGACTGAGTGACAGAGGTGCCCTCAAATTCTGTTTTTGTTGTTTATTCTTTTCTCTTTGCATTTCACTTTTTTTTAATGTTTATTTGCTTTTGTGGGGGGCGGGCAGAAAGAGAGGGAGACAGAGAATCCGAAGCAGGCTCCAGGCTCTGAGCTGTCAGCACAGAGCCTGACGCGGGGCTCGAACTCCCAGACCACGAGATCATGACCTGAGCCAAAGTGGGACACTTAACTGAGCCCCAGGGCTTATTTCCAGGGTTACTTTTCCCCTGCCCAGCCAGCATCTTTAGGAGATCTTTCTTGGTTGTTTACTTTGAGAATCTGTTGGAGTCAGAGGTAAAAGGCGGGACTAAGTGGGGGCCTCCTTCAATCCCCAGGGGTTTCTCACTTTCCAGTCTGTGTACACTAATCTCTAGCAATTCATTAAAATTGCTATTCACATATTCCTACCAGCTTATGACTCCAGGGGCTTCTCTTCTGGTAAACAGACCTTTGCTGTGACTCTGTTGATTTCCAGGCCTCTCCAGGTTTCAGGGAAACCCTCTGCTCTGTGACCTCAGTTCTCTGATGAGTCCAGGAAAACATTGAATTTCAGGGACTTTTTCTTTTTCATCGTGTCTTACTGTAAGGGTAGGTCTGATGATGACTTCTAAGTTCTTTACATCAATGTTGGAGCTGAAACTAGTAGCTGTGTTGAAATTTGACTTCTCTAAAAGTTATACCAAATTAAACATCATAGTGTATTAATTTTTTTAAAAATTTTTTAACGTTTATTTTATGTTTGAGACAGAGAGAGACAGAGCATGAACGGGGGAGGGGCAGAGAGAGAGGGAGACACAGAATCGGAAGCAGGCCCCAGGCTCTGAGCCGTCAGCCCAGAGCCCGACGCGGGGCTCGAACTCACGGACCGCGAGATCATGACCTGAGCTGAAGTCGGATGCTTAACCGACTGAGCCACCCAGGCGCCCCTATTAATTTTTAATAATAATGGATATCACTTGAGAGCATACTTTGTGAGAATCATTGTGCTAAGCAATCTTATGCCCAATTTGATAGAAGTAACATGCATAGTAGATGCAGATACCTAGTTTGGAGTTAGACTAACTGCATTTACATCAGGCTATATCACTTATTACAGGATCTTGGAAAGTTATTTAACTTTTCTAAGTCTCAATTTTATCATCTTTTCATGGGAACAATAATAAAACCTACCTCATAGAGTTGCTGTGAGGTTTTAATGAAGTAACACACCAACAGTGCATGACACATTATGAGTGTTATGTGTTCGCTATTATTATATCATGTAAGCGTATGATAATCCCCTGAAATAGGGATTCTTTTCACAGAGGGGGAAGTCATAGATAGTTTAAAAATCTTGACTAAATGCTATTAAATGACCAGTACAGTTTCCTAAATTATACTGGTGACTTGGAGATAATATAGAAGAAAAGTCTCCCATCCTAATTCCCACAATTGGCCACACAAGTTTTATAACTTAATGTAATACTCTTAGCCTGTAGTAATGGGGGAATGCTATTTAGAAATTAACTTTTATGTATGTGTAACCTAAATATTGTGGGTTAATTACATGTATCTTAGGGCCTGGCTTTACTCTGCACATGTTTTGCTTCATAAACATACGGTTTTACGTAAAAAAGAAAATCTGAAAGACTCCTGCAGAGTCTCCATAATTTTCATTACCTGGTTAAATATCCGGTTTTCACAAGGCCACTCATTACATATTGATAGGATGTTTTCAACTAGCAAGATCATGCAGGCTTAGAGGGCTAAGTATTCTCTAGTCCCTCCATGCACCCCTTTTCAGTTCCCTGGAGGACCAAAATGTGTATTGTTCTCTGAGTTATCTCTTTTTCATTGTGATTTTCTTTGCCATTAAAAAAAAAAACTTTCTATTTGGGTAAAGACAGTCCTTCACTTCAGTCACGTCTTTTTAATAACGTTTGCTTATACCAGCACTGAGGGCAAGAGTCACCAATAGGGTTTATACAGTGTGTATAAGTAATCAGTGTTTGTACCACAAAAAGCTTCTGGCTTTCTGATGTCGTTGTTACTGACATGATGCCTCTTTACCAATTTTTGTGCTTGTTGGAAGATTTTGGACATTGCTCCACTTTCCCTAATACAGCAGAAGCTGAAAAGTATGGTTTTCATTCTCAGGCAAACTGTAAAACCTACTGTAAGGGAAAATGAAACGGCCAAACTCTTCTGAGGGGGGTTCCCACGTGGTGAATCTTTAAAAGCCCATAAATCCAGAATTATATTGCCTTTGATGCAGTTGTCTTTCAGGGGATTCACCACCTTCCTCAGTCTGTTAAGTATTGTATTAACCTTTTCAGATATACTGCACCCTAGTAGGATTTCACTGAACTTTGGTAAAATCCCAACATATTAATAGCTCTTTTATTTCAGTGGGTATTCAGACCTCCTTCCTGAGCATTCACTTCATCAGAATGGAGCCTCCAATCTATTACTGCTTCAATATATGTTTCATAATAACTTGAAGGAGACATAGCACTTAAGCAGTTTTACCTTCCTGCTTTTTTTTTTCTTCCAGAAAGCATTACTACCATTCAAAAAAAAAAAAAAAAAAGAAAGAAAAAACTAACTTAAATAAAAAATTAGAGGGGCGCCTGGGTGGCTCAATTGGTTAAGCATCCCACTTCGGCTCAGGTCATGATGTCCCGGTTTGTGAGTTTGAGCCCGGAGTCAGGCTCTGTGCTGACAGCTCAGAGCCTGGAGCCTGCTTCGGATTCTGCGTTTCCCTCTCTCTCTGCCCCTCCCCCCGCTTGCACTCGGTCTCTTTCTGTCTCTCAAAAATAAATAAACATTTAAAAACTTTTAAAAATGAGATACTGTAGTGTGTGTGGAAGGTGGGATCCACGTACTTTCAATAGCACGCACACACACACACACGTGTGTGTGTGTGTGTGTGTGTGTGCACCAAACTCGATATTTTAGCTGAGCAGAGGAATGAGGTTTTTATTTCATTGGTGTGTTGAGTTAGGTACCATCCTTCTTCCAATTTGTCAGCTTGAGTCAGAGATTTTGTTAAAGCTAATGTGTCACAAGGCAACACATTTTTCCTAGATAGACATTTGAATTCATTGGTTCCTATAGTGGAGTAAAGGGTCTTAAACCTTTGTCTGGTAACATTAAAACTTATGCAAAGAAATAAAAATTCTTGCTATGGACAAAGGAAGGTAGGCCCTGTGGGTGGAGTTGATGGGTGTCTCCTTGAAGAAAATGACAGTGAGATTTCCTGAGAGTGAACCCAGCATATTCTAAGGGAAGGTAGCTCCTGGGAGTAAACAGGATTCAGCATTAGGACTTCGGTGTCAACGTATAACCAAACTCAAAGGGTTTGCTGCTTGGGATGCGTTCAAATTGAACGTAACCCAAGGAAATTTTGAAAGCAAAGGATTTTTTTGTTACTTGTTATAAGGAGACAGATAACTCTCAAAGTACTGTCTCCCCATGGGGTCAGTGCAAAAGGCTTTTATTCAGTGTATTAAGGGGTGGGGGCAGGGAGCTTATTGAGCTACTTTTGGTGCAGTTGCACATGACCTAACCTGTCAACAGGCTAGGGCATACATTGTATCATCAAGAAATGATGGAAAACCCTGCCCACAGGAGGAGATCTTGGTATTATGAGCTAAAGGTAACTTGAGGACAACTTGGGTCCATGTCCTCAGTTCCAGTCTGGCTCAAACTGGCTCATATAAGGGGCTATCAGGCAAGGCCACCTAGCAAGGGGCTATTAGGTGAAACACCTAGTTGGTCGCATCCCTGGCTAGAACAGTTGGTTCTACAAGACAAAACATATCCCTTTTCTGCTTTTGTCGATTCCCCTTCTCCCTTCTGCTGGTAGTAGCTTTTTTAACTCTCTTATTTGAGTAACTTCCTACTGCAACCTAGCTAACAAAAGGTTGGGTTTATTGTTGTTTGTTTTTTTGCTACCATAACTGTTTCTTTTGTGACCTGGTCACTGGGAAGACGTGTGTGTGTGTGTTTGTGTGTGTATGTGTGTGAATTAAAAGAGCACAGTGGGACATTTTTAGAGTTTCAACTGGTATCTTAAGTGATGGTGGTGATGGCTACCCACTTCCCTCAGTATCGAATGGTATATATTTCAATGTATCAATTCTTTACCTTTGAATTTGTTTGGCACTTGAATGTACCCTTAGGAATTCTTCCGAAATATGTGAAGATGGGTATTTCAGAAAAAAATAGAGAGTGTGGGATAACCAATTAGGAGAGAAGCCTGGAGCAATTGGAAATGGAGGTTTTAATGAAGAGGTAATCTCAAGTTTATGCCTGGAGTTAGGAAGCCTTTTCAAAGCAGTTGTATACTGGTAATATTTGAAACTATCATCAAAAGTGCCATTACAAGAAAAAAAATTGAGTTCAGTATTATAGATGTCACATTTCTGTTTGCTCTAGCTGACTCCTAGCAATGTAGTAAATCCATTGGGTGTATTTTTGTATATAAGTTCACTGATACCACTGTCATACAAGCAGTGACAACTGGACAGTTTATTCTTTTGTCATTGTTGCTGGAAAGTAATTCCTTTATCTACAAGAGATTATAATTCAGAAAGTCATCTCTCTCATCTTCGGCCTTGGCTTGTGTTGTCAAAGTACCCGTTTTCATGTCGACCAGACTTGAATTTAAATCTATGTACTAGTTCAGCAATTGGATATGTTATGGAACATTTCTGGCATGCCTGTTTCTTTATCCATATATAAAGATCATAGTGGGATAAAAATTTCTAGAATGCAAGGTTATCATTGAAGAACGAGCTTTAGTAAATTGTGATGCAGTGATTGGAATATGATGCTATTTAAATTACTTGCCTCTCTCTTGTATACACCATTCCCAAGGGTTATGAAGTGACATCTTCTAGCGACACTCTGAGTCTTAATAAAACAAAGCTGTCTTGGCTGCATATTAGTCATTGGAATAGGGCACCAGGAAGATTTTTTTGTTCATTTATGAAAATAGATAAATCGTTTTACTTTAGAGTTTTTTGGACATACTGGAACATTTTAGCATTAACTCTACATACTCTGATAGCTTGTACATCATTTGTGTCCTCCTCATTTTTCTGCTATATCGTTTAGAAAACGTTGAAACTGGCTTCATTCAACCACAGATGAATTGGCCAGAACTGCCAGGGATCTGATGTGTGGGGGCATATAATACAAGTATGACAAAGAAACCATAAAATTCATATAGGTAATGAGAGTTAAAAAATAGAATTCATCAGTTAAGGTGTTTCATAGAATGATCAGGATATGAAATACTGTATCAACGGATGAATTACTTTGAGCTATCATTTAATGAGAGTAATTTTTCATAAGGATTACAGTTATGAAGAGATTTACATAAACAGGGTTTCAAATAATGAACTATTTGGATGTCTCATAGTATCATTTTACTAATTGAACTTCCCTTTTTTTTTTCTTTCTGAGAACGATTCCTTAGATATAGAGGCTGTAGTGATAGTTACTTTTTAACACATGATATTGATCTTTATTTGGTCCCTGGTACTTATTAAACACTAGGTGAATACAAAGCAAATCTACTAGATATTGGTTGATGATCTAAAGAGATAATAATATAAGTTAGATTTTATTTATTTAATGTTTATTTTTCAGAGAGAGAGAGACAGGTTAGATTTTAATTTGCGATATGAAAGTGACTGTGAACTTGGCAGTGGCCAAGTTTGGACTATGGATCGACTGTGGAATTATAAATTGTAAACTTGCACAATCATATACTACCATTTTTAATATGGGAATATAATTAGAATTAGATTTTGCTACATGCTTTTAAAAAATGATAGAGGCTTAAATGAAAGCAGTTGATTTTTGTCATGCCTAAAATATTGTTGGTCAAGAGTTGTTATGGTAGTTGGGATATCATCAGGGACTATGGTTTCTTTGTTTCTGTTCCTTAGTCATAACTGACACATGGCTTCAATTCTCCAAAGTTACTATCTAAAGAGGGGTCACTGTATATAGGCCCATAGGTCAAATCTGCTGTTTACCATATTTTTGTATAGAAAGTTGTTTTGTAGCATAGATACTCCCATTAGTATGTGTTGTCAAGGGCTCCTCTCATGCTACAATGACAGCTGGCATAGTTATGACAGAGACTATGTGCCTGATAAAACCAAATAGGTTTGCTATCTGGCCCTTTATAAAAACACAGTTTGGTGACTCATGGTCTAAGAAAGTTTTATCCATTAGAAATATAATGTGAGTCACGTGTAAATTTTCTAGTAGCCACATTAAAAAGTAAAAAAAGAAAAAGAAAATTCAACTTTAATGCGATTCATTTAAGCCTTTAAAAATTATTTCAATGTGTAATGAATTTAGAAAATGAGATATTTTACTTTTTTTCAAAGTCTTTGATATTTGGAATATATTTTTATTTGAATTTCTCTCACTTCAGTATTCACATGGCCACATGTCTCAAGTGGCTACCATATAGAACAGGAGAGAACTAGTATGTCAAAATGAGTACAATTTGGGACGACTGGGTGGCTCAATCAGTTAAGCTTCCAACTTTGGCTCAGGTCATGATCTCCCAGTTTGTGGGTTCGAGCCCCTGCATAGATCTCTGTGCTGACAGCTCAGATCCTAGAGCCTGCTTCAGATTCTGTGTCTCTGTGTCTCTATGCCCCTCCCCTGCTTGCGCTCTGTTCTTCTCTGTCTCTCAAAAATAAACATTAAAAAAATTTAAACGAGTACTACCTATATCCTTTGTGTTATTGATAGTAAGAAGGAGGAAGGGGAGAAATTGGGAGAACAAATAAGGTAAATATAAACCAAGTAATATTATATATTAGTTATATATATTATATAATATAGTAATATTACATATATATATATAATAACAGAATCATTAATATTAACATTAAAGGTACATGATTTAAAGATATCAGTTAAAAGGCAGAGGTTGTCCAGTGCGTAAAAAGGAAGAACAAACTATATGCTGCTAAAAGGAAAACAACTTTAAATCTAAATACACAAATAGGTTATAAGTAAAAGAAGGGAAAAGATAGTATTCTGCTAACACTACTCAAAAAAGGCTGGAGTGAGTATATTATATCAGACAAAATAGATTTCATAGCAAAAATATTACCAAGTATAAAGAGGTACATTTAATTTTGATGAGCCAGGTTTTATCATGAGAATATAATAATGATAAATGTTTTGTTGTCTAATAACAGTATTTTGACCTTTGTAGATACTCCACCTGATAACAACAGAACAAACTCTTCTGTTTGTTGTATACAAAGAAAGTTTACCAAGATGGATAATTTCCTGGATCATAAAAGCAAATCTAAATAAAGGTCCATGCAGTCTAATCACAGGAAGGATGTTCTAACACCATAAAAGTAATAATTTTAAATGAATAACAAATAAATTTGAAAAATTCTCAAATATTTGTAAATAATACAATTTTAAATGTATTGGTCAGAATAGCAATCATAATGGTGATTAGAATATATTTTTTAACTGAAAGAAAGTGTAAATAAAAGGTACCATAATGTATAGGATGCAGGTAAAGCATTACTTTGAGGTAAATTTATAGCATTGAATGCCTGTATAAGAGAATACTGAATACAATAGAAAACAGAAAAATAATAAGTAAATCAATAAAACCCAAAGTGTGTTCTTCCAGAAAATAATTTAAATTAATGAACCTATCATTAGACTAACCAGGAAAAATGAGAGAAGACACATGTTACTAACATGAAAAATGAGAAAAGTGACATTGCTGCAAATTCTACTGATAATAAAAAGATACAAATAGAATATTGTCAATAACTTTATGTCAACAAGTTGAATTGTATAAAATGGACAGATTTTTCAAAAATGACAATTCCAAAGCTCACTTAAAAATAGATCAGCTGAGGGGCGCCTGGGTGGCTCAGTTGGTTAAGCAGCCGACTTCAGCTCAGGTCATGATCTCGTGGTCCATGAGTTCGAGCCCTGCGTCGGGCTGTGTGCTGACAGCTCAGAGCCTGGAGCCTGTTTCAGATTCTGTGTCTCCCTCTCTCTGACCCTCCCCCGTTCATGCTCTGTCTCTCTCTCTCTCAAAAATAAACAAACATTAAAAAAAATTTAAAAAAATAGATCAGCTGAGGGGTGCCGGGGTGGCTCAGTTGGTTAAGTGTCCGAGTTCGGCTCAGGGCATGAACTTACAGTCCGTGAGTTCGAGCCCTGCGTCAGGCTTTGTGCTGTCATTTCAGAGCCTGGAGCCTGCTTTGGATTCTGTGTCTTCCCCTTTCTCTGCCCTTGGTCCACACACACTCTCTCTCTCCCTCTCTCTCTCTGTCTCTCAAACAGTGAATACATGTTAAAAGACATTAAAAAAATAAATCAGCTGAATACGCCACTCTATATTAAATAAGTCATGTGTGTTTAAAAATATAGGTCCAGATGGGTTCACTTGTGACATCCATGACATTTTAAAGAAGAATTAGCATCAATTCTGTATAAACTTTCCCAGATAATTGAAGAGGAAAAAGTAATTCCCAACTTTTTCCATGAAGTCACCAGTTCTTGGATAAGACAAACTTTTCCACAATTGCTGGACCTAATATAGGTAGATAGACAAGTATATAGATTGATACATACATCCATATATACATGCATACATACAGAGATAAATAACTTTTGATCCATGCTGTGTATCATATGCAAACTCTTAACATAGGGCTAAGTGCAAAACCTAAAACTTTAAAACTTCTAGAAGATGATATAGAGGAATATTTTTGTAATATATGTGAATATTTTGTGATATTTGTAAGTCTAAAAATTCTTGGATACAGTATCATGAGCATGATTCCTCAAAAATTATAATTTGAATTTCATCAAAATGAATAATGCCTGCTCTTCCAGAGATATGTTTAAAAAAATGAAATGGCCAGGCATAGACCGGAAGAAAATACTTGTGAATCCAATGTCTGAAAAATGACTTCTATTTGGCAAAATCACTAAAAATAAAGACTTAAACGTACATTATATAGAAGATATGTACATAATAAAGTACGTGATAATATCTGCATGAGTATAGTATTTAGGGAAATGCAAATTAAAACTACAAGAAGATACCACAGCACATCTAATAGATTGTCTAAAATTGAAAACCACTGAGTGTATGGAGTGTTAGAGGTGTATATGGTACAAGTATTTGGAAAAGGCGTTTAATATTTCTTTAAAAGTTATATATGCCTTCCATACTACTTAACAGTTACACTCCTAAATATCAACTAAGGGACATGAAGGCATATATTCACATAAATATTTATATACAAAAGTTCATAGCATCTGTATTTGCTAAAAAAAATGATACAACAAATGTCTATCAATAGGTGAATTGATAATTAAATTGTGGTATGACTATGAGTGAAAAAACTACTGAAGAATAAAAAGGAATGAACTAAGGTGCACTGAGAATAATGGATGAGGTTCTGAGTAATTTTATTTACTAAAAAGAAGCCAAACCCCCCCCCCAAAAAAAGTATATCCTCTACATTTGTATAAAATTTTATAAAAATGCATCTATACTGACAGAAAGAAGATTAGCAGTTGTCTTGGGGTGAGAAAGGACAGAAATGATACAGAGCCATGAGAAGTTAAGGGTGATATATATATTAATTATGTTTTTTGTGATGATGGTTTCTCAGGGATATATATACACACATGGGTATGTTAAAACTTAGTAGATGGCCCACTAAAACTGCTGAGAAAATATGCAGTCTCTTTGACTCCACTATTCTAAATGAAATGCATTTGAAATAAAACATTTCCCATGTAAAATGTCTTGATCCTTCTTTCAAAATATATCTTTAAGCCTCCAATCCACTTTTCTCCCTCCCTGCCCCATAAACCCTAGTTGAGATCACAGCCTAACCTAGCAACCCTGCTAAGTCTCCTCCAAATTTTCCCTTCTTTTGTACTCACCTCCACCTAGAATCCTTTTCCCCCTGGCAGCTTCAGAGATCTTTTTAAAAGAAAAGAGATCATATCACTCCTCTAGTTTCAATCTGGCAATAGATACCACCTTAAATAAAGTGTTTGTAAGTTATTCTGTGCAATGAGTGTCTAGGAAGTAGGAAGACAAGATAGAAAAACGAAGCAAATTGGGCAACCAAATAATAACCCCTTACAATTAAACCTGGGTTTACTGATGTGACAAATAGATCAACTACAATATATAAACAGGATGTGTCTCTTTTTAATGCTTCTTGGACAGCTAGCATGTTGATCACGAGACCTATTCATTTGTATTCTTATCTGAAATACTTACCAGAAAAAAGGAGAGAGTAGAAAAAGAAAGAAAACATTGCTGAACGGGTTGCCCTGAATGGCGTTAAGCTCTCATTGCGTGTGGTGTGTGAAAACGAATCTGACATAGCTGATTAGAGGATCAGTGCAGTTGCTTCATGCAGGCTAGCAGGAAAACCTGGCTTGTATGCTGACACGGCTGAAAGCATTGATATGAAGGAAAAGCCAAGCACTCCCTGGTGTAATACACACTATGATGTGTGGGAACAAGGAAGCTTGGCTGCACACAATTGGGAACAAGAGAGCAAAATCTTTTACCCGTGACTTTATGCAGATGCTTTGTTTTGCAACACCTTTTTCACTTTGCCTCTAGAAAGGTACTAAGATTTCCACACAGCGTGCAGTGAGTAAAACAGTAACTTCTAGAGGGACATGTTTTGGGGTGAGTCAAATGGGTTGGTTCAGCACAGGGATGTCTCAGGATACTCTATTGGCTCGACCTGCATTTAAGGGCCTGGGATCAAGAATCAGATTAGAAAGGTGTATTCTTTTTTTAATGTTTTATTTATTTTTGAGAGAGAGAGCAAGGAGGGGACAGAGAGAGGGAGAGAGACACAGAATCTGAAGCAGGCTCTAGGCTATGAGCTGTCAGTCCAGAGCCCAACGTGGGGCTCAACTCACAAACGGTGAGATCATGACCTGAGCCGAAGTCTGATGCTCAACTGACTGAGGCACCCACGCACCCCTGTTCTTTGTTTTCTAACTGATGGGGCTGGAGAGTAGGAAAAGGAAATGAACAATTTTGAGAAGAGTAGGAGACCAGGAGGTT